>NW_028274876.1:668759-1003139 GCF_037043125.1 Eumetopias jubatus
GAGGAAAGGCATACACGAATCTCTGCGAACCAAGTCTATCTCAAACGCGACTTCGAGCTCCCATCTGGGTTCGCGAGGAATTCAGAGTCACAAAACGTATGTGTTGAATCCTAAACAAAGGGAGTACTATTCAGTCGGAAGAAACACCACTGCAGAGACACCGGGTTTCTACTAGCATCTCACCCTGGACATGGTGGACTTTTCCAATGCAAAGTGTGAAATCGCAAGGAATGTGCCCCGTGCCTGTCCCACAGACATACTTACTGTAGAATCTCTGTCCCCATTCGAATCTTGTTCTGTGGGAAGTGTTTTCAATAGTAGGAGAGAGAGCAGATGGAACGTGTCAAGGTTTTCATTGTGAGAAGGAAATCCATCAGGAAAGCCACACACGTAAGGATGAGAAGCACTTTAGCATGAAACGGTGAAGGCATCTTGAATGGGCCCTGTGACGGTGCTGGAGAAACCTCTTCTGAGGTAGGCTTCCCTCAGCTGTGCAACGGTTTCAGTGAGATGAAAGTGTTTTCCCTAGTGGGTGTGAAGGCGTAAGGGACATGGAGTAGACTTAACTCTCCGTGTCGAATGTGCCTACAGTCGTGACATGAAGAACGATGTATGGAAATGGAGGATGTGAGCAAGCCTAAGGAAGATGGCATACGTTTGTTTAACTCTAAGAACAAATCTATATTGTTGCCGTCCTTCGACTACCATCTCTTTTCGTAAGGTAGGAAGCAGCTTGTTAAACCTTGTGTGCAAGGAAAGAGGTGGAACGTGCCTTCCTGTACAGCGGGGAACACGTTGTGCAGAGGGTTTCTCTCCTTTAAGTCCTGTGTCATGCAGGTGGATGGGTCTTCAAATGGACGTGGGCTCCCTTCAGGCCTAGTAGCCTTACACTGAACTCTGAGAAAGAAGGCCTCGTCAAACAGGTTTTCGTGCGAACATCTTGGTTCTTGAAGATAGAAGCCCTTGGAGATATATGTGCTGCTCTCTAAGGGAGGGTTCTTATACTCACCTCTGAAGAAACAAAGCTGCAGGGAAATGATCTTTCCACTACCACCTACAGGGACGAAGATGGAAGCAATTTCCAACGTTCGCAGTGAAGGCACAAATACTGTGTCATGTACCCCTGCTTGAGAAAGAAGTTGTGTCGAAAGTTTCTCCCTACTCAGATCTTGTTTCAGGAAGCTAGAAGTGTTTTCAGTTCTTCGCGTGAAAGGGCAAGGATAATGCCATAGGCTGAATTGTGAAGAAAAATGTCGGTCGAATGTTACCACCAAGTCACAAGTTGTCCCCTATAGAGGTGTGTGTCTGTAAATTCGAGGAAGCGTAAGGAAAGTGCTATACACTTATTTCTACAAAACAACGCTGTGAAATTGCGGCCGTTCCATGAGGAAGGATCAGTATGGATATGTATTATGTGAGGAAGCATAAGGAGGATTGCCTACCCATGGTTAACTCTAAGAACAAATCTAGAGGTTTGCCGTCCTTCGACGACCAGCTCTTTCCCTACGGATGGAAGCACCTTTTTACAACGTAGTGTAAAAGGAAAGAGACGGAAAGCGCGGTACACTACGGTGAGGAACACGTTGTGTGGAGGGTTTCTCTGCACGAAAGTCTTGTGTCATGAAGTTGGAAGGGCCTTCAAATGTACGCGAGCTCGCCTCAGCAGCGCCTTCCACTGAACTCAGAGAAACAAGGCCACGTCCAACAGGATTTCCTGCTAACCTCTTGGTTCGGGAAGCGTGAAGCCTTTGGAGATATAGGTGTAAGTGTCTAACACTCAGCTCTCAAAGAACAAAACGGTAGAGAAATCGCCTTTCCACTACCATCTACAGGGAAGAAAATGGAGGAAAGTCCCGACGTTAAAAGCGAAGGCACAAATACTGTGCCATATACCACTTCTTGAGAACGAACTTGTATCGAAAGCCTCTCCCAACTCAGATCTTGTTTCGGGAAGATAGAAGCCTTGTCAGTACTTTGTTTGAAAACACCAGGAAAACGCCACACGCTGAATTGTGAAGAAAAATGTGGGTCGAATGTGACAACCAACCCACTAGTAGTCCCCTAGAGAGGTGTGTGTCTGGAAATAGGAGGAAGCATAAGGGACGTGTGATACACTTAAGTCGAAGAAACAACGCTGTGGCGGTGCGGTTCTTCGACTGCCATCTGCTTTGCTAAGGAACGAAGCGGCTTGAAGCAAAGTGTGAAAGAGTACGGAGGGGAAGGAAGAGAGACATACCTTAGTCGCCGAACAACTTCTTATGGAGGGCTTTTCTCAACGAACACCATGGGTCACGAAGAGGGAAGGGTTTTCAAATGTATGTGACTTCGCCAAAGGAAAGGCATACATGAATCTCTGCGAAGCAAGTCCATCTCAAACGCGACTTCGAGCTCCCATCTGGGTTCGCGAGGAATTCATAGTCACAAAACGTATGGGTTGAATCCTAAACAAAGGGAGTACTATGCAGTCTGAAGAAACACCACTGCAGAGAAACCGTGTTTCTACTAACATCTTCCCTGAACATGGTAGACGTTACCCATGTAAGTGTGAAATCGCAAGGAATGTGCCCCGTGCCTGTCCCACAGACATACTTACTGTAGAATGTCTGTCCCCATTCGAACCTTGTTCTGTGAGAAGTGTTTTAAAGAGTAGGAGAGAGAGCAGATGGAACGTGTCAAGGTTTTCATTGTGAGAAAGAAATCCATTAGGAAAGCCATACACGTAAGAATGAGAAGAACTTTAGCATGAAACGGAGAAGGCATCTTGAAAGGGCCCTGTGACGGTGCTGGAGAAACCTCTTCTGAAGTAGGCTTCCCTCAGGTGTCCTATGGTTTCAGTGAGATGAAAATGTTTTCCGTAGTGGGGGTGAAGGCGCAAGGGACATGGGCTAGACTTAACTCTCCGTGTCGAATGTGCCTACAGTCATGACATGAAGAACAATGTATGGAAATGGATGATGTGAGCAAGCCTAAGGAAGATGGCATACGTTTGTTTAACTCTAAGAACAAATCTATTTTGTTGCCGTCCTTCGACTACCATCTCTTTTAGTAAGGAAGGAAGCAGCTTGTTAAACCTTGTGTGCAAGGAAAGAGGTGGAACGCGCATTCCTGTACATCGGGAAACACGTTGTGCAGAGAGCTTCTCTCCTTTAAGTCCTGTGTCATGCAGGTGGATGGGGCTTCAAATGGACGTGGGCTCCCTTCAGGCCTAGTAGCCTTACACTGAACTCTGAGAAAGAAGGCCTCGTCAAACAGGTTTTCGTGCGAACATCTTGGTTCTTGAAGATAGAAGCCCTTGGAGATATATGTGTTGCTCTCTAAGGGAAGGTTCTTATACTCACCTCTCAAGAAACAAAGCTGCAGGGAAATAGTCTTTCCACTACCACCTACAGGGATGAAGATGGAAGCAATTTCCAACGTTCGCAGTGAAGGCACAAATCTGTGTCAGGTACCACTGCTTGAGAAAGAAGTTGTGTCGAAAGTTTCTCCCTACTCAGATCTTGTTTCAGGAAGCTAGAAACATTTTCAGTTCTTTGCGTGAAAGCGTAAGGAAAATGCCATAGGCTGAATTGTAAAGAAAAATGTGGGTCGAATGTTATCACCAACTCACAAGTTGTCCCCTATAGAGGTGTGTGTATGGAAATCGGAGGAAGCATAAGCAACGAGCTCTGCAATTAATTCTTCAAGAACAATGCTGTGGAGGAGCGGTCCTTCGACTCCCTTCTGCTTTCCTAAGGATCGAAGCGGCTTTACACCAAGTGTGAAGGCTTCTGTCATGAAGTTGGAAGGCCTTCAAATGTAGGCGAGCTAGCCTCAGCAGAGCCTTACGCTGAACTCAGAGAAACAACGGCATGTGAAAACTGATTTCGAGCTCACATCTTGGTTCGGGAAGAATGAAGCCTTCTGAGCTATATGTGTCAGTGCCTTACACTCACCTCTCAAGGAACAACACGGTAGAGGGAGATAGTCCTTCTACTGCCATCTACTGGGAAGAAGATGGAAGAACGTTCCGACGGTCACAGCGAAGGCACAGGTACTGGGCCATATAGCGCTGCTTGAGAAAGAAGTCGTGTCGAAAGCTTCTCCCAACTCAGATCTTGTTTCGGTAGAGAGAAGCATAAGCAAAACACTCGTTGTCTCCTAGAGAGGTGTATGTCTGGAAATGAGAGGAAGCGTAAGGAATGTGCTATACACTTGGGTCTACAAAACAGCGCTGTGGAGGTGCGGTCTTTCGACTGCCACCTCCTCTGCTAAGAAACGAAGCGGCTTGAGGCAAAGTGTGAAAGAAAGCAGAGGGGAAGCGTGATCGACCTTACTCGCGGAACAACTTCTTACGGAGGGCTTTTCTCAACGAACACCATGCATGGGTCACGAAGATAGAAGCGTCTTCCAAAGTATGCGAGTTAGGCAGAGGAAAGGCATACACAAATCTGTGAGAACCAAGTCTATCTCAAACGCGACTTCGAGCTCCCACATGGGTTCGCGAGGAATTCATACTCACAGAACGTATGTGTTGAATCCTAAACCAAGGGAGTACTAATCAGTCTGAAGAAACACCACTGCAGAGAAACCGTGTTTCTACTAACATCTCACCCTGAACATGGTAGACTTTTCCAATGTAAAGTGTGAAATCGCAAGGAATGTGCCCCGTGCCTGTCCCACAGACATACTTAGTGTAGAATGTCTGTCCCCATTCGAATCTTGTTCCGTGGGAAGTGTTTTCAAGAGTAGGAGAGAGAACAGATGGAACGTGTCAAGGTTTTCATTGTGAGAAGGAAATCCATCAGGAAAGCCATACACGTAAGGATGAGAAGCACTTTAGCATGAAACGGTGAAGGCATCTTGAATGGGCCCTGTGACGGTGCTGGAGAAACCTCTTCTGAAGTAGGCTTCCCTCAGCTGTCCTATGGTTTCAGTGCGATGAAAGTGTTTTCCCTAGCGGGTGTGAACGCGTAAGGGACATGGTCTAGACTTAACTCTCCGTGGCGAATGTGCCTACAGTCGTGACATGAAGAACGATGTATGGAAATGGATGATGTGAGCAAGCCTAAGGAAGATGGCACTCGTTTCTTTAACTCTAAGAACAAATCTAGAGTGTTGCCGTCCTTCGACTACCATCTCTTTTCGTAAGGTTGGAAGCAGCTTGTTAAACATTGTGTGCAAGGAAAGAGGTGGAACGTGCCTTCCTGTACAGCGGGGAACACGTTGTGCAGAGGGTTTCTCTCCTTTAAGTCCTGTGTCATACAGGTGGATGGGTCTTCAAATGGACGTGGGCTCCCTTCAGGCCTAGTAGCCTTACACTGAACTCTGAGAAAGAAGGCCTCGTCAAACAGGTTTTCGTGCGAACATCTTGGTTCTTGAAGATAGAAGCCCTTGGAGATATATGTGCTGCTCTCTAAGGGAAGGTTCTTATACTCACCTCTCAAGAAACAAAGCTGCAGGGAAATAGTCTTTCCACTACCACCTACAGGGACGAAGATGGAAGCAATTTCCAACGTTCGCAGTGAAGGCACAAATACTGTGTCATGTACCACTGCTTGAGAAAGAAGTTGTGTCGAAAGTTTCTCCCTCCTCAGATCTTGTTTCAGGAAGCTAGAAGTGTTTTCAGTTCTTCGCGTGAAAGCGCAAGGAAAATGCCATAGGCTGAATTGTGAAGAAAAATGTGGGTCGAATGTTACCACCAAGTCACAAGTTGTCCCCTATAGAGGTGTGTGTCTGTAAATCGGAGGAAGCGTAAGGAAAGTGCTATACACTTATTTCTACAAAACACCGCTGTGGAAGTGCGGCCGTTCCATGAGGAAGGATGAGTATGGATATGTATTATGTGAGGAAGCATAAGGAGGATTGCCTACCCATGGTTAACTCTAAGAACAAATCTAGAGGTTTGCCGTCCTTCGACGACCAGCTCTTTCCCTACGGATGGAAGCACCTTTTTACAACGTAGTGTAAAAGGAAAGAGACGGAAAGCGCGGTACACTACGGTGAGGAACACGTTGTGTGGAGGGTTTCTCTGCACGAAAGTCTTGTGTCATGAAGTTGGAAGGGCCTTCAAATGTACGCGAGCTCGCCTCAGCAGCGCCTTCCACTGAACTCAGAGAAACAAGGCCACGTCCAACAGGATTTCCTGCTAACCTCTTGGTTCGGGAAGCGTGAAGCCTTTGGAGATATAGGTGTAAGTGTCTAACACTCAGCTCTCAAGGAACAAAACGGTAGAGAAATCGCCTTTCCACTACCATCTACAGGGAAGAAAATGGAGGAAAGTCCCGACGTTAAAAGCGAAGGCACAAATACTGTGCCATATACCACTGCTTGAGAACGAACTTGTATCGAAAGCCTCTCCCAACTCAGATCTTGTTTCGGGAAGATAGAAGCCTTGTCAGTACTTTGTTTGAAAACACCAGGAAAACGCCACACGCTGAATTGTGAAGAAAAATGTGGGTCGAATGTGACAACCAACCCACTAGTAGTCCCCTAGAGAGGTGTGTGTCTGGAAATAGGAGGAAGCATAAGGGACGTGTGATACACTTAAGTCGAAGAAACAACGCTGTGGCGGTGCGGTCCTTCGACTGCCATCTGCTTTGCTAAGGAACGAAGCGGCTTGAAGCAAAGTGTGAAAGAGTACGGAGGGGAAGGAAGAGAGACATACCTTAGTCGCCGAACAACTTCTTATGGAGGGCTTTTCTCAACGAACACCATGGGTCACGAAGAGGGAAGGGTTTTCAAATGTATGTGACTTCGCCAAAGGAAAGGCATACATGAATCTCTGCGAAGCAAGTCCATCTCAAACGCGACTTCGAGCTCCCATCTGGGTTCGCGAGGAATTCATAGTCACAAAACGTATGGGTTGAATCCTAAACAAAGGGAGTACTATGCAGTCTGAAGAAACACCACTGCAGAGAAACCGTGTTTCTACTAACATCTTCCCTGAACATGGTAGACGTTACCCATGTAAGTGTGAAATCGCAAGGAATGTGCCCCGTGCCTGTCCCACAGACATACTTACTGTAGAATGTCTGTCCCCATTCGAACCTTGTTCTGTGAGAAGTGTTTTAAAGAGTAGGAGAGAGAGCAGATGGAACGTGTCAAGGTTTTCATTGTGAGAAAGAAATCCATTAGGAAAGCCATACACGTAAGAATGAGAAGAACTTTAGCATGAAACGGAGAAGGCATCTTGAAAGGGCCCTGTGACGGTGCTGGAGAAACCTCTTCTGAAGTAGGCTTCCCTCAGGTGTCCTATGGTTTCAGTGAGATGAAAATGTTTTCCGTAGTGGGGGTGAAGGCGCAAGGGACATGGGCTAGACTTAACTCTCCGTGTCGAATGTGCCTACAGTCATGACATGAAGAACAATGTATGGAAATGGATGATGTGAGCAAGCCTAAGGAAGATGGCATACGTTTGTTTAACTCTAAGAACAAATCTATTTTGTTGCCGTCCTTCGACTACCATCTCTTTTAGTAAGGAAGGAAGCAGCTTGTTAAACCTTGTGTGCAAGGAAAGAGGTGGAACGCGCATTCCTGTACATCGGGAAACACGTTGTGCAGAGAGCTTCTCTCCTTTAAGTCCTGTGTCATGCAGGTGGATGGGGCTTCAAATGGACGTGGGCTCCCTTCAGGCCTAGTAGCCTTACACTGAACTCTGAGAAAGAAGGCCTCGTCAAACAGGTTTTCGTGCGAACATCTTGGTTCTTGAAGATAGAAGCCCTTGGAGATATATGTGTTGCTCTCTAAGGGAAGGTTCTTATACTCACCTCTCAAGAAACAAAGCTGCAGGGAAATAGTCTTTCCACTACCACCTACAGGGATGAAGATGGAAGCAATTTCCAACGTTCGCAGTGAAGGCACAAATCTGTGTCAGGTACCACTGCTTGAGAAAGAAGTTGTGTCGAAAGTTTCTCCCTACTCAGATCTTGTTTCAGGAAGCTAGAAACATTTTCAGTTCTTTGCGTGAAAGCGTAAGGAAAATGCCATAGGCTGAATTGTAAAGAAAAATGTGGGTCGAATGTTATCACCAACTCACAAGTTGTCCCCTATAGAGGTGTGTGTATGGAAATCGGAGGAAGCATAAGCAACGAGCTCTGCAATTAATTCTTCAAGAACAATGCTGTGGAGGAGCGGTCCTTCGACTCCCTTCTGCTTTCCTAAGGATCGAAGCGGCTTTACACCAAGTGTGAAGGCTTCTGTCATGAAGTTGGAAGGCCTTCAAATGTAGGCGAGCTAGCCTCAGCAGAGCCTTACGCTGAACTCAGAGAAACAACGGCATGTGAAAACTGATTTCGAGCTCACATCTTGGTTCGGGAAGAATGAAGCCTTCTGAGCTATATGTGTCAGTGCCTTACACTCACCTCTCAAGGAACAACACGGTAGAGGGAGATAGTCCTTCTACTGCCATCTACTGGGAAGAAGATGGAAGAACGTTCCGACGGTCACAGCGAAGGCACAGGTACTGGGCCATATAGCGCTGCTTGAGAAAGAAGTCGTGTCGAAAGCTTCTCCCAACTCAGATCTTGTTTCGGTAGAGAGAAGCATAAGCAAAACACTCGTTGTCTCCTAGAGAGGTGTATGTCTGGAAATGAGAGGAAGCGTAAGGAATGTGCTATACACTTGGGTCTACAAAACAGCGCTGTGGAGGTGCGGTCTTTCGACTGCCACCTCCTCTGCTAAGAAACGAAGCGGCTTGAGGCAAAGTGTGAAAGAAAGCAGAGGGGAAGCGTGATCGACCTTACTCGCGGAACAACTTCTTACGGAGGGCTTTTCTCAACGAACACCATGCATGGGTCACGAAGATAGAAGCGTCTTCCAAAGTATGCGAGTTAGGCAGAGGAAAGGCATACACAAATCTGTGAGAACCAAGTCTATCTCAAACGCGACTTCGAGCTCCCACATGGGTTCGCGAGGAATTCATACTCACAGAACGTATGTGTTGAATCCTAAACCAAGGGAGTACTAATCAGTCTGAAGAAACACCACTGCAGAGAAACCGTGTTTCTACTAACATCTCACCCTGAACATGGTAGACTTTTCCAATGTAAAGTGTGAAATCGCAAGGAATGTGCCCCGTGCCTGTCCCACAGACATACTTAGTGTAGAATGTCTGTCCCCATTCGAATCTTGTTCCGTGGGAAGTGTTTTCAAGAGTAGGAGAGAGAACAGATGGAACGTGTCAAGGTTTTCATTGTGAGAAGGAAATCCATCAGGAAAGCCATACACGTAAGGATGAGAAGCACTTTAGCATGAAACGGTGAAGGCATCTTGAATGGGCCCTGTGACGGTGCTGGAGAAACCTCTTCTGAAGTAGGCTTCCCTCAGCTGTCCTATGGTTTCAGTGCGATGAAAGTGTTTTCCCTAGCGGGTGTGAACGCGTAAGGGACATGGTCTAGACTTAACTCTCCGTGGCGAATGTGCCTACAGTCGTGACATGAAGAACGATGTATGGAAATGGATGATGTGAGCAAGCCTAAGGAAGATGGCACTCGTTTCTTTAACTCTAAGAACAAATCTAGAGTGTTGCCGTCCTTCGACTACCATCTCTTTTCGTAAGGTTGGAAGCAGCTTGTTAAACATTGTGTGCAAGGAAAGAGGTGGAACGTGCCTTCCTGTACAGCGGGGAACACGTTGTGCAGAGGGTTTCTCTCCTTTAAGTCCTGTGTCATACAGGTGGATGGGTCTTCAAATGGACGTGGGCTCCCTTCAGGCCTAGTAGCCTTACACTGAACTCTGAGAAAGAAGGCCTCGTCAAACAGGTTTTCGTGCGAACATCTTGGTTCTTGAAGATAGAAGCCCTTGGAGATATATGTGCTGCTCTCTAAGGGAAGGTTCTTATACTCACCTCTCAAGAAACAAAGCTGCAGGGAAATAGTCTTTCCACTACCACCTACAGGGACGAAGATGGAAGCAATTTCCAACGTTCGCAGTGAAGGCACAAATACTGTGTCATGTACCACTGCTTGAGAAAGAAGTTGTGTCGAAAGTTTCTCCCTCCTCAGATCTTGTTTCAGGAAGCTAGAAGTGTTTTCAGTTCTTCGCGTGAAAGCGCAAGGAAAATGCCATAGGCTGAATTGTGAAGAAAAATGTGGGTCGAATGTTACCACCAAGTCACAAGTTGTCCCCTATAGAGGTGTGTGTCTGTAAATCGGAGGAAGCGTAAGGAAAGTGCTATACACTTATTTCTACAAAACACCGCTGTGGAAGTGCGGCCGTTCCATGAGGAAGGATGAGTATGGATATGTATTATGTGAGGAAGCATAAGGAGGATTGCCTACCCATGGTTAACTCTAAGAACAAATCTAGAGGTTTGCCGTCCTTCGACGACCAGCTCTTTCCCTACGGATGGAAGCACCTTTTTACAACGTAGTGTAAAAGGAAAGAGACGGAAAGCGCGGTACACTACGGTGAGGAACACGTTGTGTGGAGGGTTTCTCTGCACGAAAGTCTTGTGTCATGAAGTTGGAAGGGCCTTCAAATGTACGCGAGCTCGCCTCAGCAGCGCCTTCCACTGAACTCAGAGAAACAAGGCCACGTCCAACAGGATTTCCTGCTAACCTCTTGGTTCGGGAAGCGTGAAGCCTTTGGAGATATAGGTGTAAGTGTCTAACACTCAGCTCTCAAGGAACAAAACGGTAGAGAAATCGCCTTTCCACTACCATCTACAGGGAAGAAAATGGAGGAAAGTCCCGACGTTAAAAGCGAAGGCACAAATACTGTGCCATATACCACTGCTTGAGAACGAACTTGTATCGAAAGCCTCTCCCAACTCAGATCTTGTTTCGGGAAGATAGAAGCCTTGTCAGTACTTTGTTTGAAAACACCAGGAAAACGCCACACGCTGAATTGTGAAGAAAAATGTGGGTCGAATGTGACAACCAACCCACTAGTAGTCCCCTAGAGAGGTGTGTGTCTGGAAATAGGAGGAAGCATAAGGGACGTGTGATACACTTAAGTCGAAGAAACAACGCTGTGGCGGTGCGGTCCTTCGACTGCCATCTGCTTTGCTAAGGAACGAAGCGGCTTGAAGCAAAGTGTGAAAGAGTACGGAGGGGAAGGAAGAGAGACATACCTTAGTCGCCGAACAACTTCTTATGGAGGGCTTTTCTCAACGAACACCATGGGTCACGAAGAGGGAAGGGTTTTCAAATGTATGTGACTTCGCCAAAGGAAAGGCATACATGAATCTCTGCGAAGCAAGTCCATCTCAAACGCGACTTCGAGCTCCCATCTGGGTTCGCGAGGAATTCATAGTCACAAAACGTATGGGTTGAATCCTAAACAAAGGGAGTACTATGCAGTCTGAAGAAACACCACTGCAGAGAAACCGTGTTTCTACTAACATCTTCCCTGAACATGGTAGACGTTACCCATGTAAGTGTGAAATCGCAAGGAATGTGCCCCGTGCCTGTCCCACAGACATACTTACTGTAGAATGTCTGTCCCCATACGAACCTTGTTCTGTGAGAAGTGTTTTCAAGAGTAGGAGAGAGAGCAGATGGAACGTGTCAAGGTTTTCACTGTGAGAAAGAAATCCATTAGGAAAGCCATACACGTAAGAATGAGAAGAACTTTAGCATGAAACGGAGAAGGCATCTTGAAAGGGCCCTGTGACGGTGCTGGAGAAACCTCTTCTGAAGTAGGCTTCCCTCAGGTGTCCTATGGTTTCAGTGAGATGAAAATGTTTTCCGTAGTGGGGGTGAAGGCGCAAGGGACATGGGCTAGACTTAACTCTCCGTGTCGAATGTGCCTACAGTCATGACATGAAGAACAATGTATGGAAATGGATGATGTGAGCAAGCCTAAGGAAGATGGCATACGTTTGTTTAACTCTAAGAACAAATCTATTTTGTTGCCGTCCTTCGACTACCATCTCTTTTAGTAAGGAAGGAAGCAGCTTGTTAAACCTTGTGTGCAAGGAAAGAGGTGGAACGCGCATTCCTGTACATCGGGAAACACGTTGTGCAGAGAGCTTCTCTCCTTTAAGTCCTGTGTCATGCAGGTGGATGGGGCTTCAAATGGACGTGGGCTCCCTTCAGGCCTAGTAGCCTTACACTGAACTCTGAGAAAGAAGGCCTCGTCAAACAGGTTTTCGTGCGAACATCTTGGTTCTTGAAGATAGAAGCCCTTGGAGATATATGTGTTGCTCTCTAAGGGAAGGTTCTTATACTCACCTCTCAAGAAACAAAGCTGCAGGGAAATAGTCTTTCCACTACCACCTACAGGGATGAAGATGGAAGCAATTTCCAACGTTCGCAGTGAAGGCACAAATCTGTGTCAGGTACCACTGCTTGAGAAAGAAGTTGTGTCGAAAGTTTCTCCCTACTCAGATCTTGTTTCAGGAAGCTAGAAACATTTTCAGTTCTTTGCGTGAAAGCGTAAGGAAAATGCCATAGGCTGAATTGTAAAGAAAAATGTGGGTCGAATGTTACCACCAACTCACAAGTTGTCCCCTATAGAAGTGTGTGTATGGAAATCGGAGGAAGCATAAGCAACGAGCTCTGCAATTAATTCTTCAAGAACAATGCTGTGGAGGAGCGGTCCTTCGACTCCCTTCTGCTTTCCTAAGGATCGAAGCGGCTTTACACCAAGTGTGAAGGCTTCTGTCATGAAGTTGGAAGGCCTTCAAATGTAGGCGAGCTAGCCTCGGCAGAGCCTTACGCTGAACTCAGAGAAACAACGGCATGTGAAAACTGATTTCGAGCTCACATCTTGGTTCGGGAAGAATGAAGCCTTCTGAGCTATATGTGTCAGTGCCTTACACTCACCTCTCAAGGAACAACACGGTAGAGGGAGATAGTCCTTCTACTGCCATCTACTGGGAAGAAGATGGAAGAACGTTCCAACGGTCACAGCGAAGGCACAGGTACTGGGCCATATAGCGCTGCTTGAGAAAGAAGTCGTGTCGAAAGCTTCTCCCAACTCAGATCTTGTTTCGGTAGAGAGAAGCATAAGCAAAACACTCGTTGTCTCCTAGAGAGGTGTATGTCTGGAAATGAGAGGAAGCGTAAGGAATGTGCTATACACTTGGGTCTACAAAACAGCGCTGTGGAGGTGCGGTCTTTCGACTGCCACCTCCTCTGCTAAGAAACGAAGCGGCTTGAGGCAAAGTGTGAAAGAAAGCAGAGGGGAAGCGTGATCGACCTTACTCGCGGAACAACTTCTTACGGAGGGCTTTTCTCAACGAACACCATGCATGGGTCACGAAGATAGAAGCGTCTTCCAAAGTATGCGAGTTAGGCAGAGGAAAGGCATACACAAATCTGTGAGAACCAAGTCTATCTCAAACGCGACTTCGAGCTCCCACCTGGGTTCGCGAGGAATTCATACTCACAGAACGTATGTGTTGAATCCTAAACCAAGGGAGTACTAATCAGTCTGAAGAAACACCACTGCAGAGAAACCGTGTTTCTACTAACATCTCACCCTGAACATGGTAGACTTTTCCAATGTAAAGTGTGAAATCGCAAGGAATGTGCCCCGTGCCTGTCCCACAGACATACTTAGTGTAGAATGTCTGTCCCCATTCGAATCTTGTTCCGTGGGAAGTGTTTTCAAGAGTAGGAGAGAGAACAGATGGAACGTGTCAAGGTTTTCATTGTGAGAAGGAAATCCATCAGGAAAGCCATACACGTAAGGATGAGAAGCACTTTAGCATGAAACGGTGAAGGCATCTTGAATGGGCCCTGTGACGGTGCTGGAGAAACCTCTTCTGAAGTAGGCTTCCCTCAGCTGTCCTATGGTTTCAGTGCGATGAAAGTGTTTTCCCTAGCGGGTGTGAACGCGTAAGGGACATGGTCTAGACTTAACTCTCCGTGGCGAATGTGCCTACAGTCGTGACATGAAGAACGATGTATGGAAATGGATGATGTGAGCAAGCCTAAGGAAGATGGCACTCGTTTCTTTAACTCTAAGAACAAATCTAGAGTGTTGCCGTCCTTCGACTACCATCTCTTTTCGTAAGGTTGGAAGCAGCTTGTTAAACATTGTGTGCAAGGAAAGAGGTGGAACGTGCCTTCCTGTACAGCGGGGAACACGTTGTGCAGAGGGTTTCTCTCCTTTAAGTCCTGTGTCATGCAGGTGGATGGGTCTTCAAATGGACGTGGGCTCCCTTCAGGCCTAGTAGCCTTACACTGAACTCTGAGAAAGAAGGCCTCGTCAAACAGGTTTTCGTGCGAACATCTTGGTTCTTGAAGATAGAAGCCCTTGGAGATATATGTGCTGCTCTCTAAGGGAAGGTTCTTATACTCACCTCTCAAGAAACAAAGCTGCAGGGAAATAGTCTTTCCACTACCACCTACAGGGACGAAGATGGAAGCAATTTCCAACGTTCGCAGTGAAGGCACAAATACTGTGTCATGTACCACTGCTTGAGAAAGAAGTTGTGTCGAAAGTTTCTCCCTCCTCAGATCTTGTTTCAGGAAGCTAGAAGTGTTTTCAGTTCTTCGCGTGAAAGCGCAAGGAAAATGCCATAGGCTGAATTGTGAAGAAAAATGTGGGTCGAATGTTACCACCAAGTCACAAGTTGTCCCCTATAGAGGTGTGTGTCTGTAAATCGGAGGAAGCGTAAGGAAAGTGCTATACACTTATTTCTACAAAACACCGCTGTGGAAGTGCGGCCGTTCCATGAGGAAGGATGAGTATGGATATGTATTATGTGAGGAAGCATAAGGAGGATTGCCTACCCATGGTTAACTCTAAGAACAAATCTAGAGGTTTGCCGTCCTTCGACGACCAGCTCTTTCCCTACGGATGGAAGCACCTTTTTACAACGTAGTGTAAAAGGAAAGAGACGGAAAGCGCGGTACACTACGGTGAGGAACACGTTGTGTGGAGGGTTTCTCTGCACGAAAGTCTTGTGTCATGAAGTTGGAAGGGCCTTCAAATGTACGCGAGCTCGCCTCAGCAGCGCCTTCCACTGAACTCAGAGAAACAAGGCCACGTCCAACAGGATTTCCTGCTAACCTCTTGGTTCGGGAAGCGTGAAGCCTTTGGAGATATAGGTGTAAGTGTCTAACACTCAGCTCTCAAGGAACAAAACGGTAGAGAAATCGCCTTTCCACTACCATCTACAGGGAAGAAAATGGAGGAAAGTCCCGACGTTAAAAGCGAAGGCACAAATACTGTGCCATATACCACTGCTTGAGAACGAACTTGTATCGAAAGCCTCTCCCAACTCAGATCTTGTTTCGGGAAGATAGAAGCCTTGTCAGTACTTTGTTTGAAAACACCAGGAAAACGCCACACGCTGAATTGTGAAGAAAAATGTGGGTCGAATGTGACAACCAACCCACTAGTAGTCCCCTAGAGAGGTGTGTGTCTGGAAATAGGAGGAAGCATAAGGGACGTGTGATACACTTAAGTCGAAGAAACAACGCTGTGGCGGTGCGGTTCTTCGACTGCCATCTGCTTTGCTAAGGAACGAAGCGGCTTGAAGCAAAGTGTGAAAGAGTACGGAGGGGAAGGAAGAGAGACATACCTTAGTCGCCGAACAACTTCTTATGGAGGGCTTTTCTCAACGAACACCATGGGTCACGAAGAGGGAAGGGTTTTCAAATGTATGTGACTTCGCCAAAGGAAAGGCATACATGAATCTCTGCGAAGCAAGTCCATCTCAAACGCGACTTCGAGCTCCCATCTGGGTTCGCGAGGAATTCATAGTCACAAAACGTATGGGTTGAATCCTAAACAAAGGGAGTACTATGCAGTCTGAAGAAACACCACTGCAGAGAAACCGTGTTTCTACTAACATCTTCCCTGAACATGGTAGACGTTACCCATGTAAGTGTGAAATCGCAAGGAATGTTCCCCGTGCCTGTCCCACAGACATACTTACTGTAGAATGTCTGTCCCCATTCGAACCTTGTTCTGTGAGAAGTGTTTTCAAGAGTAGGAGAGAGAGCAGATGGAACGTGTCAAGGTTTTCATTGTGAGAAAGAAATCCATTAGGAAAGCCATACACGTAAGAATGAGAAGAACTTTAGCATGAAACGGAGAAGGCATCTTGAAAGGGCCCTGTGACGGTGCTGGAGAAACCTCTTCTGAAGTAGGCTTCCCTCAGGTGTCCTATGGTTTCAGTGAGATGAAAATGTTTTCCGTAGTGGGGGTGAAGGCGCAAGGGACATGGGCTAGACTTAACTCTCCGTGTCGAATGTGCCTACAGTCATGACATGAAGAACAATGTATGGAAATGGATGATGTGAGCAAGCCTAAGGAAGATGGCATACGTTTGTTTAACTCTAAGAACAAATCTATTTCGTTGCCGTCCTTCGACTACCATCTCTTTTAGTAAGGAAGGAAGCAGCTTGTTAAACCTTGTGTGCAAGGAAAGAGGTGGAACGCGCATTCCTGTACATCGGGAAACACGTTGTGCAGAGAGCTTCTCTCCTTTAAGTCCTGTGTCATGCAGGTGGATGGGGCTTCAAATGGACGTGGGCTCCCTTCAGGCCTAGTAGCCTTACACTGAACTCTGAGAAAGAAGGCCTCGTCAAACAGGTTTTCGTGCAAACATCTTGGTTCTTGAAGATAGAAGCCCTTGGAGATATATATGTTGCTCTCTAAGGGAAGGTTCTTATACTCACCTCTCAAGAAACAAAGCTGCAGGGAAATAGTCTTTCCACTACCACCTACAGGGATGAAGATGGAAGCAATTTCCAACGTTCGCAGTGAAGGCACAAATCTGTGTCAGGTACCACTGCTTGAGAAAGAAGTTGTGTCGAAAGTTTCTCCCTACTCAGATCTTGTTTCAGGAAGCTAGAAACATTTTCAGTTCTTTGCGTGAAAGCGTAAGGAAAATGCCATAGGCTGAATTGTAAAGAAAAATGTGGGTCGAATGTTACCACCAACTCACAAGTTGTCCCCTATAGAAGTGTGTGTATGGAAATCGGAGGAAGCATAAGCAACGAGCTCTGCAATTAATTCTTCAAGAACAATGCTGTGGAGGAGCGGTCCTTCGACTCCCTTCTGCTTTCCTAAGGATCGAAGCGGCTTTACACCAAGTGTGAAGGCTTCTGTCATGAAGTTGGAAGGCCTTCAAATGTAGGCGAGCTAGCCTCAGCAGAGCCTTACGCTGAACTCAGAGAAACAACGGCATGTGAAAACTGATTTCGAGCTCACATCTTGGTTCGGGAAGAATGAAGCCTTCTGAGCTATATGTGTCAGTGCCTTACACTCACCTCTCAAGGAACAACACGGTAGAGGGAGATAGTCCTTCTACTGCCATCTACTGGGAAGAAGATGGAAGAACGTTCCAACGGTCACAGCGAAGGCACAGGTACTGGGCCATATAGCGCTGCTTGAGAAAGAAGTCGTGTCGAAAGCTTCTCCCAACTCAGATCTTGTTTCGGTAGAGAGAAGCATAAGCAAAACACTCGTTGTCTCCTAGAGAGGTGTATGTCTGGAAATGAGAGGAAGCGTAAGGAATGTGCTATACACTTGGGTCTACAAAACAGCGCTGTGGAGGTGCGGTCTTTCGACTGCCACCTCCTCTGCTAAGAAACGAAGCGGCTTGAGGCAAAGTGTGAAAGAAAGCAGAGGGGAAGCGTGATCGACCTTACTCGCGGAACAACTTCTTACGGAGGGCTTTTCTCAACGAACACCATGCATGGGTCACGAAGATAGAAGCGTCTTCCAAAGTATGCGAGTTAGGCAGAGGAAAGGCATACACAAATCTGTGAGAACCAAGTCTATCTCAAACGCGACTTCGAGCTCCCACCTGGGTTCGCGAGGAATTCATACTCACAGAACGTATGTGTTGAATCCTAAACCAAGGGAGTACTAATCAGTCTGAAGAAACACCACTGCAGAGAAACCGTGTTTCTACTAACATCTCACCCTGAACATGGTAGACTTTTCCAATGTAAAGTGTGAAATCGCAAGGAATGTGCCCCGTGCCTGTCCCACAGACATACTTAGTGTAGAATGTCTGTCCCCATTCGAATCTTGTTCCGTGGGAAGTGTTTTCAAGAGTAGGAGAGAGAACAGATGGAACGTGTCAAGGTTTTCATTGTGAGAAGGAAATCCATCAGGAAAGCCATACACGTAAGGATGAGAAGCACTTTAGCATGAAACGGTGAAGGCATCTTGAATGGGCCCTGTGACGGTGCTGGAGAAACCTCTTCTGAAGTAGGCTTCCCTCAGCTGTCCTATGGTTTCAGTGCGATGAAAGTGTTTTCCCTAGTGGGTGTGAACGCGTAAGGGACATGGTCTAGACTTAACTCTCCGTGGCGAATGTGCCTACAGTCGTGACATGAAGAACGATGTATGGAAATGGATGATGTGAGCAAGCCTAAGGAAGATGACACTCGTTTCTTTAACTCTAAGAACAAATCTAGAGTGTTGCCGTCCTTCAACTACCATCTCTTTTCGTAAGGTTGGAAGCAGCTTGTTAAACATTGTGTGCAAGGAAAGAGGTGGAACGTGCCTTCCTGTACAGCGGGGAACACGTTGTGCAGAGGGTTTCTCTCCTTTAAGTCCTGTGTCATGCAGGTGGATGGGTCTTCAAATGGACGTGGGCTCCCTTCAGGCCTAGTAGCCTTACACTGAACTCTGAGAAAGAAGGCCTCGTCAAACAGGTTTTCGTGCGAACATCTTGGTTCTTGAAGATAGAAGCCCTTGGAGATATATGTGCTGCTCTCTAAGGGAAGGTTCTTATACTCACCTCTCAAGAAACAAAGCTGCAGGGAAATAGTCTTTCCACTACCACCTACAGGGACGAAGATGGAAGCAATTTCCAACGTTCGCAGTGAAGGCACAAATACTGTGTCATGTACCACTGCTTGAGAAAGAAGTTGTGTCGAAAGTTTCTCCCTCCTCAGATCTTGTTTCAGGAAGCTAGAAGTGTTTTCAGTTCTTCGCGTGAAAGCGCAAGGAAAATGCCATAGGCTGAATTGTGAAGAAAAATGTGGGTCGAATGTTACCACCAAGTCACAAGTTGTCCCCTATAGAGGTGTGTGTCTGTAAATCGGAGGAAGCGTAAGGAAAGTGCTATACACTTATTTCTACAAAACACCGCTGTGGAAGTGCGGCCGTTCCATGAGGAAGGATGAGTATGGATATGTATTATGTGAGGAAGCATAAGGAGGATTGCCTACCCATGGTTAACTCTAAGAACAAATCTAGAGGTTTGCCGCCCTTCGACGACCAGCTCTTTCCCTACGGATGGAAGCACCTTTTTACAACGTAGTGTAAAAGGAAAGAGACGGAAAGCGCGGTACACTACGGTGAGGAACACGTTGTGTGGAGGGTTTCTCTGCACGAAAGTCTTGTGTCATGAAGTTGGAAGGGCCTTCAAATGTACGCGAGCTCGCCTCAGCAGCGCCTTCCACTGAACTCAGAGAAACAAGGCCACGTCCAACAGGATTTCCTGCTAACCTCTTGGTTCGGGAAGCGTGAAGCCTTTGGAGATATAGGTGTAAGTGTCTAACACTCAGCTCTCAAGGAACAAAACGGTAGAGAAATCGCCTTTCCACTACCATCTACAGGGAAGAAAATGGAGGAAAGTCCCGACGTTAAAAGCGAAGGCACAAATACTGTGCCATATACCACTGCTTGAGAACGAACTTGTATCGAAAGCCTCTCCCAACTCAGATCTTGTTTCGGGAAGATAGAAGCCTTGTCAGTACTTTGTTTGAAAACACCAGGAAAACGCCACACGCTGAATTGTGAAGAAAAATGTGGGTCGAATGTGACAACCAACCCACTAGTAGTCCCCTAGAGAGGTGTGTGTCTGGAAATAGGAGGAAGCATAAGGGACGTGTGATACACTTAAGTCGAAGAAACAACGCTGTGGCGGTGCGGTCCTTCGACTGCCATCTCCTTTGCTAAGGAACGAAGCGGCTTGAAGCAAAGTGTGAAAGAGTACGGAGGGGAAGGAAGAGAGACATACCTTAGTCGCCGAACAACTTCTTATGGAGGGCTTTTCTCAACGAACACCATGGGTCACGAAGAGGGAAGGGTTTTCAAATGTATGTGACTTCGCCAAAGGAAAGGCATACATGAATCTCTGCGAAGCAAGTCCATCTCAAACGCGACTTCGAGCTCCCATCTGGGTTCGCGAGGAATTCATAGTCACAAAACGTATGGGTTGAATCCTAAGCAAAGGGAGTACTATGCAGTCTGAAGAAACACCACTGCAGAGAAACCGTGTTTCTACTAACATCTTCCCTGAACATGGTAGACGTTACCCATGTAAGTGTGAAATCGCAAGGAATGTGCCCCGTGCCTGTCCCACAGACATACTTACTGTAGAATGTCTGTCCCCATTCGAACCTTGTTCTGTGAGAAGTGTTTTCAAGAGTAGGAGAGAGAGCAGATGGAACGTGTCAAGGTTTTCGTTGTGAGAAAGAAATCCATTAGGAAAGCCATACACGTTAAGAATGAGAAGAACTTTAGCATGAAACGGAGAAGGCATCTTGAAAGGGCCCTGTGACGGTGCTGGAGAAACCTCTTCTGAAGTAGGCTTCCCTCAGGTGTCCTATGGTTTCAGTGAGATGAAAATGTTTTCCGTAGTGGGTGTGAAGGCGTAACGGACATGGGCTAGACTTAAGTCTCCGTGTCGAATGTGCCTACAGTCATGACATGAAGAACGATGTATGGAAATGGAGGATGTGAGCAAGCCTAAGGAAGATGGCATACGTTTGTTTAACTCTAAGAACAAATCTATTTTGTTGCCGTCCTTCGACTACCATCTCTTTTCGTAAGTTTGGAAGCAGCTTGTTAAACCTTGTGTGCAAGAAAATAGTTGGAACCCGCGATCCTGTACAGCGGGTAACACGGTGTGCGGAGGGTTTCTCTCCTTTAAGTCCTGTGTCATGCGGGTGGATGGGTCTTCAAATGGACGTGGGCTCGCCTCAGGCCTAGTAGCCTTACACTGAACTCTGAGAAACAAGGCCACGTCAAACAGGCTGTCGTGCGAACATCTTGGATCTTGAAGATAGAAGCCCTTGGAGATATATGTGTTGCTCTCTAAGGGAAGGTTCTTATACTCACCTCTCAAGAAACAAAACTGCAGGGAAATAGTCTTTCCACTACCGCCTACAGGGAAGAATATGGAAGCAATTTCCAACGTTCGCAGTGAAGGCACAAATACTGTGTCATGTACCACAGCTTGAGAAAGAAGTTGTGTCGAACGTTTCTCCCTACTCAGATCTTGTTTCAGGAAGCTAGAAGCATTTTCAGTTTTTCGCCTGAAAGCGTAAGGAAAATGCCATAGGCTGAAGAGTGAAGAAAAATGTCGGTCGAATGTTACCACCAAGTCACAAGTTGTCCCCTATAGAGGTGTGTGTCTGGAAATGGGAGGAAGTGTAAGGAACGTGCTATACACTTAGTTCTACAAATCAACGCTGTGGAGGTGCGGTCCTTCGACTGCCACCTCCTCTGCTAAGAAACGAAGCGGCTTGATGCAAAGTGTGAAAGAAAGCAGAGGGGAAGCGTGATCTACCTTACTCGCGGAACAACATCTTATGGAGGGCTTCTCTCAAAGAACACCATGCATGGGTCACGAAGATAGAAGCGTCTTCCAAAGTATGCGAGTTAGGCAGAGGAAAGGCATACACGAATCTCTGCGAACCAAGTCTATCTCAAACGCGACTTCGAGCTCCCATCTGTGTTCGCGAGGAATTCACAGTCACAAAACGTATGTGTTGAATCCTAAACAAAGGGAGTACTATTCAGTCGGAAGAAACACCACTGCAGAGACACCGGGTTTCTACTAGCATCTCACCCTGGACATGGTGGACTTATCCAATGCAAAGTGTGAAATCGCAAGGAATGTGCCCCGTGCCTGTCCCACAGACATACTTACTGTAGAATCTCTGTCCCCATTCGAATCTTGTTCTGTGGGAAGTGTTTTCAAGAGTAGGAGAGAGAGCAGATGGAACGTGTCAAGGTTTTCATTGTGAGAAGGAAATCCATCAGGAAAGCCACACACGTAAGGATGAGAAGCACTTTAGCATGAAACGGTGAAGGCATCTTGAATGGGCCCTGTGACGGTGCTGGAGAAACCTCTTCTGAGGTAGGCTTCCCTCAGCTGTGCAACGGTTTCAGTGAGATGAAAGTGTTTTCCCTAGTGGGTGTGAAGGCGTAAGGGACATGGAGTAGACTTAACTCTCCGTGTCGAATGTGCCTACAGTCGTGACATGAAGAACGATGTATGGAAATGGAGGATGTGAGCAAGCCTAAGGAAGATGGCATACGTTTGTTTAACTCTAAGAACAAATCTATATTGTTGCCGTCCTTCGACTACCATCTCTTTTCGTAAGGTAGGAAGCAGCTTGTTAAACCTTGTGTGCAAGGAAAGAGGTGGAACGTGCCTTCCTGTACAGCGGGGAACACGTTGTGCAGAGGGTTTCTCTCCTTTAAGTCCTGTGTCATGCAGGTGGATGGGTCTTCAAATGGACGTGGGCTCCCTTCAGGCCTAGTAGCCTTACACTGAACTCTGAGAAAGAAGGCCTCGTCAAACAGGTTTTCGTGCGAACATCTTGGTTCTTGAAGATAGAAGCCCTTGGAGATATATGTGCTGCTCTCTAAGGGAGGGTTCTTATACTCACCTCTCAAGAAACAAAGCTGCAGGGAAATGATCTTTGCACTACCACCTACAGGGACGAAGATGGAAGCAATTTCCAACGTTCGCAGTGAAGGCACAAATACTGTGTCATGTACCACTGCTTGAGAAAGAAGTTGTGTCGAAAGTTTCTCCCTACTCAGATCTTGTTTCAGGAAGCTAGAAGTGTTTTCAGTTCTTCGCGTGAAAGGGCAAGGAAAATGCCATAGGCTGAATTGTGAAGAAAAATGTGGGTCGAATGTTACCACCAAGTCACAAGTTGTCCCCTATAGAGGTGTGTGTCTGTAAATCGGAGGAAGCGTAAGGAAAGTGCTATACACTTATTTCTACAAAACAACGCTGTGGAAGTGCGGTCGTTCCATGAAGAAGGATGAGTATGGATATGTATTATGTGAGGAAGCATAAGGAGGATTGCCTTCCCATGGTTAACTCTAAGAACAAATCTAGAGGTTTGCCATCCGTCGACGACCAGCTCTTTCCCTACGGATGGAAACACCTTTTTACAACGTAGTGCAAAAGGAAAGAGACGGAAAGCGCGGTACACTACGGTGAGGAACACGTTGTGTGGAGGGTTTCTCTGCACGAAAGTCTTGTGTCATGAAGTTGGAAGGGCCTTCAAATGTACGCGAGCTCGCCTCAGCAGCGCCTTCCACTGAACTCAGAGAAACAAGGCCACGTCCAACAGGATTTCCTGCTAACCTCTTGGTTCGGGAAGCGTGAAGCCTTTGGAGATATAGGTGTAAGTGTCTAACACTCAGCTCTCAAGGAACAAAACGGTAGAGAAATCGCCTTTCCACTACCATCTACAGGGAAGAAAATGGAGGAAAGTCCCGACGTTAAAAGCGAAGGCACAAATACTGTGCCATATACCACTGCTTGAGAACGAACTTGTATCGAAAGCCTCTCCCAACTCAGATCTTGTTTCGGGAAGATAGAAGCCTTGTCAGTACTTTGTTTGAAAACACCAGGAAAACGCCACACGCTGAATTGTGAAGAAAAATGTGGGTCGAATGTGACAACCAACCCACTAGTAGTCCCCTAGAGAGGTGTGTGTCTGGAAATAGGAGGAAGCATAAGGGACGTGTGATACACTTAAGTCGAAGAAACAACGCTGTGGCGGTGCGGTCCTTCGACTGCCATCTGCTTTGCTAAGGAACGAAGCGGCTTGAAGCAAAGTGTGAAAGAGTACGGAGGGGAAGGAAGAGAGACATACCTTAGTCGCCGAACAACTTCTTATGGAGGGCTTTTCTCAACGAACACCATGGGTCACGAAGAGGGAAGGGTTTTCAAATGTATGTGACTTCGCCAAAGGAAAGGCATACATGAATCTCTGCGAAGCAAGTCCATCTCAAACGCGACTTCGAGCTCCCATCTGGGTTCGGGAGGAATTCATAGTCACAAAACGTATGGGTTGAATCCTAAACAAAGGGAGTACTATGCAGTCTGAAGAAACACCACTGCAGAGAAACCGTGTTTCTACTAACATCTTCCCTGAACATGGTAGACGTTACCCATGTAAGTGTGAAATCGCAAGGAATGTGCCCCGTGCCTGTCCCACAGACATACTTACTGTAGAATGTCTCTCCCCATTCGAACCTTGTTCTGTGAGAAGTGTTTTCAAGAGTAGGAGAGAGAGCAGATGGAACGTGTCAAGGGTTTCATTGTGAGAAAGAAATCCATTAGGAAAGCCATACACGTAAGAATGAGAAGAATTTTAGCATGAAACGGAGAAGGCATCTTGAATGAGCCCTGGGACGGTGCTGGAGAAACCTCTTCTGAAGTAGGCTTCCCTCAGGTGTCCTATGGTTTCAGTGAGATGAAAATGTTTTCCGTAGTGGGGGTGAAGGCGCAAGGGACATGGGCTAGACTTAACTCTCCGTGTCGAATGTGCCTACAGTCATGACATGAAGAACAATGTATGGAAATGGATGATGTGAGCAAGCCTAAGGAAGATGGCATACGTTTGTTTAACTCTAAGAACAAATCTATATTGTTGCCGTCCTTCGACTACCATCTCTTTTAGTAAGGAAGGAAGCAGCTTGTTAAACCTTGTGTGCAAGGAAAGAGGTGGAACGCGCATTCCTGTACAGCGGGGAACACGTTGTGCAGAGAGCTTCTCTCCTTTAAGTCCTGTGTCATGCAGGTGGATGGGTCTTCAAATGGACGTGGGCTCCCTTCAGGCCTAGTAGCCTTACACTGAACTCTGAGAAAGAAGGCCTCGTCAAACAGGTTTTCGTGCGAACATCTTGGTTCTTGAAGATAGAAGCCCTTGGAGATATATGTGTTGCTCTCTAAGGGAAGGTTCTTATACTCACCTCTCAAGAAACAAAGCTGCAGGGAAATAGTCTTTCCACTACCACCTACAGGGACGAAGATGGAAGCAATTTCCAACGTTCGCAGTGAAGGCACAAATCTGTGTCAGGTACCACTGCTTGAGAAAGAAGTTGTGTCGAAAGTTTCTCCCTACTCAGATCTTGTTTCAGGAAGCTAGAAACATTTTCAGTTCTTTGCGTGAAAGCGTAAGGAAAATGCCATAGGCTGAATTGTAAAGAAAAATGTGGGTCGAATGTTACCACCAACTCACAAGTTGTCCCCTATAGAGGTGTGTGTATGGAAATCGGAGGAAGCATAAGCAACGAGCTCTGCAATTAGTTCTTCAAGAACAATGCTGTGGAGGAGCGGTCCTTCGACTCCCTTCTGCTTTCCTAAGGATCGAAGCGGCTTTACACCAAGTGTGAAGGCTTCTGTCATGAAGTTGGAAGGCCTTCAAATGTAGGCGAGCTAGCCTCGGCAGAGCCTTACGCTGAACTCAGAGAAACAACGGCATGTGAAAACTGATTTCGAGCTCACATCTTGGTTCGGGAAGAATGAAGCCTTCTGAGCTATATGTGTCAGTGCCTTACACTCACCTCTCAAGGAACAACACGGTAGAGGGAGATAGTCCTTCTACTGCCATCTACTGGGAAGAAGATGGAAGAACGTTCCAACGGTCACAGCGAAGGCACAGGTACTGGGCCATATAGCGCTGCTTGAGAAAGAAGTCGTGTCGAAAGCTTCTCCCAACTCAGATCTTGTTTCGTTAGAGAGAAGCATAAGCAACACACTCGTTGTCTCCTAGAGAGGTGTATGTCTGGAAATGAGAGGAAGCGTAAGGAATGTGCTATACACTTGGGTCTACAAAACAGCGCTGTAGGGGTGCGGTCCTTCGACTGCCATCTCCTCTGCTAAGAAACGAAGCGGCTTGAGGCAAAGTGTGAAAGAAAGCAGAGGGGAAGCGTGATCGACCTTACTCGCGGAACAACTTCTTACGGAGTGCTTCTCTCAACGAACACCATGCATGGGTCACGAAGATAGAAGCGTCTTCCAAAGTATGCGAGTTAGGCAGAGGAAAGGCATACAGGAACCTCTGCGAACCAAGTCTATCTCAAACGCGACTTCGAGCTCCCACCTGGGTTCGCGAGGAATTCATAGTCACAAAACGTATGTGTTGAATCGTAAACAAAGGGAGTACTATTAAGTCTGAATAAACACCACTGCAGAGACACCGTGTTTCTACTAACATCTTACCTGAACATGGTAGAGTTTTCCAACGTAAGTGTAAAATCGCAAGGAATGTGCCCCGTGCCTGTCCCACAGATGTACTTAGTGTAGAATGTCTGTCCCCATTCGAATCTTGTTCCGTGGGAAGTGTTTTCAAGAGTAGGAGAGAGAACAGATGGAACGTGTCAAGGTTTTCATTGTGAGAAGGAAATCCATCAGGAAAGCCATACACGTAAGGATGAGAAGCACTTTAGCATGAAACGGTGAAGGCATCTTGAAAAGGCCCTGTGACGGTGCTGGCGAAACCTCTTCTGAAGTAGGCTTCCCTCAGCTGTCCTATGGTTTCAGTGAGATGGAAGTGTTTTCCCTAGCAGGTGTGAAGGCGTAAGGGACATGGACTAGACTTAACTCTCCGTGTCGAATGTGCCTACAGTCATGACAAGAAGAACGATGTATAGAAATGGAGGATGTGAGCAAGCCTAAGGAAGATGGCATACGTTTGTTTAACTCTAAGAAAAAATCTATAGTGTTGCCGTCCTTCGATTACCATCTCTTTTCGTGAGGTAGGAAGCAGCTTGTTAAACCTTGTGTGCAAGAAAAGAGATGGAACGCGCGTTCCTGTACAGCGGGAAACACGTTGTGCAGAGAGTTTCTCTCCTTTAAGTCCTGTGTCATGCAGGTGGATGGGGCTTCAAATGGACGTGGGCTCGCCACAGGCCTAGTCGCCTTACACTGAACTCTGAGAAACAAGGCCACGTCAAACAGGCTGTCGTGCGAACATCTTGGTTCTTGAAGGTAGGAGCCCTTGGAGATATATGTGTTGCTCTCTTTGGAAGGTTGTTTTTTAATTGTTATGTTAATCACCATATTTTACATCATTAGTTTTTGGTGCAGTGTTCCACGATTCATTGTTTGTTCATAACACCCAGTGCTCCATGCAGAACGTGCCCTCCTCAATACCCATCAGCAGGCTAACCCATCCCCCTAAACCCTCCCCTCTAGAACCCTCCGTTTGTTTTTCAGAGTCCATCATCTCTCATGGTTCGTCTCCCCCTCTGACATACTCCCCTTTTCTTCCTCTCCTGTTATCTACTTCTTTTTCTTTTTTCTTAAAATATGTTGCGTTATTTGTTTCAGAAGTACAGATCTGTGATTCAAGAGTCTTGCACAATTCACAGCGCTCACCGTAGCATATACCCTCCCCAATGTCTATCACCCAGCCACCCCATCCCTCCCACCCCCAACCACTCCAGTAACACTCAGTTTCTTTCCTGAGATTAAGAATTCCTCATATCAGTGAGGTCATGGGATACATGTCTTTCTCTGATTGACTTATTTCACTCAGCATAACACCCTCCAGTTCCATCCACGTCGTTGCAAATGGCAAGATCTCATTCCTTTTGATGGCTGCATAATATTCCATTGTGTATATATACCACCTCTTCTTTAGCCATTCATCTGTCGATGGGCATCTTGGCTCTTTCCACCGTTTGGCTATGGTGGATATTGCTGCTATAATCATTGGGGTACACGTAACCCTTCGGGTCCCTACATTTGTATCGTTGTGGTCAATACCCAGTAGTGCAATTGCTGGATCGAACGGGAGCTCTAATTTCAACTGTTTGAGGACCCTCCATACTGTTTTCCAGAGGGGTTGCCCCAGCTTGCATTCCCACCAACAGTGGAGGAGGGTTCCGCTTTCTCCACATCCCCGCCAACATCTGTCGTTCCCTGACTTGTTAATTTTAGCCATTCTGACGGGTGTGAGGTGGTATCTCATGGAGGTTTTGATTTGGATTTCCCTGATGCCGAGCGATGTTGAGCACTTTTTCATGTGCCTCTTGGCCATTTGGATGTCTTCTTTGGAGAGTTGTCTGTTCATGTCTTCTGCCCATTTCTTGATTGGATTATTTGTTCTTTGGGTGTTGAGTTTGATAAGTTCTTTATAGATTTTGGATACTAGCCCTTTATCTGATAGGTCATTTGTAAATATTTTCTCCCATTTTGTCGGTTGTCTTTTGGTTTTGTGGACTGTTTCTTTTGCTGTGCAAAAGCTTTTTATCTTGATGAAATCCCAATAGTTCATTTTTGCCCTGGCTTCCCGTGCCTTTGGCGATGTTTCTAGGAAGAAGTTGCTGCGGCTAAGGTCGAAAAGGTTGCTACCTGTGTTCTCCTTTAGGATTTGGATGGACTCCTGTCTCCCGTTTAGGTCTTTCAACCATTTGGAGTCTATTTTTGTGTGTGGTGTAAGGAAATGGTCCAGTTTCATTCTTCTGCATGTGGCTGTCCAATTTTCCCAACACCATTTGTTGAAGAGACTGTCTTTTTGCCATTGGACATTCTTTCCTGCTTTGTCAAAAATAAGTTGACCATAGAGTTGAGGGTCCATTTCTGGGCTCTCGATTCTGTTCCATTGATCGATGTGTCTGTTTTTGTGCCAGTACCATAGTGTCTTGATGATCACAGCTTTGTAATAGAGCTGGAAGTCCGGAATTGTGATGCCGCCAGCTTTGCTTTTCTTTTTCAGTATTCCTCTGGCTATTCTGGGTCTCTTCTGGTTCCATACAAATTTTAGGATTCTTTGTTCCATTTCTTTGAAAAAAGTGGATGGTATTTTGATGGGGATTGCATTGAATGTGTCGATTGCTCTAGGTAGCATTGACATCTTCACAATGTTGATTCTCCCAATCCACGAGCATGGAACGTTTTTCCATTTCTTTGTGTCTTCTTCAATTTCTTTCATGAGTATTTTATCGTTTTCTGAGTACAGATCCTTTGCCTCTTTGGTTAGATTTCTTCCTAGGTATCGAATGGTTTTGGGTGTAATTGTAAATGGGATCGACTCCTTGATTTGTCTCTCTTCTGTCTTGTTGTTGGTGTATAGGAATGCCACTGATTTCTGTGCATTGATTTTATATCCTGCTACTTGACTGAATTCCTGTATGAGTTCTAGCAGCTTTGGGGTGGAGTCTTTTGGGTTTTCCACATACAGTATCATATCATCTGCCAAGAGTGAGAGTTTGACTTCCTCTTTGCCGATTTGGATGCCTTTGATTTCTTTTTGTTGTCTGATTGCTGTGGCTACGACTTCTAATACTATGTGGAATAGCAGTGGTGAGAGTGGACATCCCTGCCGCGTTCCTGATCTTAGGGGAAAAGCTCTCAGCCTTTCCCCATTGAGAATGGTATTCGCTGTAGGTTTTTCATAGATGGCTTTTATGATGTTGAGGTAGGTACCCTCTATCGCTATACTCTGAAGGGTTTTGATCAAGAAAGGATTTTGTACTTTGTCAAATGCTTTTTCTGCATCTATGGAGAGGATTCTATGTTTCTTGTTCTTTCTTTTGTTAATGTATTGTATCACGTTGATTGATTTGCCGATGTTGAACCAGCCTTGCAGCCCAGGACTAAATCCCACTTGGTCCTGGTGAATAATCCTTTTAATGTACTGTTGGATCCTATTGGCTAGGATTTTGGTGAGAATTTTCACATCCATGTTCATCAAGGATCTTGGTCTGTAATTCTCCTTTTGGATGGGGTCTTTGTCTGGTTTTGGGATCAAGGTAATGCTGGCCTCATAAAATGAGTTTGGAAGTTTCCCTTCCATTTCGATTTATTGGAACAGTTTCAGGAGAATAGGTACTAATTCCTCTTGAAATGTGTGATAGAATTCCCCTGGGAAGCCATCTGGCCCTGGGCTTTTGTTTCTTGGGAGATTTTTGATGACTGTTTCAATTTCCTTCGTGGTTATAGGTCTGTTCAGGTTTTCTATTTCTTCCTGGCTCAATTTTGGTAGTTGATACATCTCTAGGAATGCACCCATTTCTTCCAGGTTATCTCATTTGCTGGCATAGAGTTGCTCATAATATGTTCTTATAGTTGTTTGTATTGCTTTGGTGTTGGTTGCGATCTCTCCTCTTTCATTCATGATTTTGTTGATTTGGGTCATTTCTCTTTTCTTTTTGATCAGTCTGGCCAGGGGTTTATCAATCTTGTTAATTCTTTCAAAGAACCAGCTCCTAGTTTCGTTGATCTGTTCTACTGTTCTTTTGGTTTCTAGTTCATTGATTTCTGCTCTGATCTTTATGATTTCTCTTCTCCTGCTGGGTTTAGGCTTTATTTGCTGTTCTTTCTCCAGCTCCTTTAGGTGTAGGGTTAGGTTGTGTATTTGAGACCTTTCTTGTTTCTTGAGAAAGGCATGTATTGCTATATACTTTCCTCTCAGGACTGCCTTTGCTGTATCCCAAAGATTTTGAACAGTTGTGTTTCCATTTTCATTGGTTTCCATGAATTTTTTTAATTCTTCTTTAATTTCTTGGTTGACCCATTCATTCTTTAGTAGGATGCTCTTTAGCCTCCATGTATTTGAGTTCCTTCCGACTTTCCTCTTGTGGTTGAGTTCTAGTCTCAAAGCATTGTGGTCTGAAAATATGCAGGGAATGATCCCAATCTTTTGGTACCGATTGAGACCTGATTTGTGACCTGGGATGTGATCAATTCTGGAGAATGTTCCATGGGCACTAGAGAAGAATGTGTATTCCGTTGCTTTGGGATGGAATGCTCTGAATATGTCTGTGAAGTCCATTTGGTCCAGTGTATCATTTAAAGTCTTTATTTCCTTGTTGATCTTTTGCTTAGATGATCTGTCCATTTCAGTCAGGGGGGTGTTAAAGTCCCCCACTATTATTGTATTGTTGTCAATGTGTTTCTTTGCTTTTGTTATTAATTGCCTTATATAATTGGCTGCTCCCATGTTCGGGGCATAGATATTTACAATTGTTAGATCTTCTTGTTGGATAGACCCTTTAAGTAGGATATAGTGTCCTTCCTCATTTCTTGTTACAGTCTTTGTTTTAAAATCTAGTTTGTCTGATATAAGGATTGCCACCCCAGCTTTCTTTTGGTGTCCATTAGCATGGTAAATGGTTTTCCACCCCCTCACTTTCAATCTGGGGGTGTCTTTCGGTCTAAAATGAGTCTCTTGCAGACAGCATATGGATGGGTCTTGTTTTTTAATCCAATCTGATAGCCTGCGTCTTTTGTTTTTTGTTGTTTTTGTTGTTTTGGCTTTTTTTTTTATTGTTACCTTAATCACCATATATTACATCATTAGTTTTTCGTGCAGTGTTCCACGATTCATTGTTTGTTCATAACACCCAGTGCTCCATGCAGAACGTGCCCTCCTCAATACCCATCACCAGGCTAACCCAGCCCCCTAACCCCCTCCCTTCTAGAACCCTCCGTTTGTTTTTCAGAGTCTATCATCTCTCATGGTTCGTCTCCCCCTCTGACATACTCCCCTTTTCTTCCTTCCCTGTTATCTTCTTCTTTGTCTTTTTTCTTAAAATATGTTGCGTTATTTGTTTCAGAAATACAGATCTGTGATTCAACAGTCTTGCACCATTCACAGCGCTCACCGTAGCATATACCCTCCCCAATGTCTATCACCCAGCCACCCCATCCCTCCCACCCCCAACCACTCCAGTATCACTCAGTTTCTTTCCTGAGATTAAGAATTCCTCATATCAGTGTGGTCGTGGGATACGTGTCTTTCTCTCATTGACTTATTTCACTCAGCATAACACCCTCCAGTTCCATCCACGTCGTTGCAAATGGCAAGGTCTCATTCCTTTTGATGGCTGCATAATATTCCATTGTGTATATATACCACCTCTTCTTTAGCCATTCATCTGTCGATGGGCATCTTGGCTCTTTCCACAGTTTGGCTATGGTGGACATTGCTGCTATAATCATTGGGGTACACGTACCCCTTCGGGCCCCTACATTTGTATCTTTGTGGTCAATACCCAGTAGTGCAATTGCTGGATCGAACGGTAGCTCTAATTTCAACTGTTTGAGGATCCTCCATACTGTTTTCCAGAGGGGTTGCCCCAGCTTGCATTCCCACCAACAGTGGAGGAGGGTTCCCCTTTCTCCACATCCCCGTCGACATCTGTCGTTCCCTGACTTGTTACTTTTAGCCATTCTGACGGGTGTGAGGTGGTATCTCATGGAGGTTTTGATTTGGATTTCCCTGATGCCGAGCGATGTTGAGCACTTTTTCATGTGCCTATTGGCCATTTGGATGTCTTCTTTGGAGAGATGTCTGTTCATGTCTTCTGCCCATTTCTTGATTGGATTATTTTTTCTTTGGGTGTTGAGTTTGATAAGTTCTTTATAGATTTTGGATACTAGCCCTTTATCTGATAGGTCATTTGCAAATATTTTCTCCCATTCTGTCGGTTGTCTTTTGGTTTTGTGGACTGTTTCTTTTGCTGTGCAAAAGCTTTTTATCTTGATGAAATCCCAATAGTTCATTTTTGCCCTGGCTTCCCGTGCCTTTGGTGATGTTTCTAGGAAGAAGTTGCTGAGGCTAGGGTCGGAAAGTTGCTACCTGTGTTCTCCTTTAGGATTTGGATGGACTCCTGTCTCCCGTTTAGGTCTTTCAACCATTTGGAGTCTATTTTTGTGTGTGGTGTAAGGAAATGGTCCAGTTTCATTCTTCTGCATGTGGCTGTCCAATTTTCCCAACACCATTTGTTGAAGAGACTGTCTTTTTGCCATTGGACATTCTTTCCTGCTTTGTCAAAAATAAGTTGTCCATAGAGTTGAGGGTCCATTTCTGGGCTCTCGATTCTGTTCCATTGATCGATGTGTCTGTTTTTGTGCCAGTGCCATAGTGTCTTGATGATCACAGCATTGTAATAGAGCTGGAAGTCCGGAATTGTGATGCCGCCAGCTTTGCTTTTCTTTTTCAGTATTCCTCTGGCTATTCTGGGTCTCTTCTGGTTCCATACAAATTTTAGGATTCTTTGTTCCATTTCTTTGAAAAATGTGGATGGTATTTTGATGGGGATTGCATTGAATGTGTCGATTGGTCTTGGTAGCATTGACATCTTCACGATGTTGATTCTCCCAATCCATGAGCATGGAACGTTTTTCCATTTCTTTGTGTCTTCTTCAATTTCTTTCATGAGTATATTATCGTTTTCTGAGTACATATCCTTTGCCTCTTTGGTTAGATTTCTTCCTAGGTATCGAATGGTTTTGGGTGCAATTGTAAATGGGATCGACTCCTTGATTTGTCTCTCTTCTGTCTTGTTGTTGGTGTATAGGAATGCCACTGATTTCTGTGCATTGATTTTATATCCTGCTACTTTACTGAATTCCTGTATGAGTTCTAGCAGCTTTGGGGTGGAGTCTTTTGGGTTTTCCACATACAGTATCATATCATCTGCCAAGAGTGAGAGTTTGACTTCCTCTTTGCCGATTTGGATGCCTTTGATTTCTTTTTGTTGTCTGATTGCTGTGGCTACGACTTCTAATACTATGTGGAATAGCAGTGGTGAGAGTGGACATCCCTGCCGCGTTCCTGACCTTAGCGGAAAAGCTCTCAGCCTTTCCCCATTGAGAATGATATTCGCTGTAGGTTTTTCATAGATGGCTTTTATGATGTTGAGGTATGTACCCTCTATCCCTATACTCTGAAGAGTTTTGATCAAGAAAGGATGTTGTACTTTGTCAAATGCTTTTTCTGCATCTATGGAGAGGATCCTATGATTCTTGTTCTTTCTTTTGTTAATGTATTGTATCACGTTGATTGATTTGTGGATGTTGAACCAGCCTTGCAGCCCAGGACTAAATCCCACTTGGTCTTGGTGAATAATCCTTTTAATGTACTGTTGGATCCTATTGGCTCATATTTTGGTGAGAATTTTCGCATCCATGTTCATTAAGGATCTTGGTCTGTAATTCTCCTTTTGGATGGGGTCTTTGTCTGGTTTTGGGATCAAGGTAATGCTGGCCTCATAAAATGAGTTTGGAAGTTTCCCTTCCATTTTATTTTTTGGAACAGTTTCAGGAGAATAGGTATTAATTCCTCTTGAAATGTCTGATAGAATTCCCCTGGGAAGCCATCTGGCCCTGGGCTTTTGTTTCTTGGGAGATTTTTGATGACTGCTTCAATTTCCTTCGTGGTTATAGGTCTGTTCAGGTTTTCTATTTCTTCCTGGCTCAATTTTGGTAGTTGATACATCTCTAGGAATGCACCCATTTCTTCCAGGTTATCTAATTTGCTGGCATAGAGTTGCTCATAATATGTTCTTATAATTGTTTGTATTGCTTTGCTGTTGGTTGAGATCTCTCCTCTTTCATTCATGATTTTGTTGATTTGGGTCATTTCTCTTTTCTTTTTGATCAGTCTGGCCAGGGGTTTATCAATCTTGTTAATTCTTTCAAAGAACCAGCTCCGAGTTTCGTTGATCTGTTCTACTGTTCTTTTGGTTTCTAGTTCATTGATTTCTGCTCTGATCTTTATGATTTCTCTTCTCCTGCTGGGTTTAAGCTTTATTTGCTGTTCTTTCTCCAGCTCCTTTAGGTGTAGGGTTAGGTTGTGTATTTGAGACCTTTCTTGTTTCTTGAGAAAGGCATGTATTGCTATATACTTTCCTCTCAGGACTGCCTTTGCTGTATCCCAAAGATTTTGAACAGTTGTGTTTTCATTTTCATTGGTTTCCATGAATTTTTTTAATTCTTCTTTAATTTCTTGGTTGACCCATTCATTCTTTAGTAGGATGCTCTTTAGCCTCCATGTATTTGAGTTCTTTCCGACTTTCCTCTTGTGGTTGAGTTCTAGTCTCAAAGCATTGTGGTCTGAAAATATGCAGGGAATGATCCCAATCTTTTGGTACCGGTTGAGACCTGATTTGTGACCCTGGATGTGATCAATTCTGGGGAACGTTCCATGGGCACTAGAGAAGAATCTGTATTCCGTTGCTTTGGGATGGAATGCTCTGAATATATCTGTGAAGTCCATTTGGTCCAGTGTGTCATTTAAAGTCTTTATTACCTTGTTGATCTTTTGCTTAGATGATGTGTCCATTTCAGTCAGGGGGGTGTTAAAGTCCCCCACTATTATTGTTTTGTTGTCCATGTGTTTCTTTGCTTTTGTTATTAATTGCCTTATATAATTGGCTGCTCCCATGTTCGGGGCATAGATATTTACAATTGTTAGATCTTCTTGTTGGATAGACCCTTTAAGTAGGATATAGTGTCCTTCCTCATCTCTTGTTACAGTCTTTGTTTTAAAATCTAGTTTGTCTGATATAAGGATTGCCACCCCAGCTTTCTTTTGGTGTCCATTAGCATGGTAACTGGTTTTCCACCCCCTCACTTTCAATCTGGGGGTGTCTTTCGGTCTAAAATGAGTCTCTTGCAGACAGCATATGGATGGGTCTTGTTTTTTAATCCAATCTGATAGCCTGTGTCTTTTGATTGGGGCATTTAGCCCATTTACATTCAGGGTAACTATTGAAAGGTATGAATTTAGTGCCATTGTATTACCTGTAAGGTGACTGTTAACTGTCTGTTGTCTGTGTTCGTTTCTGCTCTTTGCTGCTTTTAGGTTCTCTCTTTGCTTAGAGGACCCCTCTCAATATTTCTTGGAGGGGTGGTTTTGTGTTTGCAAATTCCTTTAGTTTTTTTTGTTCTGGAAGCTTTTTATCTCTCCTTCTATTTTCAATGATAGCCTAGCTGGATATAGTATTCTTGGCTGCCTATTTTTCTCGTTTAGTGCTCTGAAGATATCGTGCCAGTCCTTTCTGGCCTGCCAGGTCTCTGTGGATAGGTCTGTTGCCAATCTAATGTTTCTACCATTGTAGGTTAACATATCTCTTCTCCCGAGCTGCTTTCAGGATTTTCTCTTTGTCTCTGAGACTCGGAAGTTTTACTATTAGATGTCGGGGTGTTGACCTATTATTATTGATTTTGAGAGGGGTTCTCTGTGCCTCCTGGATTTTAATGCCTGTTTCCTTCCTCACATTAGGGAAGTTCTCTGGTATAATTTGCTCCAATATACCTTCTGCCCCTCTCTCTCTCTCTTCTTCTTCTGGAATCCCAATTATTCTAATGTTGTTTCGTCTTATCGTATCACTTATCTCTCGAATTCTGCCCTCGTGATCCTGTAGTTGTTTCTCTCTCTTTTTCTCAGCCTCTTTATTTTCCATCATTTGGTCTTCTATATCGCTGATTCTCTCTTCTGCCTCATTTATCCTAGCATTTAGTGCCCCCATTTTTGATTGCACCTCATCAATAGCCTTTTTGATTTCGATTTGGTTAGATTTTTGTTCTTTTATTTCTCCAGAAAGGGTTTCTCTAATAACTTCCACGCTTTTTTCAAGCCCAGCTAGTATCTTTAAAGTCATGATTCTGAACTCTAGGTCCGACATCGTACTAATGTCCGTATTGAGTAGGTCCCTGGCTGACGGTACTACCTCTTGTTCTTTTTGCTGAGGTGATTTCTTTCGTCTTGTCATTTTGTTCAGAGGAGAATAGATGAATGAGAGAACAAAATGCTAACAGGTTTACAACGTCCCCAGCAAATATACTGTATATAAATCAGAAAAGACCTGAAACCAGGGGAAAAGAAAGGGAAAGAAAGAAAAAAGAAAGAGAAAAAGAAAAAAAAGATAAAAAAAGATAAAAACAAAAACAAAACAATATAAAAAAGGCAGAATATGATCAAATATGATCAGGCTAGTGCATAGATCAGTGCCACACACTAGATTTTGGGCGTATTTTGGTCTGTTAGAAAAAAGTGCCTCCTAAAATTTTAAAGGTAGAAAGACATATATGTACAAAATAAGGGTTGATACAATGAAGGGATGGAAGATGACTGTAAAGATGAAAATTAGAAAAGATTTTATAAAAGGACTTGGTAAGATAAGTTGTTTGAAAAAAGAAAGAAGATTTAAGAAAAAAAAAAGGAAAAAGGGAGAGAATGTGATCAGGCAGGAGACTAGAACAAAGCCATACACTAGTGATTTAGGGTATATTTTGATCTGTTAGAAGAAACTGTACCTCAAAATTTTAAAGAGAGAACAACTTATATATATATGCCAAAACTAAGGGTAACTACTATGAAGGGATAAAATATGACTCTAAAAATGAAAAATAAAAAATGTTTTTTTTAAAAAGGGATTTATAAGATGTTGGTTGAAAAAGGGAAAAAGAAAAATAAAAAAAAAACAGTCAACAAAAATTAACTTTGATGAAAGAATGAATCATGGTAAAAAAAAAAAAAAAAGCCATGAATCTATGTGCAGTATTCCCCTAGCGCTGGAGTTCTATTCTCCTTGATCGATCAACTTGGTCTTGGCTTGCTGGCTGTTTGTGCTGATCTTCTGGTGGAGGGGCCTGTTGCTGTGGTTTCCAAATGTCTTTGCCGGAGGCGGAATTGCCCCGCCCTTGTCGGTCCGGGCTAAGGAAGCTGCTCCGGTTTGCTCTCAGGAGCTTTTGTTCCCTGCAAGCTCTCGGTACAGCTTTGGAGGACCAGGGCAGAAATGGTGGCCTCCCAATCTCCACTCGGAGGAGCTGAGAACTCGGGGCCCCGCTCCTCAGTGAGCCCCCAGAGAAAAGCAGTCACTCCCTTGTCCCCGGTCTCCGGCCGCACTCCGTGCTCACCCGGCCTGTGATCGAGCGTTGCTATCTCTGGCACCCGACCCCACGCGGAGTCTCCAAACCCAGCGGATCCCTGCAGTGCGTTCCCGCACCGCTCCTCCCCGGGAAGGAAGGGGAGTCTCCCCGGATCTGCTGCTTGTTGGGTCCCTGCTGGGGGAGCCGTGCCCTGACTGGGCCGCAGATCACAGTTTATGGCAACCCCGAGCTGAGAGCCCGCGACTCTGCTCCGTCTCTGCAGCCGGCTTCCCTGCTCTGATACCTGGGAGCTCTGGCGCACTCAGGCACCCCCGGTCTCTCTGTGACCCCAAGGGTCCTGAGACCACACTGTCCCGGGAGGATTCCACCCCCCGCTTAGCCACTGTAGCGATGTCCCTCCGCCGAGACAACTTCTAAAAGGTCCGATTTTGTGCTCTGCGGCTCTATCACTTGCCAGAAGCGGCCGGCGGAGGCCCCTCCCCCGCCGTCTATCCTCCCGAATATGGCCTCGGATTCACTTCTCCGCACGCCCTACCTTCCAGTAAGTGGTCGCTTCTCTGTTCAGAGAGTTGTTGCTACTCTCCTGTTCAATCTCCTGTTGAGTTCGTGGCTGTTCAGAATGGTTTGATCCCTATTCAGCTGAATTCCTGAGACCAGACAAAATCTAGGTCTCCTACTCCTCCGCCATCTTGCTCCGCCCGCCCTAAGGGAAGGTTCTTATATCATCTCTCAAGAAACAATACAGCAGAGAAATAGTCTTTCCACTACCACCTACAGGGATGAAGATGGAAGCAATTTCCAACGTTCGCAGTGAAGGCACAAATACTGTGTCAGGTACCACTGCTTGAGAAAGAAGTTGTGTTGAAAGTTTCTCCCTACTCAGATCTTGTTTCAGGAAGCTAGAAACATTTTCATTTCTTTGCGTGAAAGCGTAAGGAAAATGCCATAGGCTGAATTGTAAAGAAAAATGTGGGTCGAATGTTACCACCAACTCACAAGTTGTCCCCTATAGAGGTGTGTGTATGGAAATCGGAGGAAGCATAAGGAACGAGCTCTGTAATTAATTCTTCAAGAACAATGCTGTGGAGAAGCGGTCCTTCGACTCCCTTCTGCTTTCCTAAGGATCGAAGCGCCTTTACACCAAGTGTGAAGGCTTCTGTCATGAAGTTGGAAGGCCTTCAAATGAAGGCGAGCTAGCCTCAGCAGAGCCTTACGCTGAACTCAGAGAAACAACGGCATGTCAAAACTGATTTCGTGCTCACATCTTGGTTCGGGAAGAATGAAGCCTTCTGAGCTATATGTGTCAGTGCCTTCCACTCACCTCTCAAGGTACAACACGGTAGAGGGAGATAGTCCTTCTACTGCCATCTACTGGGAAGAAGATGGAAGAACGTTCCAACGGTCACAGCGAAGGCACAGGTACTGGGCCATATAGCACTGCTTGAGAAAGAAGTCGTGTCGAAAGCTTCACCCAACTCAGATCTTGTTTCGCTAGAGAGAAGCATAAGCAACACACTCAGTGTCTCCTAGTGAGGTGTATGTCTGGAAATGAGAGGAAGCGTAAGGAATGTGCTATACACTTGGGTCTACAAAACAGCGCTGTAGGGGTGCGGTCCTTCGACTGCCACCTCCTCTGCTAAGAAACGAAGCGGCTTGAGGCAAAGTGTGAAAGAAAGCAGAGGGGAAGCGTGATCGACCTTACTCGCGGAACAACTTCTTACGGAGGGCTTTTCTCAACGAACACCATGCATGGGTCACGAAGATAGAAGCGTCTTCCAAAGTATGCGAGTTAGGCAGAGGAAAGGCATACACGAATCTGTGAGAACCAAGTCTATCTCAAACGCGACTTCGAGCTCCCACCTGGGTTCGCGAGGAATTCACACTCACAGAACGTATGTGTTGAATCCTAAACCAAGGGAGTACTAATCAGTCTGAAGAAACACCACTGCAGAGAAACCGTGTTTCTACTAACATCTCACCCTGAACATGGTAGACTTTTCCAATGTAAAGTGTGAAATCGCAAGGAATGTGCCCCGTGCCTGTCCCACAGACATACTTAGTGTAGAATGTCTGTCCCCATTCGAATCTTGTTCTGTGGGAAGTGTTTTCAAGAGTAGGAGAGAGAGCAGATGGAACGTGTCAAGGTTTTCATTGTGAGAAGGAAATCCATCAGGAAAGCCATACACGTAAGGATGAGAAGCACTTTAGCATGAAACGGTGAAGGCATCTTGAATGGGCCCTGTGACGGTGCTGGAGAAACCTCTTCTGAAGTAGGCTTCCCTCAGCTGTCCTATGGTTTCAGTGCGATGAAAGTGTTTTCCCTAGTGGGTGTGAACGCGTAAGGGACATGGTCTAGACTTAACTCTCCGTGGCGAATGTGCCTACAATCGTGACATGAAGAACGATGTATGGAAATGGATGATGTGAGCAAGCCTAAGGAAGATGGCACTCGTTTCTTTAACTCTAAGAACAAATCTAGAGTGTTGCCGTCTTTCGACTACCATCTCTTTTCGTAAGGTTGGAAGCAGCTTGTTAAACATTGTGTGCAAGGAAACAGATGGAACGCGCGATGCTCTACAGCGAGGAACACGTTGTGCGGAGGGTTTCTCTCCTTTAAGTCCTGTGTCATGCAGGTGGATGGGTCTTCAAATGGACGTGGGCTCGCCTCAGGCCTAGTAGCCTTACACTGAACTCTGAGAAACAAGGCCACGTCAAACAGGATTTCGTGCGAACATCTTGGTTCTTGAAGATAAAGGCACTTGGAGATATATGTGCTGCTCTCTAAGGGAAGGTTCTTATACTCACCTCTCAAGAAACAAAGCTGCAGGGAAATAGTCTTTCCACTACCACCTACAGGGACGAAGATGGAAGCAATTTCCAACGTTCGCAGTGAAGGCACAAATACTGTGTCATGTACCACTGCTTGAGAAAGAAGTTGTGTCGAAAGTTTCTCCCTACTCAGATCTTGTTTCAGGAAGATAGAAGTGTTTTCAGTTCTTCGCGTGAAAGGGCAAGGAAAATGCCATAGGCTGAATTGTGAAGAAAAATGTCGGTCGAATGTTACCACCCAGTCACAAGTTGTCCCCTATAGAGGTGTGTGTCTGTAAATCGGAGGAAGCGTAAGGAAAGTGCTATACACTTATTTCTACAAAACAACGCTGTGGAAGTGCGGTCGTTCCATGAGGAAGGATGAGTATGGATATGTATTATGTGAGGAAGCATAAGGAGGATTGCCTACCGATGGTTAACTCTAAGAACAAATCTAGAGGTTTGCCGTCCTTCGACGACCAGCTCTTTCCTTACGGATGGAAGCAGCTTTTTACAACGTAGTGCAAAAGGAAAGAGACGGAAAGCGCGGTACACTACGGTGAGGAACACGTTGTGTGGAGGGTTTCTCTGCACGAAAGTCTTGTGTCATGAAGTTGGAAGGGCCTTCAAATGTACGCGAGCTCGCCTCAGCAGCGCCTTCCACTGAACTCAGAGAAACAAGGCCACGTCCAACAGGATTTCCTGCTAACCTCTTGGTTCGGGAAGCGTGAAGCCTTTGGAGATATAGGTGTAAGTGTCTAACACTCAGCTCTCAAGGAACAAAACGGTAGAGAAATCGCCTTTCCACTACCATCTACAGGGAAGAAAATGGAGGAAAGTCCCGACGTTAAAAGCGAAGGCACAAATACTGTGCCATATACCACTGCTTGAGAACGAACTTGTATCGAAAGCCTCTCCCAACTCAGATCTTGTTTCGGGAAGATAGAAGCCTTGTCAGTACTTTGTTTGAAAACACCAGGAAAACGCCACACGCTGAATTGTGAAGAAAAATGTGGGTCGAATGTGACAACCAACCCACTAGTAGTCCCCTAGAGAGGTGTGTGTCTGGAAATAGGAGGAAGCATAAGGGACGTGTGATACACTTAAGTCGAAGAAACAACGCTGTGGCGGTGCGGTTCTTCGACTGCCATCTGCTTTGCTAAGGAACGAAGCGGCTTGAAGCAAAGTGTGAAAGAGTACGGAGGGGAAGGAAGAGAGACATACCTTAGTCGCCGAACAACTTCTTATGGAGGGCTTTTCTCAACGAACACCATGGGTCACGAAGAGGGAAGGGTTTTCAAATGTATGTGACTTCGCCAAAGGAAAGGCATACATGAATCTCTGCGAAGCAAGTCCATCTCAAACGCGACTTCGAGCTCCCATCTGGGTTCGCGAGGAATTCATAGTCACAAAACGTATGGGTTGAATCCTAAACAAAGGGAGTACTATGCAGTCTGAAGAAACACCACTGAAGAGAAACCGTGTTTCTACTAACATCTTCCCTGAACATGGTAGACGTTACCCATGTAAGTGTGAAATCGCAAGGAATGTGCCCCGTGACCGTCCCACAGACATACTTACTGTAGAATGTCTGTCCCCATTCGAACCTTGTTCTGTGAGAAGTGTTTTCAAGAGTAGGAGAGAGAGCAGATGGAACGTGTCAAGGTTTTCGTTGTGAGAAAGAAATCCATTAGGAAAGCCATACACGTTAAGAATGAGAAGAACTTTAGCATGAAACGGAGAAGGCATCTTGAAAGGGCCCTGTGACGGTGCTGGAGAAACCTCTTCTGAAGTAGGCTTCCCTCAGGTGTCCTATGGTTTCAGTGAGATGAAAATGTTTTCCGTAGTGGGGGTGAAGGCGTAACGGACATGGGCTAGACTTAACTCTCCGTGTCGAATGTGCCTACAGTCATGACATGAAGAACGATGTATGGAAATGGAGGATGTGAGCAAGCCTAAGGAAGATGGCATACGTTTGTTTAACTCTAAGAACAAATCTATTTTGTTGCCGTCCTTCGACTACCATCTCTTTTCGTAAGTTTGGAAGCAGCTTGTTAAACCTTGTGTGCAAGAAAATAGTTGGAACCCGCGATCCTGTACAGCGGGTAACACGGTGTGCGGAGGGTTTCTCTCCTTTAAGTCCTGTGTCATGCGGGTGGATGGGTCTTCAAATGGACGTGGGCTCGCCTCAGGCCTAGTAGCCTTACACTGAACTCTGAGAAACAAGGCCACGTCAAACAGGCTGTCGTGCGAACATCTTGGATCTTGAAGATAGAAGCCCTTGGAGATATATGTGTTGCTCTCTAAGGGAAGGTTCTTATACTCACCTCTCAAGAAACAAAACTGCAGGGAAATAGTCTTTCCACTACCGCCTACAGGGAAGAATATGGAAGCAATTTCCAACGTTCGCAGTGAAGGCACAAATACTGTGTCATGTACCACAGCTTGAGAAAGAAGTTGTGTCGAACGTTTCTCCCTACTCAGATCTTGTTTCAGGAAGCTAGAAGCATTTTCAGTTTTTCGCCTGAAAGCGTAAGGAAAATGCCATAGGCTGAAGAGTGAAGAAAAATGTGGGTCGAATGTTACCACCAAGTCACAAGTTGTCCCCTATAGAGGTGTGTGTCTGGAAATGGGAGGAAGCGTAAGGAACGTGCTATACACTTAGTTCTACAAATCAACGCTGTGGAGGTGCGGTCCTTCGACTGCCACCTCCTCTGCTAAGAAACGAAGCGGCTTGATGCAAAGTGTGAAAGAAAGCAGAGGGGAAGCGTGATCTACCTTACTCGCGGAACAACATCTTATGGAGGGCTTCTCTCAAAGAACACCATGCATGGGTCACGAAGATAGAAGCGTCTTCCAAAGTATGCGAGTTAGGCAGAGGAAAGGCATACACGAATCTCTGCGAACCAAGTCTATCTCAAACGCGACTTCGAGCTCCCATCTGGGTTCGTGAGGAATTCACAGTCACAAAACGTATGTGTTGAATCCTAAACAAAGGGAGTACTATTCAGTCGGAAGAAACACCACTGCAGAGACACCGGGTTTCTACTAGCATCTCACCCTGGACATGGTGGACTTTTCCAATGCAAAGTGTGAAATCGCAAGGAATGTGCCCCGTGCCTGTCCCACAGACATACTTACTGTAGAATCTCTGTCCCCATTCGAATCTTGTTCTGTGGGAAGTGTTTTCAAGAGTAGGAGAGAGAGCAGATGGAACGTGTCAAGGTTTTCATTGTGAGAAGGAAATCCATCAGGAAAGCCACACACGTAAGGATGAGAAGCACTTTAGCATGAAACGGTGAAGGCATCTTGAATGGGCCCTGTGACGGTGCTGGAGAAACCTCTTCTGAGGTAGGCTTCCCTCAGCTGTGCAACGGTTTCAGTGAGATGAAAGTGTTTTCCCTAGTGGGTGTGAAGGCGTAAGGGACATGGAGTAGACTTAACTCTCCGTGTCGAATGTGCCTACAGTCGTGACATGAAGAACGATGTATGGAAATGGAGGATGTGAGCAAGCCTAAGGAAGATGGCATACGTTTGTTTAACTCTAAGAACAAATCTATATTGTTGCCGTCCTTCGACTACCATCTCTTTTCGTAAGGTAGGAAGCAGCTTGTTAAACCTTGTGTGCAAGGAAAGAGGTGGAACGTGCCTTCCTGTACAGCGGGGAACACGTTGTGCAGAGGGTTTCTCTCCTTTAAGTCCTGTGTCATGCAGGTGGATGGGTCTTCAAATGGACGTGGGCTCCCTTCAGGCCTAGTAGCCTTACACTGAACTCTGAGAAAGAAGGCCTCGTCAAACAGGTTTTCGTGCGAACATCTTGGTTCTTGAAGATAGAAGCCCTTGGAGATATATGTGCTGCTCTCTAAGGGAGGGTTCTTATACTCACCTCTCAAGAAACAAAGCTGCAGGGAAATGATCTTTGCACTACCACCTACAGGGACGAAGATGGAAGCAATTTCCAACGTTCGCAGTGAAGGCACAAATACTGTGTCATGTACCCCTGCTTGAGAAAGAAGTTGTGTCGAAAGTTTCTCCCTACTCAGATCTTGTTTCAGGAAGCTAGAAGTGTTTTCAGTTCTTCGCGTGAAAGGGCAAGGATAATGCCATAGGCTGAATTGTGAAGAAAAATGTCGGTCGAATGTTACCACCAAGTCACAAGTTGTCCCCTATAGAGGTGTGTGTCTGTAAATTCGAGGAAGCGTAAGGAAAGTGCTATACACTTATTTCTACAAAACAACGCTGTGAAATTGCGGCCGTTCCATGAGGAAGGATCAGTATGGATATGTATTATGTGAGGAAGCATAAGGAGGATTGCCTACCCATGGTTAACTCTAAGAACAAATCTAGAGGTTTGCCGTCCTTCGACGACCAGCTCTTTCCCTACGGATGGAAGCACCTTTTTACAACGTAGTGTAAAAGGAAAGAGACGGAAAGCGCGGTACACTACGGTGAGGAACACGTTGTGTGGAGGGTTTCTCTGCACGAAAGTCTTGTGTCATGAAGTTGGAAGGGCCTTCAAATGTACGCGAGCTCGCCTCAGCAGCGCCTTCCACTGAACTCAGAGAAACAAGGCCACGTCCAACAGGATTTCCTGCTAACCTCTTGGTTCGGGAAGCGTGAAGCCTTTGGAGATATAGGTGTAAGTGTCTAACACTCAGCTCTCAAGGAACAAAACGGTAGAGAAATCGCCTTTCCACTACCATCTACAGGGAAGAAAATGGAGGAAAGTCCCGACGTTAAAAGCGAAGGCACAAATACTGTGCCATATACCACTGCTTGAGAACGAACTTGTATCGAAAGCCTCTCCCAACTCAGATCTTGTTTCGGGAAGATAGAAGCCTTGTCAGTACTTTGTTTGAAAACACCAGGAAAACGCCACACGCTGAATTGTGAAGAAAAATGTGGGTCGAATGTGACAACCAACCCACTAGTAGTCCCCTAGAGAGGTGTGTGTCTGGAAATAGGAGGAAGCATAAGGGACGTGTGATACACTTAAGTCGAAGAAACAACGCTGTGGCGGTGCGGTTCTTCGACTGCCATCTGCTTTGCTAAGGAACGAAGCGGCTTGAAGCAAAGTGTGAAAGAGTACGGAGGGGAAGGAAGAGAGACATACCTTAGTCGCCGAACAACTTCTTATGGAGGGCTTTTCTCAACGAACACCATGGGTCACGAAGAGGGAAGGGTTTTCAAATGTATGTGACTTCGCCAAAGGAAAGGCATACATGAATCTCTGCGAAGCAAGTCCATCTCAAACGCGACTTCGAGCTCCCATCTGGGTTCGCGAGGAATTCATAGTCACAAAACGTATGGGTTGAATCCTAAACAAAGGGAGTACTATGCAGTCTGAAGAAACACCACTGCAGAGAAACCGTGTTTCTACTAACATCTTCCCTGAACATGGTAGACGTTACCCATGTAAGTGTGAAATCGCAAGGAATGTGCCCCGTGCCTGTCCCACAGACATACTTACTGTAGAATGTCTGTCCCCATTCGAACCTTGTTCTGTGAGAAGTGTTTTCAAGAGTAGGAGAGAGAGCAGATGGAACGTGTCAAGGTTTTCATTGTGAGAAAGAAATCCATTAGGAAAGCCATACACGTAAGAATGAGAAGAACTTTAGCATGAAACGGAGAAGGCATCTTGAAAGGGCCCTGTGACGGTGCTGGAGAAACCTCTTCTGAAGTAGGCTTCCCTCAGGTGTCCTATGGTTTCAGTGAGATGAAAATGTTTTCCGTAGTGGGGGTGAAGGCGCAAGGGACATGGGCTAGACTTAACTCTCCGTGTCGAATGTGCCTACAGTCATGACATGAAGAACAATGTATGGAAATGGATGATGTGAGCAAGCCTAAGGAAGATGGCATACGTTTTTTTAACTCTAAGAACAAATCTATTTTGTTGCCGTCCTTCGACTACCATCTCTTTTAGTAAGGAAGGAAGCAGCTTGTTAAACCTTGTGTGCAAGGAAAGAGGTGGAACGCGCATTCCTGTACATCGGGAAACACGTTGTGCAGAGAGCTTCTCTCCTTTAAGTCCTGTGTCATGCAGGTGGATGGGGCTTCAAATGGACGTGGGCTCCCTTCAGGCCTAGTAGCCTTACACTGAACTCTGAGAAAGAAGGCCTCGTCAAACAGGTTTTCGTGCAAACATCTTGGTTCTTGAAGATAGAAGCCCTTGGAGATATATATGTTGCTCTCTAAGGGAAGGTTCTTATACTCACCTCTCAAGAAACAAAGCTGCAGGGAAATAGTCTTTCCACTACCACCTACAGGGATGAAGATGGAAGCAATTTCCAACGTTCGCAGTGAAGGCACAAATCTGTGTCAGGTACCACTGCTTGAGAAAGAAGTTGTGTCGAAAGTTTCTCCCTACTCAGATCTTGTTTCAGGAAGCTAGAAACATTTTCAGTTCTTTGCGTGAAAGCGTAAGGAAAATGCCATAGGCTGAATTGTAAAGAAAAATGTGGGTCGAATGTTACCACCAACTCACAAGTTGTCCCCTATAGAAGTGTGTGTATGGAAATCGGAGGAAGCATAAGCAACGAGCTCTGCAATTAATTCTTCAAGAACAATGCTGTGGAGGAGCGGTCCTTCGACTCCCTTCTGCTTTCCTAAGGATCGAAGCGGCTTTACACCAAGTGTGAAGGCTTCTGTCATGAAGTTGGAAGGCCTTCAAATGTAGGCGAGCTAGCCTCAGCAGAGCCTTACGCTGAACTCAGAGAAACAACGGCATGTGAAAACTGATTTCGAGCTCACATCTTGGTTCGGGAAGAATGAAGCCTTCTGAGCTATATGTGTCAGTGCCTTACACTCACCTCTCAAGGAACAACACGGTAGAGGGAGATAGTCCTTCTACTGCCATCTACTGGGAAGAAGATGGAAGAACGTTCCAACGGTCACAGCGAAGGCACAGGTACTGGGCCATATAGCGCTGCTTGAGAAAGAAGTCGTGTCGAAAGCTTCTCCCAACTCAGATCTTGTTTCGGTAGAGAGAAGCATAAGCAAAACACTCGTTGTCTCCTAGAGAGGTGTATGTCTGGAAATGAGAGGAAGCGTAAGGAATGTGCTATACACTTGGGTCTACAAAACAGCGCTGTGGAGGTGCGGTCTGTCGACTGCCACCTCCTCTGCTAAGAAACGAAGCGGCTTGAGGCAAAGTGTGAAAGAAAGCAGAGGGGAAGCGTGATCGACCTTACTCGCGGAACAACTTCTTACGGAGGGCTTTTCTCAACGAACACCATGCATGGGTCACGAAGATAGAAGCGTCTTCCAAAGTATGCGAGTTAGGCAGAGGAAAGGCATACACAAATCTGTGAGAACCAAGTCTATCTCAAACGCGACTTCGAGCTCCCACCTGGGTTCGCGAGGAATTCATACTCACAGAACGTATGTGTTGAATCCTAAACCAAGGGAGTACTAATCAGTCTGAAGAAACACCACTGCAGAGAAACCGTGTTTCTACTAACATCTCACCCTGAACATGGTAGACTTTTCCAATGTAAAGTGTGAAATCGCAAGGAATGTGCCCCGTGCCTGTCCCACAGACATACTTAGTGTAGAATGTCTGTCCCCATTCGAATCTTGTTCCGTGGGAAGTGTTTTCAAGAGTAGGAGAGAGAACAGATGGAACGTGTCAAGGTTTTCATTGTGAGAAGGAAATCCATCAGGAAAGCCATACACGTAAGGATGAGAAGCACTTTAGCATGAAACGGTGAAGGCATCTTGAATGGGCCCTGTGACGGTGCTGGAGAAACCTCTTCTGAAGTAGGCTTCCCTCAGCTGTCCTATGGTTTCAGTGCGATGAAAGTGTTTTCCCTAGTGGGTGTGAACGCGTAAGGGACATGGTCTAGACTTAACTCTCCGTGGCGAATGTGCCTACAGTCGTGACATGAAGAACGATGTATGGAAATGGATGATGTGAGCAAGCCTAAGGAAGATGACACTCGTTTCTTTAACTCTAAGAACAAATCTAGAGTGTTGCCGTCCTTCAACTACCATCTCTTTTCGTAAGGTTGGAAGCAGCTTGTTAAACATTGTGTGCAAGGAAAGAGGTGGAACGTGCCTTCCTGTACAGCGGGGAACACGTTGTGCAGAGGGTTTCTCTCCTTTAAGTCCTGTGTCATGCAGGTGGATGGGTCTTCAAATGGACGTGGGCTCCCTTCAGGCCTAGTAGCCTTACACTGAACTCTGAGAAAGAAGGCCTCGTCAAACAGGTTTTCGTGCGAACATCTTGGTTCTTGAAGATAGAAGCCCTTGGAGATATATGTGCTGCTCTCTAAGGGAAGGTTCTTATACTCACCTCTCAAGAAACAAAGCTGCAGGGAAATAGTCTTTCCACTACCACCTACAGGGACGAAGATGGAAGCAATTTCCAACGTTCGCAGTGAAGGCACAAATACTGTGTCATGAACCACTGCTTGAGAAAGAAGTTGTGTCGAAAGTTTCTCCCTACTCAGATCTTGTTTCAGGAAGCTAGAAGTGTTTTCAGTTCTTGGCGTGAAAGCGCAAGGAAAATGCCATAGGCTGAATTGTGAAGAAAAATATGGGTCGAATGTTACCACCAAGTCACAAGTTGTCCCCTATAGAGGTGTGTGTCTGTAAATCGGAGGAAGCGTAAGGAAAGTGCTATACACTTATTTCTACAAAACAACGCTGTGGAAGTGCGGTCGTTCCATGAAAAAGGATGAGTATGGATATGTATTATGTGAGGAAGCATAAGGAGGATTGCCTTCCCATGGTTAACTCTAAGAACAAATCTAGAGGTTTGCCGTCCGTCGATGACCAGCTCTTTCCCTACACATGGAAGCACCTTTTTACAACGTAGTGCAAAAGGAAAGAGACGGAAAGCGCGGTACACTACGGTGAGGAACACGTTGTGTGGAGGGTTTCTCTGCACGAAAGTCTTGTGTCATGAAGTTGGAAGGGCCTTCAAATGTACGCGAGCTCGCCTCAGCAGCGCCTTCCACTGAACTCAGAGAAACAAGGCCACGTCCAACAGGATTTCCTGCTAACCTCTTGGTTCGGGAAGCGTGAAGCCTTTGGAGATATAGGTGTAAGTGTCTAACACTCAGCTCTCAAGGAACAAAACGGTAGAGAAATCGCCTTTCCACTACCATCTACAGGGAAGAAAATGGAGGAAAGTCCCGACGTTAAAAGCGAAGGCACAAATACTGTGCCATATACCACTGCTTGAGAACGAACTTGTATCGAAAGCCTCTCCCAACTCAGATCTTGTTTCGGGAAGATAGAAGCCTTGTCAGTACTTTGTTTGAAAACACCAGGAAAACGCCACACGCTGAATTGTGAAGAAAAATGTGGGTCGAATGTGACAACCAACCCACTAGTAGTCCCCTAGAGAGGTGTGTGTCTGGAAATAGGAGGAAGCATAAGGGACGTGTGATACACTTAAGTCGAAGAAACAACGCTGTGGCGGTGCGGTCCTTCGACTGCCATCTGCTTTGCTAAGGAACGAAGCGGCTTGAAGCAAAGTGTGAAAGAGTACGGAGGGGAAGGAAGAGAGACATACCTTAGTCGCCGAACAACTTCTTATGGAGGGCTTTTCTCAACGAACACCATGGGTCACGAAGAGGGAAGGGTTTTCAAATGTATGTGACTTCGCCAAAGGAAAGGCATACATGAATCTCTGCGAAGCAAGTCCATCTCAAACGCGACTTCGAGCTCCCATCTGGGTTCGCGAGGAATTCATAGTCACAAAACGTATGGGTTGAATCCTAAACAAAGGGAGTACTATGCAGTCTGAAGAAACACCACTGCAGAGAAACCGTGTTTCTACTAACATCTTCCCTGAACATGGTAGACGTTACCCATGTAAGTGTGAAATCGCAAGGAATGTGCCCCGTGCCTGTCCCACAGACATACTTACTGTAGAATGTCTCTCCCCATTCGAACCTTGTTCTGTGAGAAGTGTTTTCAAGAGTAGGAGAGAGAGCAGATGGAACGTGTCAAGGGTTTCATTGTGAGAAAGAAATCCATTAGGAAAGCCATACACGTAAGAATGAGAAGAATTTTAGCATGAAACGGAGAAGGCATCTTGAATGAGCCCTGGGACGGTGCTGGAGAAACCTCTTCTGAAGTAGGCTTCCCTCAGGTGTCCTATGGTTTCAGTGAGATGAAAATGTTTTCCGTAGTGGGGGTGAAGGCGCAAGGGACATGGGCTAGACTTAACTCTCCGTGTCGAATGTGCCTACAGTCATGACATGAAGAACAATGTATGGAAATGGATGATGTGAGCAAGCCTAAGGAAGATGGCATACGTTTGTTTAACTCTAAGAACAAATCTATATTGTTGCCGTCCTTCGACTACCATCTCTTTTAGTAAGGAAGGAAGCAGCTTGTTAAACCTTGTGTGCAAGGAAAGAGGTGGAACGCGCATTCCTGTACAGCGGGGAACACGTTGTGCAGAGAGCTTCTCTCCTTTAAGTCCTGTGTCATGCAGGTGGATGGGTCTTCAAATGGACGTGGGCTCCCTTCAGGCCTAGTAGCCTTACACTGAACTCTGAGAAAGAAGGCCTCGTCAAACAGGTTTTCGTGCGAACATCTTGGTTCTTGAAGATAGAAGCCCTTGGAGATATATGTGTTGCTCTCTAAGGGAAGGTTCTTATACTCACCTCTCAAGAAACAAAGCTGCAGGGAAATAGTCTTTCCACTACCACCTACAGGGACGAAGATGGAAGCAATTTCCAACGTTCGCAGTGAAGGCACAAATCTGTGTCAGGTACCACTGCTTGAGAAAGAAGTTGTGTCGAAAGTTTCTCCCTACTCAGATCTTGTTTCAGGAAGCTAGAAACATTTTCAGTTCTTTGCGTGAAAGCGTAAGGAAAATGCCATAGGCTGAATTGTAAAGAAAAATGTGGGTCGAATGTTACCACCAACTCACAAGTTGTCCCCTATAGAGGTGTGTGTATGGAAATCGGAGGAAGCATAAGCAACGAGCTCTGCAATTAGTTCTTCAAGAACAATGCTGTGGAGGAGCGGTCCTTCGACTCCCTTCTGCTTTCCTAAGGATCGAAGCGGCTTTACACCAAGTGTGAAGGCTTCTGTCATGAAGTTGGAAGGCCTTCAAATGTAGGCGAGCTAGCCTCGGCAGAGCCTTACGCTGAACTCAGAGAAACAACGGCATGTGAAAACTGATTTCGAGCTCACATCTTGGTTCGGGAAGAATGAAGCCTTCTGAGCTATATGTGTCAGTGCCTTACACTCACCTCTCAAGGAACAACACGGTAGAGGGAGATAGTCCTTCTACTGCCATCTACTGGGAAGAAGATGGAAGAACGTTCCAACGGTCACAGCGAAGGCACAGGTACTGGGCCATATAGCGCTGCTTGAGAAAGAAGTCGTGTCGAAAGCTTCTCCCAACTCAGATCTTGTTTCGTTAGAGAGAAGCATAAGCAACACACTCGTTGTCTCCTAGAGAGGTGTATGTCTGGAAATGAGAGGAAGCGTAAGGAATGTGCTATACACTTGGGTCTACAAAACAGCGCTGTAGGGGTGCGGTCCTTCGACTGCCATCTCCTCTGCTAAGAAACGAAGCGGCTTGAGGCAAAGTGTGAAAGAAAGCAGAGGGGAAGCGTGATCGACCTTACTCGCGGAACAACTTCTTACGGAGTGCTTCTCTCAACGAACACCATGCATGGGTCACGAAGATAGAAGCGTCTTCCAAAGTATGCGAGTTAGGCAGAGGAAAGGCATACAGGAACCTCTGCGAACCAAGTCTATCTCAAACGCGACTTCGAGCTCCCACCTGGGTTCGCGAGGAATTCATAGTCACAAAACGTATGTGTTGAATCGTAAACAAAGGGAGTACTATTAAGTCTGAATAAACACCACTGCAGAGACACCGTGTTTCTACTAACATCTTACCTGAACATGGTAGAGTTTTCCAACGTAAGTGTAAAATCGCAAGGAATGTGCCCCGTGCCTGTCCCACAGATGTACTTAGTGTAGAATGTCTGTCCCCATTCGAATCTTGTTCCGTGGGAAGTGTTTTCAAGAGTAGGAGAGAGAACAGATGGAACGTGTCAAGGTTTTCATTGTGAGAAGGAAATCCATCAGGAAAGCCATACACGTAAGGATGAGAAGCACTTTAGCATGAAACGGTGAAGGCATCTTGAAAAGGCCCTGTGACGGTGCTGGCGAAACCTCTTCTGAAGTAGGCTTCCCTCAGCTGTCCTATGGTTTCAGTGAGATGGAAGTGTTTTCCCTAGCAGGTGTGAAGGCGTAAGGGACATGGACTAGACTTAACTCTCCGTGTCGAATGTGCCTACAGTCATGACAAGAAGAACGATGTATAGAAATGGAGGATGTGAGCAAGCCTAAGGAAGATGGCATACGTTTGTTTAACTCTAAGAAAAAATCTATAGTGTTGCCGTCCTTCGATTACCATCTCTTTTCGTGAGGTAGGAAGCAGCTTGTTAAACCTTGTGTGCAAGAAAAGAGATGGAACGCGCGTTCCTGTACAGCGGGAAACACGTTGTGCAGAGAGTTTCTCTCCTTTAAGTCCTGTGTCATGCAGGTGGATGGGGCTTCAAATGGACGTGGGCTCGCCACAGGCCTAGTCGCCTTACACTGAACTCTGAGAAACAAGGCCACGTCAAACAGGCTGTCGTGCGAACATCTTGGTTCTTGAAGGTAGGAGCCCTTGGAGATATATGTGTTGCTCTCTTTGGAAGGTTGTTTTTTAATTGTTATGTTAATCACCATATTTTACATCATTAGTTTTTGGTGCAGTGTTCCACGATTCATTGTTTGTTCATAACACCCAGTGCTCCATGCAGAACGTGCCCTCCTCAATACCCATCAGCAGGCTAACCCATCCCCCTAAACCCTCCCCTCTAGAACCCTCCGTTTGTTTTTCAGAGTCCATCATCTCTCATGGTTCGTCTCCCCCTCTGACATACTCCCCTTTTCTTCCTCTCGTGTTATCTTCTTCTTTTTCTTTTTTCTTAAAATATGTTGCGTTATTTGTTTCAGAAGTACAGATCTGTGATTCAAGAGTCTTGCACAATTCACAGCGCTCACCGTAGCATATACCCTCCCCAATGTCTATCACCCAGCCACCCCATCCCTCCCACCCCCAACCACTCCAGTAACACTCAGTTTCTTTCCTGAGATTAAGAATTCCTCATATCAGTGAGGTCATGGGATACATGTCTTTCTCTGATTGACTTATTTCACTCAGCATAACACCCTCCAGTTCCATCCACGTCGTTGCAAATGGCAAGATCTCATTCCTTTTGATGGCTGCATAATATTCCATTGTGTATATATACCACCTCTTCTTTAGCCATTCATCTGTCGATGGGCATCTTGGCTCTTTCCACCGTTTGGCTATGGTGGATATTGCTGCTATAATCATTGGGGTACACGTAACCCTTCGGGTCCCTACATTTGTATCGTTGTGGTCAATACCCAGTAGTGCAATTGCTGGATCGAACGGGAGCTCTAATTTCAACTGTTTGAGGACCCTCCATACTGTTTTCCAGAGGGGTTGCCCCAGCTTGCATTCCCACCAACAGTGGAGGAGGGTTCCGCTTTCTCCACATCCCCGCCAACATCTGTCGTTCCCTGACTTGTTAATTTTAGCCATTCTGACGGGTGTGAGGTGGTATCTCATGGAGGTTTTGATTTGGATTTCCCTGATGCCGAGCGATGTTGAGCACTTTTTCATGTGCCTCTTGGCCATTTGGATGTCTTCTTTGGAGAGTTGTCTGTTCATGTCTTCTGCCCATTTCTTGATTGGATTATTTGTTCTTTGGGTGTTGAGTTTGATAAGTTCTTTATAGATTTTGGATACTAGCCCTTTATCTGATAGGTCATTTGTAAATATTTTCTCCCATTTTGTCGGTTGTCTTTTGGTTTTGTGGACTGTTTCTTTTGCTGTGCAAAAGCTTTTTATCTTGATGAAATCCCAATAGTTCATTTTTGCCCTGGCTTCCCGTGCCTTTGGCGATGTTTCTAGGAAGAAGTTGCTGCGGCTAAGGTCGAAAAGGTTGCTACCTGTGTTCTCCTTTAGGATTTGGATGGACTCCTGTCTCCCGTTTAGGTCTTTCAACCATTTGGAGTCTATTTTTGTGTGTGGTGTAAGGAAATGGTCCAGTTTCATTCTTCTGCATGTGGCTGTCCAATTTTCCCAACACCATTTGTTGAAGAGACTGTCTTTTTGCCATTGGACATTCTTTCCTGCTTTGTCAAAAATAAGTTGACCATAGAGTTGAGGGTCCATTTCTGGGCTCTCGATTCTGTTCCATTGATCGATGTGTCTGTTTTTGTGCCAGTACCATAGTGTCTTGATGATCACAGCTTTGTAATAGAGCTGGAAGTCCGGAATTGTGATGCCGCCAGCTTTGCTTTTCTTTTTCAGTATTCCTCTGGCTATTCTGGGTCTCTTCTGGTTCCATACAAATTTTAGGATTCTTTGTTCCATTTCTTTGAAAAAAGTGGATGGTATTTTGATGGGGATTGCATTGAATGTGTCGATTGCTCTAGGTAGCATTGACATCTTCACAATGTTGATTCTCCCAATCCACGAGCATGGAACGTTTTTCCATTTCTTTGTGTCTTCTTCAATTTCTTTCATGAGTATATTATCGTTTTCTGAGTACAGATCCTTTGCCTCTTTGGTTAGATTTCTTCCTAGGTATCGAATGGTTTTGGGTGTAATTGTAAATGGGATCGACTCCTTGATTTGTCTCTCTTCTGTCTTGTTGTTGGTGTATAGGAATGCCACTGATTTCTGTGCATTGATTTTATATCCTGCTACTTGACTGAATTCCTGTATGAGTTCTAGCAGCTTTGGGGTGGAGTCTTTTGGGTTTTCCACATACAGTATCATATCATCTGCCAAGAGTGAGAGTTTGACTTCCTCTTTGCCGATTTGGATGCCTTTGATTTCTTTTTGTTGTCTGATTGCTGTGGCTACGACTTCTAATACTATGTGGAATAGCAGTGGTGAGAGTGGACATCCCTGCCGCGTTCCTGATCTTAGGGGAAAAGCTCTCAGCCTTTCCCCATTGAGAATGGTATTCGCTGTAGGTTTTTCATAGATGGCTTTTATGATGTTGAGGTAGGTACCCTCTATCGCTATACTCTGAAGGGTTTTGATCAAGAAAGGATTTTGTACTTTGTCAAATGCTTTTTCTGCATCTATGGAGAGGATTCTATGTTTCTTGTTCTTTCTTTTGTTAATGTATTGTATCACGTTGATTGATTTGCCGATGTTGAACCAGCCTTGCAGCCCAGGACTAAATCCCACTTGGTCCTGGTGAATAATCCTTTTAATGTACTGTTGGATCCTATTGGCTAGGATTTTGGTGAGAATTTTCACATCCATGTTCATCAAGGATCTTGGTCTGTAATTCTCCTTTTGGATGGGGTCTTTGTCTGGTTTTGGGATCAAGGTAATGCTGGCCTCATAAAATGAGTTTGGAAGTTTCCCTTCCATTTCGATTTATTGGAACAGTTTCAGGAGAATAGGTACTAATTCCTCTTGAAATGTGTGATAGAATTCCCCTGGGAAGCCATCTGGCCCTGGGCTTTTGTTTCTTGGGAGATTTTTGATGACTGTTTCAATTTCCTTCGTGGTTATAGGTCTGTTCAGGTTTTCTATTTCTTCCTGGCTCAATTTTGGTAGTTGATACATCTCTAGGAATGCACCCATTTCTTCCAGGTTATCTCATTTGCTGGCATAGAGTTGCTCATAATATGTTCTTATAGTTGTTTGTATTGCTTTGGTGTTGGTTGCGATCTCTCCTCTTTCATTCATGATTTTGTTGATTTGGGTCATTTCTCTTTTCTTTTTGATCAGTCTGGCCAGGGGTTTATCAATCTTGTTAATTCTTTCAAAGAACCAGCTCCTAGTTTCGTTGATCTGTTCTACTGTTCTTTTGGTTTCTAGTTCATTGATTTCTGCTCTGATCTTTATGATTTCTCTTCTCCTGCTGGGTTTAGGCTTTATTTGCTGTTCTTTCTCCAGCTCCTTTAGGTGTAGGGTTAGGTTGTGTATTTGAGACCTTTCTTGTTTCTTGAGAAAGGCATGTATTGCTATATACTTTCCTCTCAGGACTGCCTTTGCTGTATCCCAAAGATTTTGAACAGTTGTGTTTCCATTTTCATTGGTTTCCATGAATTTTTTTAATTCTTCTTTAATTTCTTGGTTGACCCATTCATTCTTTAGTAGGATGCTCTTTAGCCTCCATGTATTTGAGTTCCTTCCGACTTTCCTCTTGTGGTTGAGTTCTAGTCTCAAAGCATTGTGGTCTGAAAATATGCAGGGAATGATCCCAATCTTTTGGTACCGATTGAGACCTGATTTGTGACCTGGGATGTGATCAATTCTGGAGAATGTTCCATGGGCACTAGAGAAGAATGTGTATTCCGTTGCTTTGGGATGGAATGCTCTGAATATGTCTGTGAAGTCCATTTGGTCCAGTGTATCATTTAAAGTCTTTATTTCCTTGTTGATCTTTTGCTTAGATGATCTGTCCATTTCAGTCAGGGGGGTGTTAAAGTCCCCCACTATTATTGTATTGTTGTCAATGTGTTTCTTTGCTTTTGTTATTAATTGCCTTATATAATTGGCTGCTCCCATGTTCGGGGCATAGATATTTACAATTGTTAGATCTTCTTGTTGGATAGACCCTTTAAGTAGGATATAGTGTCCTTCCTCATTTCTTGTTACAGTCTTTGTTTTAAAATCTAGTTTGTCTGATATAAGGATTGCCACCCCAGCTTTCTTTTGGTGTCCATTAGCATGGTAAATGGTTTTCCACCCCCTCACTTTCAATCTGGGGGTGTCTTTCGGTCTAAAATGAGTCTCTTGCAGACAGCATATGGATGGGTCTTGTTTTTTAATCCAATCTGATAGCCTGCGTCTTTTGTTTTTTGTTGTTTTTGTTGTTTTGGCTTTTTTTTTTATTGTTACCTTAATCACCATATATTACATCATTAGTTTTTCGTGCAGTGTTCCACGATTCATTGTTTGTTCATAACACCCAGTGCTCCATGCAGAACGTGCCCTCCTCAATACCCATCACCAGGCTAACCCAGCCCCCTAACCCCCTCCCTTCTAGAACCCTCCGTTTGTTTTTCAGAGTCTATCATCTCTCATGGTTCGTCTCCCCCTCTGACATACTCCCCTTTTCTTCCTTCCCTGTTATCTTCTTCTTTGTCTTTTTTCTTAAAATATGTTGCGTTATTTGTTTCAGAAATACAGATCTGTGATTCAACAGTCTTGCACCATTCACAGCGCTCACCGTAGCATATACCCTCCCCAATGTCTATCACCCAGCCACCCCATCCCTCCCACCCCCAACCACTCCAGTATCACTCAGTTTCTTTCCTGAGATTAAGAATTCCTCATATCAGTGTGGTCGTGGGATACGTGTCTTTCTCTCATTGACTTATTTCACTCAGCATAACACCCTCCAGTTCCATCCACGTCGTTGCAAATGGCAAGGTCTCATTCCTTTTGATGGCTGCATAATATTCCATTGTGTATATATACCACCTCTTCTTTAGCCATTCATCTGTCGATGGGCATCTTGGCTCTTTCCACAGTTTGGCTATGGTGGACATTGCTGCTATAATCATTGGGGTACACGTACCCCTTCGGGCCCCTACATTTGTATCTTTGTGGTCAATACCCAGTAGTGCAATTGCTGGATCGAACGGTAGCTCTAATTTCAACTGTTTGAGGATCCTCCATACTGTTTTCCAGAGGGGTTGCCCCAGCTTGCATTCCCACCAACAGTGGAGGAGGGTTCCCCTTTCTCCACATCCCCGTCGACATCTGTCGTTCCCTGACTTGTTACTTTTAGCCATTCTGACGGGTGTGAGGTGGTATCTCATGGAGGTTTTGATTTGGATTTCCCTGATGCCGAGCGATGTTGAGCACTTTTTCATGTGCCTATTGGCCATTTGGATGTCTTCTTTGGAGAGATGTCTGTTCATGTCTTCTGCCCATTTCTTGATTGGATTATTTTTTCTTTGGGTGTTGAGTTTGATAAGTTCTTTATAGATTTTGGATACTAGCCCTTTATCTGATAGGTCATTTGCAAATATTTTCTCCCATTCTGTCGGTTGTCTTTTGGTTTTGTGGACTGTTTCTTTTGCTGTGCAAAAGCTTTTTATCTTGATGAAATCCCAATAGTTCATTTTTGCCCTGGCTTCCCGTGCCTTTGGTGATGTTTCTAGGAAGAAGTTGCTGAGGCTAGGGTCGGAAAAGTTGCTACCTGTGTTCTCCTTTAGGATTTGGATGGACTCCTGTCTCCCGTTTAGGTCTTTCAACCATTTGGAGTCTATTTTTGTGTGTGGTGTAAGGAAATGGTCCAGTTTCATTCTTCTGCATGTGGCTGTCCAATTTTCCCAACACCATTTGTTGAAGAGACTGTCTTTTTGCCATTGGACATTCTTTCCTGCTTTGTCAAAAATAAGTTGTCCATAGAGTTGAGGGTCCATTTCTGGGCTCTCGATTCTGTTCCATTGATCGATGTGTCTGTTTTTGTGCCAGTGCCATAGTGTCTTGATGATCACAGCATTGTAATAGAGCTGGAAGTCCGGAATTGTGATGCCGCCAGCTTTGCTTTTCTTTTTCAGTATTCCTCTGGCTATTCTGGGTCTCTTCTGGTTCCATACAAATTTTAGGATTCTTTGTTCCATTTCTTTGAAAAATGTGGATGGTATTTTGATGGGGATTGCATTGAATGTGTCGATTGCTCTTGGTAGCATTGACATCTTCACGATGTTGATTCTCCCAATCCATGAGCATGGAACGTTTTTCCATTTCTTTGTGTCTTCTTCAATTTCTTTCATGAGTATATTATCGTTTTCTGAGTACAGATCCTTTGCCTCTTTGGTTAGATTTCTTCCTAGGTATCGAATGGTTTTGGGTGCAATTGTAAATGGGATCGACTCCTTGATTTGTCTCTCTTCTGTCTTGTTGTTGGTGTATAGGAATGCCACTGATTTCTGTGCATTGATTTTATATCCTGCTACTTTACTGAATTCCTGTATGAGTTCTAGCAGCTTTGGGGTGGAGTCTTTTGGGTTTTCCACATACAGTATCATATCATCTGCCAAGAGTGAGAGTTTGACTTCCTCTTTGCCGATTTGGATGCCTTTGATTTCTTTTTGTTGTCTGATTGCTGTGGCTACGACTTCTAATACTATGTGGAATAGCAGTGGTGAGAGTGGACATCCCTGCCGCGTTCCTGACCTTAGGGGAAAAGCTCTCAGCCTTTCCCCATTGAGAATGATATTCGCTGTAGGTTTTTCATAGATGGCTTTTATGATGTTGAGGTATGTACCCTCTATCCCTATACTCTGAAGAGTTTTGATCAAGAAAGGATGTTGTACTTTGTCAAATGCTTTTTCTGCATCTATGGAGAGGATCCTATGATTCTTGTTCTTTCTTTTGTTAATGTATTGTATCACGTTGATTGATTTGTGGATGTTGAACCAGCCTTGCAGCCCAGGACTAAATCCCACTTGGTCTTGGTGAATAATCCTTTTAATGTACTGTTGGATCCTATTGGCTCATATTTTGGTGAGAATTTTCGCATCCATGTTCATCAAGGATCTTGGTCTGTAATTCTCCTTTTGGATGGGGTCTTTGTCTGGTTTTGGGATCAAGGTAATGCTGGCCTCATAAAATGAGTTTGGAAGTTTCCCTTCCATTTTATTTTTTGGAACAGTTTCAGGAGAATAGGTATTAATTCCTCTTGAAATGTCTGATAGAATTCCCCTGGGAAGCCATCTGGCCCTGGGCTTTTGTTTCTTGGGAGATTTTTGATGACTGCTTCAATTTCCTTCGTGGTTATAGGTCTGTTCAGGTTTTCTATTTCTTCCTGGCTCAATTTTGGTAGTTGATACATCTCTAGGAATGCACCCATTTCTTCCAGGTTATCTAATTTGCTGGCATAGAGTTGCTCATAATATGTTCTTATAATTGTTTGTATTGCTTTGCTGTTGGTTGAGATCTCTCCTCTTTCATTCATGATTTTGTTGATTTGGGTCATTTCTCTTTTCTTTTTGATCAGTCTGGCCAGGGGTTTATCAATCTTGTTAATTCTTTCAAAGAACCAGCTCCGAGTTTCGTTGATCTGTTCTACTGTTCTTTTGGTTTCTAGTTCATTGATTTCTGCTCTGATCTTTATGATTTCTCTTCTCCTGCTGGGTTTAAGCTTTATTTGCTGTTCTTTCTCCAGCTCCTTTAGGTGTAGGGTTAGGTTGTGTATTTGAGACCTTTCTTGTTTCTTGAGAAAGGCATGTATTGCTATATACTTTCCTCTCAGGACTGCCTTTGCTGTATCCCAAAGATTTTGAACAGTTGTGTTTTCATTTTCATTGGTTTCCATGAATTTTTTTAATTCTTCTTTAATTTCTTGGTTGACCCATTCATTCTTTAGTAGGATGCTCTTTAGCCTCCATGTATTTGAGTTCTTTCCGACTTTCCTCTTGTGGTTGAGTTCTAGTCTCAAAGCATTGTGGTCTGAAAATATGCAGGGAATGATCCCAATCTTTTGGTACCGGTTGAGACCTGATTTGTGACCCTGGATGTGATCAATTCTGGGGAACGTTCCATGGGCACTAGAGAAGAATGTGTATTCCGTTGCTTTGGGATGGAATGCTCTGAATATATCTGTGAAGTCCATTTGGTCCAGTGTGTCATTTAAAGTCTTTATTTCCTTGTTGATCTTTTGCTTAGATGATGTGTCCATTTCAGTCAGGGGGGTGTTAAAGTCCCCCACTATTATTGTTTTGTTGTCCATGTGTTTCTTTGCTTTTGTTATTAATTGCCTTATATAATTGGCTGCTCCCATGTTCGGGGCATAGATATTTACAATTGTTAGATCTTCTTGTTGGATAGACCCTTTAAGTAGGATATAGTGTCCTTCCTCATCTCTTGTTACAGTCTTTGTTTTAAAATCTAGTTTGTCTGATATAAGGATTGCCACCCCAGCTTTCTTTTGGTGTCCATTAGCATGGTAACTGGTTTTCCACCCCCTCACTTTCAATCTGGGGGTGTCTTTCGGTCTAAAATGAGTCTCTTGCAGACAGCATATGGATGGGTCTTGTTTTTTAATCCAATCTGATAGCCTGTGTCTTTTGATTGGGGCATTTAGCCCATTTACATTCAGGGTAACTATTGAAAGGTATGAATTTAGTGCCATTGTATTACCTGTAAGGTGACTGTTAACTGTCTGTTGTCTGTGTTCGTTTCTGCTCTTTGCTGCTTTTAGGTTCTCTCTTTGCTTAGAGGACCCCTCTCAATATTTCTTGGAGGGGTGGTTTTGTGTTTGCAAATTCCTTTAGTTTTTTTTGTTCTGGAAGCTTTTTATCTCTCCTTCTATTTTCAATGATAGCCTAGCTGGATATAGTATTCTTGGCTGCCTATTTTTCTCGTTTAGTGCTCTGAAGATATCGTGCCAGTCCTTTCTGGCCTGCCAGGTCTCTGTGGATAGGTCTGTTGCCAATCTAATGTTTCTACCATTGTAGGTTAACATATCTCTTCTCCCGAGCTGCTTTCAGGATTTTCTCTTTGTCTCTGAGACTCGGAAGTTTTACTATTAGATGTCGGGGTGTTGACCTATTATTATTGATTTTGAGAGGGGTTCTCTGTGCCTCCTGGATTTTAATGCCTGTTTCCTTCCTCACATTAGGGAAGTTCTCTGGTATAATTTGCTCCAATATACCTTCTGCCCCTCTCTCTCTCTCTTCTTCTTCTGGAATCCCAATTATTCTAATGTTGTTTCGTCTTATCGTATCACTTATCTCTCGAATTCTGCCCTCGTGATCCTGTAGTTGTTTCTCTCTCTTTTTCTCAGCCTCTTTATTTTCCATCATTTGGTCTTCTATATCGCTGATTCTCTCTTCTGCCTCATTTATCCTAGCATTTAGTGCCCCCATTTTTGATTGCACCTCATCAATAGCCTTTTTGATTTCGATTTGGTTAGATTTTTGTTCTTTTATTTCTCCAGAAAGGGTTTCTCTAATAACTTCCACGCTTTTTTCAAGCCCAGCTAGTATCTTTAAAGTCATGATTCTGAACTCTAGGTCCGACATCGTACTAATGTCCGTATTGAGTAGGTCCCTGGCTGACGGTACTACCTCTTGTTCTTTTTGCTGAGGTGATTTCTTTCGTCTTGTCATTTTGTTCAGAGGAGAATAGATGAATGAGAAAACAAAATGCTAACAGGTTTACAACGTCCCCAGCAAATATACTGTATATAAATCAGAAAAGACCTGAAACCAGGGGAAAAGAAAGGGAAAGAAAGAAAAAAGAAAGAGAAAAAGAAAAAAAAGATAAAAAAAGATAAAAACAAAAACAAAACAATATAAAAAAGGCAGAATATGATCAAATATGATCAGGCTAGTGCATAGATCAGTGCCACACACTAGATTTTGGGCGTATTTTGGTCTGTTAGAAAAAAGTGCCTCCTAAAATTTTAAAGGTAGAAAGACATATATGTACAAAATAAGGGTTGATACAATGAAGGGATGGAAGATGACTGTAAAGATGAAAATTAGAAAAGATTTTATAAAAGGACTTGGTAAGATAAGTTGTTTGAAAAAAGAAAGAAGATTTAAGAAAAAAAAAAGGAAAAAGGGAGAGAATGTGATCAGGCAGGAGACTAGAACAAAGCCATACACTAGTGATTTAGGGTATATTTTGATCTGTTAGAAGAAACTGTACCTCAAAATTTTAAAGAGAGAACAACTTATATATATATGCCAAAACTAAGGGTAACTACTATGAAGGGATAAAATATGACTCTAAAAATGAAAAATAAAAAATGTTTTTTTTAAAAAGGGATTTATAAGATGTTGGTTGAAAAAGGGAAAAAGAAAAATAAAAAAAAAACAGTCAACAAAAATTAACTTTGATGAAAGAATGAATCATGGTAAAAAAAAAAAAAAAAGCCATGAATCTATGTGCAGTATTCCCCTAGCGCTGGAGTTCTATTCTCCTTGATCGATCAACTTGGTCTTGGCTTGCTGGCTGTTTGTGCTGATCTTCTGGTGGAGGGGCCTGTTGCTGTGGTTTCCAAATGTCTTTGCCGGAGGCGGAATTGCCCCGCCCTTGTCGGTCCGGGCTAAGGAAGCTGCTCCGGTTTGCTCTCAGGAGCTTTTGTTCCCTGCAAGCTCTCGGTACAGCTTTGGAGGACCAGGGCAGAAATGGTGGCCTCCCAATCTCCACTCGGAGGAGCTGAGAACTCGGGGCCCCGCTCCTCAGTGAGCCCCCAGAGAAAAGCAGTCACTCCCTTGTCCCCGGTCTCCGGCCGCACTCCGTGCTCACCCGGCCTGTGATCGAGCGTTGCTATCTCTGGCACCCGACCCCGCGCGGAGTCTCCAAACCCAGCGGATCCCTGCAGTGCGTTCCCGCACCGCTCCTCCCCGGGAAGGAAGGGGAGTCTCCCCGGATCTGCTGCTTGTTGGGTCCCTGCTGGGGGAGCCGTGCCCTGACTGGGCCGCAGATCACACTTTATGGCAACCCCGAGCTGAGAGCCCGCGACTCTGCTCCGTCTCTGCAGCCGGCTTCCATGCTCTGATACCTGGGAGCTCCGGCGCACTCAGGCACCCCCGGTCTCTCTGTGACCCCAAGGGTCCTGAGACCACACTGTCCCGGGAGGATTCCACCCCCCGCTTAGCCACTGTAGCGATGTCCCTCCGCCGAGACAACTTCTAAAAGGTCCGATTTTGTGCTCCGCGGCTCTATCACTTGCCAGAAGCGGCCGGCGGAGGCCCCTCCCCCGCCGTCTATCCTCCCGAATATGGCCTCGGATTCACTTCTCCGCACGCCCTACCTTCCAGTAAGTGGTCGCTTCTCTGTTCAGAGAGTTGTTGCTACTCTCCTGTTCAATCTCCTGTTGAGTTCGTGGCTGTTCAGAATGGTTTGATCCCTATTCAGCTGAATTCCTGAGACCAGACAAAATCTAGGTCTCCTACTCCTCCGCCATCTTGCTCCGCCCGCCCTAAGGGAAGGTTCTTATATCATCTCTCAAGAAACAATACAGCAGAGAAATAGTCTTTCCACTACCACCTACAGGGATGAAGATGGAAGCAATTTCCAACGTTCGCAGTGAAGGCACAAATACTGTGTCAGGTACCACTGCTTGAGAAAGAAGTTGTGTTGAAAGTTTCTCCCTACTCAGATCTTGTTTCAGGAAGCTAGAAACATTTTCATTTCTTTGCGTGAAAGCGTAAGGAAAATGCCATAGGCTGAATTGTAAAGAAAAATGTGGGTCGAATGTTACCACCAACTCACAAGTTGTCCCCTATAGAGGTGTGTGTATGGAAATCGGAGGAAGCATAAGGAACGAGCTCTGTAATTAATTCTTCAAGAACAATGCTGTGGAGAAGCGGTCCTTCGACTCCCTTCTGCTTTCCTAAGGATCGAAGCGCCTTTACACCAAGTGTGAAGGCTTCTGTCATGAAGTTGGAAGGCCTTCAAATGAAGGCGAGCTAGCCTCAGCAGAGCCTTACGCTGAACTCAGAGAAACAACGGCATGTCAAAACTGATTTCGTGCTCACATCTTGGTTCGGGAAGAATGAAGCCTTCTGAGCTATATGTGTCAGTGCCTTCCACTCACCTCTCAAGGTACAACACGGTAGAGGGAGATAGTCCTTCTACTGCCATCTACTGGGAAGAAGATGGAAGAACGTTCCAACGGTCACAGCGAAGGCACAGGTACTGGGCCATATAGCACTGCTTGAGAAAGAAGTCGTGTCGAAAGCTTCACCCAACTCAGATCTTGTTTCGCTAGAGAGAAGCATAAGCAACACACTCAGTGTCTCCTAGTGAGGTGTATGTCTGGAAATGAGAGGAAGCGTAAGGAATGTGCTATACACTTGGGTCTACAAAACAGCGCTGTAGGGGTGCGGTCCTTCGACTGCCACCTCCTCTGCTAAGAAACGAAGCGGCTTGAGGCAAAGTGTGAAAGAAAGCAGAGGGGAAGCGTGATCGACCTTAATCGCGGAACAACTTCTTACGGAGGGCTTTTCTCAACGAACACCATGCATGGGTCACGAAGATAGAAGCGTCTTCCAAAGTATGCGAGTTAGGCACAGGAAAGGCATACACGAATCTGTGAGAACCAAGTCTATCTCAAACGCGACTTCGAGCTCCCACCTGGGTTCGCGAGGAATTCACACTCACAGAACGTATGTGTTGAATCCTAAACCAAGGGAGTACTAATCAGTCTGAAGAAACACCACTGCAGAGAAACCGTGTTTCTACTAACATCTCACCCTGAACATGGTAGACTTTTCCAATGTAAAGTGTGAAATCGCAAGGAATGTGCCCCGTGCCTGTCCCACAGACATACTTAGTGTAGAATGTCTGTCCCCATTCGAATCTTGTTCTGTGGAAAGTGTTTTCAAGAGTAGGAGAGAGAGCAGATGGAACGTGTCAAGGTTTTCATTGTGAGAAGGAAATCCATCAGGAAAGCCATACACGTAAGGATGAGAAGCACTTTAGCATGAAACGGTGAAGGCATCTTGAATGGGCCCTGTGACGGTGCTGGAGAAACCTCTTCTGAAGTAGGCTTCCCTCAGCTGTCCTATGGTTTCAGTGCGATGAAAGTGTTTTCCCTAGTGGGTGTGAACGCGTAAGGGACATGGTCTAGACTTAACTCTCCGTGGCGAATGTGCCTACAATCGTGACATGAAGAACGATGTATGGAAATGGATGATGTGAGCAAGCCTAAGGAAGATGGCACTCGTTTCTTTAACTCTAAGAACAAATCTAGAGTGTTGCCGTCTTTCGACTACCATCTCTTTTCGTAAGGTTGGAAGCAGCTTGTTAAACATTGTGTGCAAGGAAACAGATGGAACGCGCGATGCTCTACAGCGAGGAACACGTTGTGCGGAGGGTTTCTCTCCTTTAAGTCCTGTGTCATGCAGGTGGATGGGTCTTCAAATGGACGTGGGCTCGCCTCAGGCCTAGTAGCCTTACACTGAACTCTGAGAAACAAGGCCACGTCAAACAGGATTTCGTGCGAACATCTTGGTTCTTGAAGATAAAGGCACTTGGAGATATATGTGCTGCTCTCTAAGGGAAGGTTCTTATACTCACCTCTCAAGAAACAAAGCTGCAGGGAAATAGTCTTTCCACTACCACCTACAGGGACGAAGATGGAAGCAATTTCCAACGTTCGCAGTGAAGGCACAAATACTGTGTCATGTACCACTGCTTGAGAAAGAAGTTGTGTCGAAAGTTTCTCCCTACTCAGATCTTGTTTCAGGAAGCTAGAAGTGTTTTCAGTTCTTCGCGTGAAAGCGCAAGGAAAATGCCATAGGCTGAATTGTGAAGAAAAATGTGGGTCGAATGTTACCACCAAGTCACAAGTTGTCCCCTATAGAGGTGTGTGTCTGTAAATCGGAGGAAGCGTAAGGAAAGTGCTATACACTTATTTCTACAAAACAACGCTGTGGAAGTGCGGTCGTTCCATGAAGAAGGATGAGTATGGATATGTATTATGTGAGGAAGCATAAGGAGGATTGCCTTCCCATGGTTAACTCTAAGAACAAATCTAGAGGTTTGCCATCCGTCGACGACCAGCTCTTTCCCTACGGATGGAAACACCTTTTTACAACGTAGTGCAAAAGGAAAGAGACGGAAAGCGCGGTACACTACGGTGAGGAACACGTTGTGTGGAGGGTTTCTCTGCACGAAAGTCTTGTGTCATGAAGTTGGAAGGGCCTTCAAATGTACGCGAGCTCGCCTCAGCAGCGCCTTCCACTGAACTCAGAGAAACAAGGCCACGTCCAACAGGATTTCCTGCTAACCTCTTGGTTCGGGAAGCGTGAAGCCTTTGGAGATATAGGTGTAAGTGTCTAACACTCAGCTCTCAAGGAACAAAACGGTAGAGAAATCGCCTTTCCACTACCATCTACAGGGAAGAAAATGGAGGAAAGTCCCGACGTTAAAAGCGAAGGCACAAATACTGTGCCATATACCACTGCTTGAGAACGAACTTGTATCGAAAGCCTCTCCCAACTCAGATCTTGTTTCGGGAAGATAGAAGCCTTGTCAGTACTTTGTTTGAAAACACCAGGAAAACGCCACACGCTGAATTGTGAAGAAAAATGTGGGTCGAATGTGACAACCAACCCACTAGTAGTCCCCTAGAGAGGTGTGTGTCTGGAAATAGGAGGAAGCATAAGGGACGTGTGATACACTTAAGTCGAAGAAACAACGCTGTGGCGGTGCGGTCCTTCGACTGCCATCTGCTTTGCTAAGGAACGAAGCGGCTTGAAGCAAAGTGTGAAAGAGTACGGAGGGGAAGGAAGAGAGACATACCTTAGTCGCCGAACAACTTCTTATGGAGGGCTTTTCTCAACGAACACCATGGGTCACGAAGAGGGAAGGGTTTTCAAATGTATGTGACTTCGCCAAAGGAAAGGCATACATGAATCTCTGCGAAGCAAGTCCATCTCAAACGCGACTTCGAGCTCCCATCTGGGTTCGCGAGGAATTCATAGTCACAAAACGTATGGGTTGAATCCTAAGCAAAGGGAGTACTATGCAGTCTGAAGAAACACCACTGCAGAGAAACCGTGTTTCTACTAACATCTTCCCTGAACATGGTAGACGTTACCCATGTAAGTGTGAAATCGCAAGGAATGTGCCCCGTGCCTGTCCCACAGACATACTTACTGTAGAATGTCTGTCCCCATTCGAACCTTGTTCTGTGAGAAGTGTTTTCAAGAGTAGGAGAGAGAGCAGATGGAACGTGTCAAGGTTTTCATTGTGAGAAAGAAATCCATTAGGAAAGCCATACACGTTAAGAATGAGAAGAACTTTAGCATGAAACGGAGAAGGCATCGTGAAAGGGCCCTGTGACGGTGCTGGAGAAACCTCTTCTGAAGTAGGCTTCCCTCAGGTGTCCTATGGTTTCAGTGAGATGAAAATGTTTTCCGTAGTGGGTGTGAAGGCGTAACGGACATGGGCTAGACTTAACTCTCCGTGTCGAATGTGCCTACAGTCATGACATGAAGAACGATGTATGGAAATGGATGATGTGAGCAAGCCTAAGGAAGATGGCATACGTTTGTTTAACTCTAAGAACAAATCTATTTTGTTGCCGTCCTTCGACTACCATCTCTTTTCGTAAGTTTGGAAGCAGCTTGTTAAACCTTGTGTGCAAGAAAATAGTTGGAACCCGCGATCCTGTACAGCGGGTAACACGGTGTGCGGAGGGTTTTCTCCTTTAAGTCCTGTGTCATGCGGGTGGATGGGTCTTCAAATGGACGTGGGCTCGCCTCAGGCCTAGTAGCCTTACACTGAACTCTGAGAAACAAGGCCACGTCAAACAGGCTGTCGTGCGAACATCTTGGATCTTGAAGATAGAAGCCCTTGGAGATATATGTGTTGCTCTCTAAGGGAAGGTTCTTATACTCACCTCTCAAGAAACAAAACTGCAGGGAAATAGTCTTTCCACTACCGCCTACAGGGAAGAATATGGAAGCAATTTCCAACGTTCGCAGTGAAGGCACAAATACTGTGTCATGTACCACAGCTTGAGAAAGAAGTTGTGTCGAACGTTTCTCCCTACTCAGATCTTGTTTCAGGAAGCTAGAAGCATTTTCAGTTTTTCGCCTGAAAGCGTAAGGAAAATGCCATAGGCTGAAGAGTGAAGAAAAATGTGGGTCGAATGTTACCACCAAGTCACAAGTTGTCCCCTATAGAGGTGTGTGTCTGGAAATGGGAGGAAGCGTAAGGAACGTGCTATACACTTAGTTCTACAAATCAACGCTGTGGAGGTGCGGTCCTTCGACTGCCACCTCCTCTGCTAAGAAACGAAGCGGCTTGATGCAAAGTGTGAAAGAAAGCAGAGGGGAAGCGTGATCTACCTTACTCGCGGAACAACATCTTATGGAGGGCTTCTCTCAAAGAACACCATGCATGGGTCACGAAGATAGAAGCGTCTTCCAAAGTATGCGAGTTAGGCAGAGGAAAGGCATACACGAATCTCTGCGAACCAAGTCTATCTCAAACGCGACTTCGAGCTCCCATCTGGGTTCGTGAGGAATTCACAGTCACAAAACGTATGTGTTGAATCCTAAACAAAGGGAGTACTATTCAGTCGGAAGAAACACCACTGCAGAGACACCGGGTTTCTACTAGCATCTCACCCTGGACATGGTGGACTTTTCCAATGCAAAGTGTGAAATCGCAAGGAATGTGCCCCGTGCCTGTCCCACAGACATACTTACTGTAGAATCTCTGTCCCCATTCGAATCTTGTTCTGTGGGAAGTGTTTTCAAGAGTAGGAGAGAGAGCAGATGGAACGTGTCAAGGTTTTCATTGTGAGAAGGAAATCCATCAGGAAAGCCACACACGTAAGGATGAGAAGCACTTTAGCATGAAACGGTGAAGGCATCTTGAATGGGCCCTGTGACGGTGCTGGAGAAACCTCTTCTGAGGTAGGCTTCCCTCAGCTGTGCAACGGTTTCAGTGAGATGAAAGTGTTTTCCCTAGTGGGTGTGAAGGCGTAAGGGACATGGAGTAGACTTAACTCTCCGTGTCGAATGTGCCTACAGTCGTGACATGAAGAACGATGTATGGAAATGGAGGATGTGAGCAAGCCTAAGGAAGATGGCATACGTTTGTTTAACTCTAAGAACAAATCTATATTGTTGCCGTCCTTCGACTACCATCTCTTTTCGTAAGGTAGGAAGCAGCTTGTTAAACCTTGTGTGCAAGGAAAGAGGTGGAACGTGCCTTCCTGTACAGCGGGGAACACGTTGTGCAGAGGGTTTCTCTCCTTTAAGTCCTGTGTCATGCAGGTGGATGGGTCTTCAAATGGACGTGGGCTCCCTTCAGGCCTAGTAGCCTTACACTGAACTCTGAGAAAGAAGGCCTCGTCAAACAGGTTTTCGTGCGAACATCTTGGTTCTTGAAGATAGAAGCCCTTGGAGATATATGTGCTGCTCTCTAAGGGAGGGTTCTTATACTCACCTCTGAAGAAACAAAGCTGCAGGGAAATGATCTTTCCACTACCACCTACAGGGACGAAGATGGAAGCAATTTCCAACGTTCGCAGTGAAGGCACAAATACTGTGTCATGTACCCCTGCTTGAGAAAGAAGTTGTGTCGAAAGTTTCTCCCTACTCAGATCTTGTTTCAGGAAGCTAGAAGTGTTTTCAGTTCTTCGCGTGAAAGGGCAAGGATAATGCCATAGGCTGAATTGTGAAGAAAAATGTCGGTCGAATGTTACCACCAAGTCACAAGTTGTCCCCTATAGAGGTGTGTGTCTGTAAATTCGAGGAAGCGTAAGGAAAGTGCTATACACTTATTTCTACAAAACAACGCTGTGAAATTGCGGCCGTTCCATGAGGAAGGATCAGTATGGATATGTATTATGTGAGGAAGCATAAGGAGGATTGCCTACCCATGGTTAACTCTAAGAACAAATCTAGAGGTTTGCCGTCCTTCGACGACCAGCTCTTTCCCTACGGATGGAAGCACCTTTTTACAACGTAGTGTAAAAGGAAAGAGACGGAAAGCGCGGTACACTACGGTGAGGAACACGTTGTGTGGAGGGTTTCTCTGCACGAAAGTCTTGTGTCATGAAGTTGGAAGGGCCTTCAAATGTACGCGAGCTCGCCTCAGCAGCGCCTTCCACTGAACTCAGAGAAACAAGGCCACGTCCAACAGGATTTCCTGCTAACCTCTTGGTTCGGGAAGCGTGAAGCCTTTGGAGATATAGGTGTAAGTGTCTAACACTCAGCTCTCAAGGAACAAAACGGTAGAGAAATCGCCTTTCCACTACCATCTACAGGGAAGAAAATGGAGGAAAGTCCCGACGTTAAAAGCGAAGGCACAAATACTGTGCCATATACCACTGCTTGAGAACGAACTTGTATCGAAAGCCTCTCCCAACTCAGATCTTGTTTCGGGAAGATAGAAGCCTTGTCAGTACTTTGTTTGAAAACACCAGGAAAACGCCACACGCTGAATTGTGAAGAAAAATGTGGGTCGAATGTGACAACCAACCCACTAGTAGTCCCCTAGAGAGGTGTGTGTCTGGAAATAGGAGGAAGCATAAGGGACGTGTGATACACTTAAGTCGAAGAAACAACGCTGTGGCGGTGCGGTTCTTCGACTGCCATCTGCTTTGCTAAGGAACGAAGCGGCTTGAAGCAAAGTGTGAAAGAGTACGGAGGGGAAGGAAGAGAGACATACCTTAGTCGCCGAACAACTTCTTATGGAGGGCTTTTCTCAACGAACACCATGGGTCACGAAGAGGGAAGGGTTTTCAAATGTATGTGACTTCGCCAAAGGAAAGGCATACATGAATCTCTGCGAAGCAAGTCCATCTCAAACGCGACTTCGAGCTCCCATCTGGGTTCGCGAGGAATTCATAGTCACAAAACGTATGGGTTGAATCCTAAACAAAGGGAGTACTATGCAGTCTGAAGAAACACCACTGCAGAGAAACCGTGTTTCTACTAACATCTTCCCTGAACATGGTAGACGTTACCCATGTAAGTGTGAAATCGCAAGGAATGTGCCCCGTGCCTGTCCCACAGACATACTTACTGTAGAATGTCTGTCCCCATTCGAACCTTGTTCTGTGAGAAGTGTTTTCAAGAGTAGGAGAGAGAGCAGATGGAACGTGTCAAGGTTTTCATTGTGAGAAAGAAATCCATTAGGAAAGCCATACACGTAAGAATGAGAAGAACTTTAGCATGAAACGGAGAAGGCATCTTGAAAGGGCCCTGTGACGGTGCTGGAGAAACCTCTTCTGAAGTAGGCTTCCCTCAGGTGTCCTATGGTTTCAGTGAGATGAAAATGTTTTCCGTAGTGGGGGTGAAGGCGCAAGGGACATGGGCTAGACTTAACTCTCCGTGTCGAATGTGCCTACAGTCATGACATGAAGAACAATGTATGGAAATGGATGATGTGAGCAAGCCTAAGGAAGATGGCATACGTTTGTTTAACTCTAAGAACAAATCTATTTTGTTGCCGTCCTTCGACTACCATCTCTTTTAGTAAGGAAGGAAGCAGCTTGTTAAACCTTGTGTGCAAGGAAAGAGGTGGAACGCGCATTCCTGTACATCGGGAAACACGTTGTGCAGAGAGCTTCTCTCCTTTAAGTCCTGTGTCATGCAGGTGGATGGGGCTTCAAATGGACGTGGGCTCCCTTCAGGCCTAGTAGCCTTACACTGAACTCTGAGAAAGAAGGCCTCGTCAAACAGGTTTTCGTGCAAACATCTTGGTTCTTGAAGATAGAAGCCCTTGGAGATATATATGTTGCTCTCTAAGGGAAGGTTCTTATACTCACCTCTCAAGAAACAAAGCTGCAGGGAAATAGTCTTTCCACTACCACCTACAGGGATGAAGATGGAAGCAATTTCCAACGTTCGCAGTGAAGGCACAAATCTGTGTCAGGTACCACTGCTTGAGAAAGAAGTTGTGTCGAAAGTTTCTCCCTACTCAGATCTTGTTTCAGGAAGCTAGAAACATTTTCAGTTCTTTGCGTGAAAGCGTAAGGAAAATGCCATAGGCTGAATTGTAAAGAAAAATGTGGGTCGAATGTTACCACCAACTCACAAGTTGTCCCCTATAGAAGTGTGTGTATGGAAATCGGAGGAAGCATAAGCAACGAGCTCTGCAATTAATTCTTCAAGAACAATGCTGTGGAGGAGCGGTCCTTCGACTCCCTTCTGCTTTCCTAAGGATCGAAGCGGCTTTACACCAAGTGTGAAGGCTTCTGTCATGAAGTTGGAAGGCCTTCAAATGTAGGCGAGCTAGCCTCAGCAGAGCCTTACGCTGAACTCAGAGAAACAACGGCATGTGAAAACTGATTTCGAGCTCACATCTTGGTTCGGGAAGAATGAAGCCTTCTGAGCTATATGTGTCAGTGCCTTACACTCACCTCTCAAGGAACAACACGGTAGAGGGAGATAGTCCTTCTACTGCCATCTACTGGGAAGAAGATGGAAGAACGTTCCAACGGTCACAGCGAAGGCACAGGTACTGGGCCATATAGCGCTGCTTGAGAAAGAAGTCGTGTCGAAAGCTTCTCCCAACTCAGATCTTGTTTCGGTAGAGAGAAGCATAAGCAAAACACTCGTTGTCTCCTAGAGAGGTGTATGTCTGGAAATGAGAGGAAGCGTAAGGAATGTGCTATACACTTGGGTCTACAAAACAGCGCTGTGGAGGTGCGGTCTGTCGACTGCCACCTCCTCTGCTAAGAAACGAAGCGGCTTGAGGCAAAGTGTGAAAGAAAGCAGAGGGGAAGCGTGATCGACCTTACTCGCGGAACAACTTCTTACGGAGGGCTTTTCTCAACGAACACCATGCATGGGTCACGAAGATAGAAGCGTCTTCCAAAGTATGCGAGTTAGGCAGAGGAAAGGCATACACAAATCTGTGAGAACCAAGTCTATCTCAAACGCGACTTCGAGCTCCCACCTGGGTTCGCGAGGAATTCATACTCACAGAACGTATGTGTTGAATCCTAAACCAAGGGAGTACTAATCAGTCTGAAGAAACACCACTGCAGAGAAACCGTGTTTCTACTAACATCTCACCCTGAACATGGTAGACTTTTCCAATGTAAAGTGTGAAATCGCAAGGAATGTGCCCCGTGCCTGTCCCACAGACATACTTAGTGTAGAATGTCTGTCCCCATTCGAATCTTGTTCCGTGGGAAGTGTTTTCAAGAGTAGGAGAGAGAACAGATGGAACGTGTCAAGGTTTTCATTGTGAGAAGGAAATCCATCAGGAAAGCCATACACGTAAGGATGAGAAGCACTTTAGCATGAAACGGTGAAGGCATCTTGAATGGGCCCTGTGACGGTGCTGGAGAAACCTCTTCTGAAGTAGGCTTCCCTCAGCTGTCCTATGGTTTCAGTGCGATGAAAGTGTTTTCCCTAGTGGGTGTGAACGCGTAAGGGACATGGTCTAGACTTAACTCTCCGTGGCGAATGTGCCTACAGTCGTGACATGAAGAACGATGTATGGAAATGGATGATGTGAGCAAGCCTAAGGAAGATGACACTCGTTTCTTTAACTCTAAGAACAAATCTAGAGTGTTGCCGTCCTTCAACTACCATCTCTTTTCGTAAGGTTGGAAGCAGCTTGTTAAACATTGTGTGCAAGGAAAGAGGTGGAACGTGCCTTCCTGTACAGCGGGGAACACGTTGTGCAGAGGGTTTCTCTCCTTTAAGTCCTGTGTCATGCAGGTGGATGGGTCTTCAAATGGACGTGGGCTCGCCTCAGGCCTAGTAGCCTTACACTGAACTCTGAGAAACAAGGCCACGTCAAACAGGATTTCGTGCGAACATCTTGGTTCTTGAAGATAAAGGCACTTGGAGATATATGTGCTGCTCTCTAAGGGAAGGTTCTTATACTCACCTCTCAAGAAACAAAGCTGCAGGGAAATAGTCTTTCCACTACCACCTACAGGGACGAAGATGGAAGCAATTTCCAACGTTCGCAGTGAAGGCACAAATACTGTGTCATGTACCACTGCTTGAGAAAGAAGTTGTGTCGAAAGTTTCTCCCTACTCAGATCTTGTTTCAGGAAGCTAGAAGTGTTTTCAGTTCTTCGCGTGAAAGCGCAAGGAAAATGCCATAGGCTGAATTGTGAAGAAAAATGTGGGTCGAATGTTACCACCAAGTCACAAGTTGTCCCCTATAGAGGTGTGTGTCTGTAAATCGGAGGAAGCGTAAGGAAAGTGCTATACACTTATTTCTACAAAACAACGCTGTGGAAGTGCGGTCGTTCCATGAAGAAGGATGAGTATGGATATGTATTATGTGAGGAAGCATAAGGAGGATTGCCTTCCCATGGTTAACTCTAAGAACAAATCTAGAGGTTTGCCATCCGTCGACGACCAGCTCTTTCCCTACGGATGGAAACACCTTTTTACAACGTAGTGCAAAAGGAAAGAGACGGAAAGCGCGGTACACTACGGTGAGGAACACGTTGTGTGGAGGGTTTCTCTGCACGAAAGTCTTGTGTCATGAAGTTGGAAGGGCCTTCAAATGTACGCGAGCTCGCCTCAGCAGCGCCTTCCACTGAACTCAGAGAAACAAGGCCACGTCCAACAGGATTTCCTGCTAACCTCTTGGTTCGGGAAGCGTGAAGCCTTTGGAGATATAGGTGTAAGTGTCTAACACTCAGCTCTCAAGGAACAAAACGGTAGAGAAATCGCCTTTCCACTACCATCTACAGGGAAGAAAATGGAGGAAAGTCCCGACGTTAAAAGCGAAGGCACAAATACTGTGCCATATACCACTGCTTGAGAACGAACTTGTATCGAAAGCCTCTCCCAACTCAGATCTTGTTTCGGGAAGATAGAAGCCTTGTCAGTACTTTGTTTGAAAACACCAGGAAAACGCCACACGCTGAATTGTGAAGAAAAATGTGGGTCGAATGTGACAACCAACCCACTAGTAGTCCCCTAGAGAGGTGTGTGTCTGGAAATAGGAGGAAGCATAAGGGACGTGTGATACACTTAAGTCGAAGAAACAACGCTGTGGCGGTGCGGTCCTTCGACTGCCATCTGCTTTGCTAAGGAACGAAGCGGCTTGAAGCAAAGTGTGAAAGAGTACGGAGGGGAAGGAAGAGAGACATACCTTAGTCGCCGAACAACTTCTTATGGAGGGCTTTTCTCAACGAACACCATGGGTCACGAAGAGGGAAGGGTTTTCAAATGTATGTGACTTCGCCAAAGGAAAGGCATACATGAATCTCTGCGAAGCAAGTCCATCTCAAACGCGACTTCGAGCTCCCATCTGGGTTCGGGAGGAATTCATAGTCACAAAACGTATGGGTTGAATCCTAAACAAAGGGAGTACTATGCAGTCTGAAGAAACACCACTGCAGAGAAACCGTGTTTCTACTAACATCTTCCCTGAACATGGGAGACGTTACCCATGTAAGTGTGAAATCGCAAGGAATGTGCCCCGTGCCTGTCCCACAGACATACTTACTGTAGAATGTCTCTCCCCATTCGAACCTTGTTCTGTGAGAAGTGTTTTCAAGAGTAGGAGAGAGAGCAGATGGAACGTGTCAAGGGTTTCATTGTGAGAAAGAAATCCATTAGGAAAGCCATACACGTAAGAATGAGAAGAATTTTAGCATGAAACGGAGAAGGCATCTTGAATGAGCCCTGGGACGGTGCTGGAGAAACCTCTTCTGAAGTAGGCTTCCCTCAGGTGTCCTATGGTTTCAGTGAGATGAAAATGTTTTCCGTAGTGGGGGTGAAGGCGCAAGGGACATGGGCTAGACTTAACTCTCCGTGTCGAATGTGCCTACAGTCATGACATGAAGAACAATGTATGGAAATGGATGATGTGAGCAAGCCTAAGGAAGATGGCATACGTTTGTTTAACTCTAAGAACAAATCTATATTGTTGCCGTCCTTCGACTACCATCTCTTTTAGTAAGGAAGGAAGCAGCTTGTTAAACCTTGTGTGCAAGGAAAGAGGTGGAACGCGCATTCCTGTACAGCGGGGAACACGTTGTGCAGAGAGCTTCTCTCCTTTAAGTCCTGTGTCATGCAGGTGGATGGGTCTTCAAATGGACGTGGGCTCCCTTCAGGCCTAGTAGCCTTACACTGAACTCTGAGAAAGAAGGCCTCGTCAAACAGGTTTTCGTGCGAACATCTTGGTTCTTGAAGATAGAAGCCCTTGGAGATATATGTGTTGCTCTCTAAGGGAAGGTTCTTATACTCACCTCTCAAGAAACAAAGCTGCAGGGAAATAGTCTTTCCACTACCACCTACAGGGACGAAGATGGAAGCAATTTCCAACGTTCGCAGTGAAGGCACAAATCTGTGTCAGGTACCACTGCTTGAGAAAGAAGTTGTGTCGAAAGTTTCTCCCTACTCAGATCTTGTTTCAGGAAGCTAGAAACATTTTCAGTTCTTTGCGTGAAAGCGTAAGGAAAATGCCATAGGCTGAATTGTAAAGAAAAATGTGGGTCGAATGTTACCACCAACTCACAAGTTGTCCCCTATAGAGGTGTGTGTATGGAAATCGGAGGAAGCATAAGCAACGAGCTCTGCAATTAGTTCTTCAAGAACAATGCTGTGGAGGAGCGGTCCTTCGACTCCCTTCTGCTTTCCTAAGGATCGAAGCGGCTTTACACCAAGTGTGAAGGCTTCTGTCATGAAGTTGGAAGGCCTTCAAATGTAGGCGAGCTAGCCTCGGCAGAGCCTTACGCTGAACTCAGAGAAACAACGGCATGTGAAAACTGATTTCGAGCTCACATCTTGGTTCGGGAAGAATGAAGCCTTCTGAGCTATATGTGTCAGTGCCTTACACTCACCTCTCAAGGAACAACACGGTAGAGGGAGATAGTCCTTCTACTGCCATCTACTGGGAAGAAGATGGAAGAACGTTCCAACGGTCACAGCGAAGGCACAGGTACTGGGCCATATAGCGCTGCTTGAGAAAGAAGTCGTGTCGAAAGCTTCTCCCAACTCAGATCTTGTTTCGTTAGAGAGAAGCATAAGCAACACACTCGTTGTCTCCTAGAGAGGTGTATGTCTGGAAATGAGAGGAAGCGTAAGGAATGTGCTATACACTTGGGTCTACAAAACAGCGCTGTAGGGGTGCGGTCCTTCGACTGCCATCTCCTCTGCTAAGAAACGAAGCGGCTTGAGGCAAAGTGTGAAAGAAAGCAGAGGGGAAGCGTGATCGACCTTACTCGCGGAACAACTTCTTACGGAGTGCTTCTCTCAACGAACACCATGCATGGGTCACGAAGATAGAAGCGTCTTCCAAAGTATGCGAGTTAGGCAGAGGAAAGGCATACAGGAACCTCTGCGAACCAAGTCTATCTCAAACGCGACTTCGAGCTCCCACCTGGGTTCGCGAGGAATTCATAGTCACAAAACGTATGTGTTGAATCGTAAACAAAGGGAGTACTATTAAGTCTGAATAAACACCACTGCAGAGACACCGTGTTTCTACTAACATCTTACCTGAACATGGTAGAGTTTTCCAACGTAAGTGTAAAATCGCAAGGAATGTGCCCCGTGCCTGTCCCACAGATGTACTTAGTGTAGAATGTCTGTCCCCATTCGAATCTTGTTCCGTGGGAAGTGTTTTCAAGAGTAGGAGAGAGAACAGATGGAACGTGTCAAGGTTTTCATTGTGAGAAGGAAATCCATCAGGAAAGCCATACACGTAAGGATGAGAAGCACTTTAGCATGAAACGGTGAAGGCATCTTGAAAAGGCCCTGTGACGGTGCTGGCGAAACCTCTTCTGAAGTAGGCTTCCCTCAGCTGTCCTATGGTTTCAGTGAGATGGAAGTGTTTTCCCTAGCAGGTGTGAAGGCGTAAGGGACATGGACTAGACTTAACTCTCCGTGTCGAATGTGCCTACAGTCATGACAAGAAGAACGATGTATAGAAATGGAGGATGTGAGCAAGCCTAAGGAAGATGGCATACGTTTGTTTAACTCTAAGAAAAAATCTATAGTGTTGCCGTCCTTCGATTACCATCTCTTTTCGTGAGGTAGGAAGCAGCTTGTTAAACCTTGTGTGCAAGAAAAGAGATGGAACGCGCGTTCCTGTACAGCGGGAAACACGTTGTGCAGAGAGTTTCTCTCCTTTAAGTCCTGTGTCATGCAGGTGGATGGGGCTTCAAATGGACGTGGGCTCGCCACAGGCCTAGTCGCCTTACACTGAACTCTGAGAAACAAGGCCACGTCAAACAGGCTGTCGTGCGAACATCTTGGTTCTTGAAGGTAGGAGCCCTTGGAGATATATGTGTTGCTCTCTTTGGAAGGTTGTTTTTTAATTGTTATGTTAATCACCATATTTTACATCATTAGTTTTTGGTGCAGTGTTCCACGATTCATTGTTTGTTCATAACACCCAGTGCTCCATGCAGAACGTGCCCTCCTCAATACCCATCAGCAGGCTAACCCATCCCCCTAAACCCTCCCCTCTAGAACCCTCCGTTTGTTTTTCAGAGTCCATCATCTCTCATGGTTCGTCTCCCCCTCTGACATACTCCCCTTTTCTTCCTCTCCTGTTATCTACTTCTTTTTCTTTTTTCTTAAAATATGTTGCGTTATTTGTTTCAGAAGTACAGATCTGTGATTCAAGAGTCTTGCACAATTCACAGCGCTCACCGTAGCATATACCCTCCCCAATGTCTATCACCCAGCCACCCCATCCCTCCCACCCCCAACCACTCCAGTAACACTCAGTTTCTTTCCTGAGATTAAGAATTCCTCATATCAGTGAGGTCATGGGATACATGTCTTTCTCTGATTGACTTATTTCACTCAGCATAACACCCTCCAGTTCCATCCACGTCGTTGCAAATGGCAAGATCTCATTCCTTTTGATGGCTGCATAATATTCCATTGTGTATATATACCACCTCTTCTTTAGCCATTCATCTGTCGATGGGCATCTTGGCTCTTTCCACCGTTTGGCTATGGTGGATATTGCTGCTATAATCATTGGGGTACACGTAACCCTTCGGGTCCCTACATTTGTATCGTTGTGGTCAATACCCAGTAGTGCAATTGCTGGATCGAACGGGAGCTCTAATTTCAACTGTTTGAGGACCCTCCATACTGTTTTCCAGAGGGGTTGCCCCAGCTTGCATTCCCACCAACAGTGGAGGAGGGTTCCGCTTTCTCCACATCCCCGCCAACATCTGTCGTTCCCTGACTTGTTAATTTTAGCCATTCTGACGGGTGTGAGGTGGTATCTCATGGAGGTTTTGATTTGGATTTCCCTGATGCCGAGCGATGTTGAGCACTTTTTCATGTGCCTCTTGGCCATTTGGATGTCTTCTTTGGAGAGTTGTCTGTTCATGTCTTCTGCCCATTTCTTGATTGGATTATTTGTTCTTTGGGTGTTGAGTTTGATAAGTTCTTTATAGATTTTGGATACTAGCCCTTTATCTGATAGGTCATTTGTAAATATTTTCTCCCATTTTGTCGGTTGTCTTTTGGTTTTGTGGACTGTTTCTTTTGCTGTGCAAAAGCTTTTTATCTTGATGAAATCCCAATAGTTCATTTTTGCCCTGGCTTCCCGTGCCTTTGGCGATGTTTCTAGGAAGAAGTTGCTGCGGCTAAGGTCGAAAAGGTTGCTACCTGTGTTCTCCTTTAGGATTTGGATGGACTCCTGTCTCCCGTTTAGGTCTTTCAACCATTTGGAGTCTATTTTTGTGTGTGGTGTAAGGAAATGGTCCAGTTTCATTCTTCTGCATGTGGCTGTCCAATTTTCCCAACACCATTTGTTGAAGAGACTGTCTTTTTGCCATTGGACATTCTTTCCTGCTTTGTCAAAAATAAGTTGACCATAGAGTTGAGGGTCCATTTCTGGGCTCTCGATTCTGTTCCATTGATCGATGTGTCTGTTTTTGTGCCAGTACCATAGTGTCTTGATGATCACAGCTTTGTAATAGAGCTGGAAGTCCGGAATTGTGATGCCGCCAGCTTTGCTTTTCTTTTTCAGTATTCCTCTGGCTATTCTGGGTCTCTTCTGGTTCCATACAAATTTTAGGATTCTTTGTTCCATTTCTTTGAAAAAAGTGGATGGTATTTTGATGGGGATTGCATTGAATGTGTCGATTGCTCTAGGTAGCATTGACATCTTCACAATGTTGATTCTCCCAATCCACGAGCATGGAACGTTTTTCCATTTCTTTGTGTCTTCTTCAATTTCTTTCATGAGTATATTATCGTTTTCTGAGTACAGATCCTTTGCCTCTTTGGTTAGATTTCTTCCTAGGTATCGAATGGTTTTGGGTGTAATTGTAAATGGGATCGACTCCTTGATTTGTCTCTCTTCTGTCTTGTTGTTGGTGTATAGGAATGCCACTGATTTCTGTGCATTGATTTTATATCCTGCTACTTGACTGAATTCCTGTATGAGTTCTAGCAGCTTTGGGGTGGAGTCTTTTGGGTTTTCCACATACAGTATCATATCATCTGCCAAGAGTGAGAGTTTGACTTCCTCTTTGCCGATTTGGATGCCTTTGATTTCTTTTTGTTGTCTGATTGCTGTGGCTACGACTTCTAATACTATGTGGAATAGCAGTGGTGAGAGTGGACATCCCTGCCGCGTTCCTGATCTTAGGGGAAAAGCTCTCAGCCTTTCCCCATTGAGAATGGTATTCGCTGTAGGTTTTTCATAGATGGCTTTTATGATGTTGAGGTAGGTACCCTCTATCGCTATACTCTGAAGGGTTTTGATCAAGAAAGGATTTTGTACTTTGTCAAATGCTTTTTCTGCATCTATGGAGAGGATTCTATGTTTCTTGTTCTTTCTTTTGTTAATGTATTGTATCACGTTGATTGATTTGCCGATGTTGAACCAGCCTTGCAGCCCAGGACTAAATCCCACTTGGTCCTGGTGAATAATCCTTTTAATGTACTGTTGGATCCTATTGGCTAGGATTTTGGTGAGAATTTTCACATCCATGTTCATCAAGGATCTTGGTCTGTAATTCTCCTTTTGGATGGGGTCTTTGTCTGGTTTTGGGATCAAGGTAATGCTGGCCTCATAAAATGAGTTTGGAAGTTTCCCTTCCATTTCGATTTATTGGAACAGTTTCAGGAGAATAGGTACTAATTCCTCTTGAAATGTGTGATAGAATTCCCCTGGGAAGCCATCTGGCCCTGGGCTTTTGTTTCTTGGGAGATTTTTGATGACTGTTTCAATTTCCTTCGTGGTTATAGGTCTGTTCAGGTTTTCTATTTCTTCCTGGCTCAATTTTGGTAGTTGATACATCTCTAGGAATGCACCCATTTCTTCCAGGTTATCTCATTTGCTGGCATAGAGTTGCTCATAATATGTTCTTATAGTTGTTTGTATTGCTTTGGTGTTGGTTGCGATCTCTCCTCTTTCATTCATGATTTTGTTGATTTGGGTCATTTCTCTTTTCTTTTTGATCAGTCTGGCCAGGGGTTTATCAATCTTGTTAATTCTTTCAAAGAACCAGCTCCTAGTTTCGTTGATCTGTTCTACTGTTCTTTTGGTTTCTAGTTCATTGATTTCTGCTCTGATCTTTATGATTTCTCTTCTCCTGCTGGGTTTAGGCTTTATTTGCTGTTCTTTCTCCAGCTCCTTTAGGTGTAGGGTTAGGTTGTGTATTTGAGACCTTTCTTGTTTCTTGAGAAAGGCATGTATTGCTATATACTTTCCTCTCAGGACTGCCTTTGCTGTATCCCAAAGATTTTGAACAGTTGTGTTTCCATTTTCATTGGTTTCCATGAATTTTTTTAATTCTTCTTTAATTTCTTGGTTGACCCATTCATTCTTTAGTAGGATGCTCTTTAGCCTCCATGTATTTGAGTTCCTTCCGACTTTCCTCTTGTGGTTGAGTTCTAGTCTCAAAGCATTGTGGTCTGAAAATATGCAGGGAATGATCCCAATCTTTTGGTACCGATTGAGACCTGATTTGTGACCTGGGATGTGATCAATTCTGGAGAATGTTCCATGGGCACTAGAGAAGAATGTGTATTCCGTTGCTTTGGGATGGAATGCTCTGAATATGTCTGTGAAGTCCATTTGGTCCAGTGTATCATTTAAAGTCTTTATTTCCTTGTTGATCTTTTGCTTAGATGATCTGTCCATTTCAGTCAGGGGGGTGTTAAAGTCCCCCACTATTATTGTATTGTTGTCAATGTGTTTCTTTGCTTTTGTTATTAATTGCCTTATATAATTGGCTGCTCCCATGTTCGGGGCATAGATATTTACAATTGTTAGATCTTCTTGTTGGATAGACCCTTTAAGTAGGATATAGTGTCCTTCCTCATTTCTTGTTACAGTCTTTGTTTTAAAATCTAGTTTGTCTGATATAAGGATTGCCACCCCAGCTTTCTTTTGGTGTCCATTAGCATGGTAAATGGTTTTCCACCCCCTCACTTTCAATCTGGGGGTGTCTTTCGGTCTAAAATGAGTCTCTTGCAGACAGCATATGGATGGGTCTTGTTTTTTAATCCAATCTGATAGCCTGCGTCTTTTGTTTTTTGTTGTTTTTGTTGTTTTGGCTTTTTTTTTTATTGTTACCTTAATCACCATATATTACATCATTAGTTTTTCGTGCAGTGTTCCACGATTCATTGTTTGTTCATAACACCCAGTGCTCCATGCAGAACGTGCCCTCCTCAATACCCATCACCAGGCTAACCCAGCCCCCTAACCCCCTCCCTTCTAGAACCCTCCGTTTGTTTTTCAGAGTCTATCATCTCTCATGGTTCGTCTCCCCCTCTGACATACTCCCCTTTTCTTCCTTCCCTGTTATCTTCTTCTTTGTCTTTTTTCTTAAAATATGTTGCGTTATTTGTTTCAGAAATACAGATCTGTGATTCAACAGTCTTGCACCATTCACAGCGCTCACCGTAGCATATACCCTCCCCAATGTCTATCACCCAGCCACCCCATCCCTCCCACCCCCAACCACTCCAGTATCACTCAGTTTCTTTCCTGAGATTAAGAATTCCTCATATCAGTGTGGTCGTGGGATACGTGTCTTTCTCTCATTGACTTATTTCACTCAGCATAACACCCTCCAGTTCCATCCACGTCGTTGCAAATGGCAAGGTCTCATTCCTTTTGATGGCTGCATAATATTCCATTGTGTATATATACCACCTCTTCTTTAGCCATTCATCTGTCGATGGGCATCTTGGCTCTTTCCACAGTTTGGCTATGGTGGACATTGCTGCTATAATCATTGGGGTACACGTACCCCTTCGGGCCCCTACATTTGTATCTTTGTGGTCAATACCCAGTAGTGCAATTGCTGGATCGAACGGTAGCTCTAATTTCAACTGTTTGAGGATCCTCCATACTGTTTTCCAGAGGGGTTGCCCCAGCTTGCATTCCCACCAACAGTGGAGGAGGGTTCCCCTTTCTCCACATCCCCGTCGACATCTGTCGTTCCCTGACTTGTTACTTTTAGCCATTCTGACGGGTGTGAGGTGGTATCTCATGGAGGTTTTGATTTGGATTTCCCTGATGCCGAGCGATGTTGAGCACTTTTTCATGTGCCTATTGGCCATTTGGATGTCTTCTTTGGAGAGATGTCTGTTCATGTCTTCTGCCCATTTCTTGATTGGATTATTTTTTCTTTGGGTGTTGAGTTTGATAAGTTCTTTATAGATTTTGGATACTAGCCCTTTATCTGATAGGTCATTTGCAAATATTTTCTCCCATTCTGTCGGTTGTCTTTTGGTTTTGTGGACTGTTTCTTTTGCTGTGCAAAAGCTTTTTATCTTGATGAAATCCCAATAGTTCATTTTTGCCCTGGCTTCCCGTGCCTTTGGTGATGTTTCTAGGAAGAAGTTGCTGAGGCTAGGGTCGGAAAAGTTGCTACCTGTGTTCTCCTTTAGGATTTGGATGGACTCCTGTCTCCCGTTTAGGTCTTTCAACCATTTGGAGTCTATTTTTGTGTGTGGTGTAAGGAAATGGTCCAGTTTCATTCTTCTGCATGTGGCTGTCCAATTTTCCCAACACCATTTGTTGAAGAGACTGTCTTTTTGCCATTGGACATTCTTTCCTGCTTTGTCAAAAATAAGTTGTCCATAGAGTTGAGGGTCCATTTCTGGGCTCTCGATTCTGTTCCATTGATCGATGTGTCTGTTTTTGTGCCAGTGCCATAGTGTCTTGATGATCACAGCATTGTAATAGAGCTGGAAGTCCGGAATTGTGATGCCGCCAGCTTTGCTTTTCTTTTTCAGTATTCCTCTGGCTATTCTGGGTCTCTTCTGGTTCCATACAAATTTTAGGATTCTTTGTTCCATTTCTTTGAAAAATGTGGATGGTATTTTGATGGGGATTGCATTGAATGTGTCGATTGCTCTTGGTAGCATTGACATCTTCACGATGTTGATTCTCCCAATCCATGAGCATGGAACGTTTTTCCATTTCTTTGTGTCTTCTTCAATTTCTTTCATGAGTATATTATCGTTTTCTGAGTACAGATCCTTTGCCTCTTTGGTTAGATTTCTTCCTAGGTATCGAATGGTTTTGGGTGCAATTGTAAATGGGATCGACTCCTTGATTTGTCTCTCTTCTGTCTTGTTGTTGGTGTATAGGAATGCCACTGATTTCTGTGCATTGATTTTATATCCTGCTACTTTACTGAATTCCTGTATGAGTTCTAGCAGCTTTGGGGTGGAGTCTTTTGGGTTTTCCACATACAGTATCATATCATCTGCCAAGAGTGAGAGTTTGACTTCCTCTTTGCCGATTTGGATGCCTTTGATTTCTTTTTGTTGTCTGATTGCTGTGGCTACGACTTCTAATACTATGTGGAATAGCAGTGGTGAGAGTGGACATCCCTGCCGCGTTCCTGACCTTAGGGGAAAAGCTCTCAGCCTTTCCCCATTGAGAATGATATTCGCTGTAGGTTTTTCATAGATGGCTTTTATGATGTTGAGGTATGTACCCTCTATCCCTATACTCTGAAGAGTTTTGATCAAGAAAGGATGTTGTACTTTGTCAAATGCTTTTTCTGCATCTATGGAGAGGATCCTATGATTCTTGTTCTTTCTTTTGTTAATGTATTGTATCACGTTGATTGATTTGTGGATGTTGAACCAGCCTTGCAGCCCAGGACTAAATCCCACTTGGTCTTGGTGAATAATCCTTTTAATGTACTGTTGGATCCTATTGGCTCATATTTTGGTGAGAATTTTCGCATCCATGTTCATCAAGGATCTTGGTCTGTAATTCTCCTTTTGGATGGGGTCTTTGTCTGGTTTTGGGATCAAGGTAATGCTGGCCTCATAAAATGAGTTTGGAAGTTTCCCTTCCATTTTATTTTTTGGAACAGTTTCAGGAGAATAGGTATTAATTCCTCTTGAAATGTCTGATAGAATTCCCCTGGGAAGCCATCTGGCCCTGGGCTTTTGTTTCTTGGGAGATTTTTGATGACTGCTTCAATTTCCTTCGTGGTTATAGGTCTGTTCAGGTTTTCTATTTCTTCCTGGCTCAATTTTGGTAGTTGATACATCTCTAGGAATGCACCCATTTCTTCCAGGTTATCTAATTTGCTGGCATAGAGTTGCTCATAATATGTTCTTATAATTGTTTGTATTGCTTTGCTGTTGGTTGAGATCTCTCCTCTTTCATTCATGATTTTGTTGATTTGGGTCATTTCTCTTTTCTTTTTGATCAGTCTGGCCAGGGGTTTATCAATCTTGTTAATTCTTTCAAAGAACCAGCTCCTAGTTTCGTTGATCTGTTCTACTGTTCTTTTGGTTTCTAGTTCATTGATTTCTGCTCTGATCTTTATGATTTCTCTTCTCCTGCTGGGTTTAAGCTTTATTTGCTGTTCTTTCTCCAGCTCCTTTAGGTGTAGGGTTAGGTTGTGTATTTGAGACCTTTCTTGTTTCTTGAGAAAGGCATGTATTGCTATATACTTTCCTCTCAGGACTGCCTTTGCTGTATCCCAAAGATTTTGAACAGTTGTGTTTTCATTTTCATTGGTTTCCATGAATTTTTTTAATTCTTCTTTAATTTCTTGGTTGACCCATTCATTCTTTAGTAGGATGCTCTTTAGCCTCCATGTATTTGAGTTCTTTCCGACTTTCCTCTTGTGGTTGAGTTCTAGTCTCAAAGCATTGTGGTCTGAAAATATGCAGGGAATGATCCCAATCTTTTGGTACCGGTTGAGACCTGATTTGTGACCCTGGATGTGATCAATTCTGGGGAACGTTCCATGGGCACTAGAGAAGAATCTGTATTCCGTTGCTTTGGGATGGAATGCTCTGAATATATCTGTGAAGTCCATTTGGTCCAGTGTGTCATTTAAAGTCTTTATTTCCTTGTTGATCTTTTGCTTAGATGATGTGTCCATTTCAGTCAGGGGGGTGTTAAAGTCCCCCACTATTATTGTTTTGTTGTCCATGTGTTTCTTTGCTTTTGTTATTAATTGCCTTATATAATTGGCTGCTCCCATGTTCGGGGCATAGATATTTACAATTGTTAGATCTTCTTGTTGGATAGACCCTTTAAGTAGGATATAGTGTCCTTCCTCATCTCTTGTTACAGTCTTTGTTTTAAAATCTAGTTTGTCTGATATAAGGATTGCCACCCCAGCTTTCTTTTGGTGTCCATTAGCATGGTAACTGGTTTTCCACCCCCTCACTTTCAATCTGGGGGTGTCTTTCGGTCTAAAATGAGTCTCTTGCAGACAGCATATGGATGGGTCTTGTTTTTTAATCCAATCTGATAGCCTGTGTCTTTTGATTGGGGCATTTAGCCCATTTACATTCAGGGTAACTATTGAAAGGTATGAATTTAGTGCCATTGTATTACCTGTAAGGTGACTGTTAACTGTCTGTTGTCTGTGTTCGTTTCTGCTCTTTGCTGCTTTTAGGTTCTCTCTTTGCTTAGAGGACCCCTCTCAATATTTCTTGGAGGGGTGGTTTTGTGTTTGCAAATTCCTTTAGTTTTTTTTGTTCTGGAAGCTTTTTATCTCTCCTTCTATTTTCAATGATAGCCTAGCTGGATATAGTATTCTTGGCTGCCTATTTTTCTCGTTTAGTGCTCTGAAGATATCGTGCCAGTCCTTTCTGGCCTGCCAGGTCTCTGTGGATAGGTCTGTTGCCAATCTAATGTTTCTACCATTGTAGGTTAACATATCTCTTCTCCCGAGCTGCTTTCAGGATTTTCTCTTTGTCTCTGAGACTCGGAAGTTTTACTATTAGATGTCGGGGTGTTGACCTATTATTATTGATTTTGAGAGGGGTTCTCTGTGCCTCCTGGATTTTAATGCCTGTTTCCTTCCTCACATTAGGGAAGTTCTCTGGTATAATTTGCTCCAATATACCTTCTGCCCCTCTCTCTCTCTCTTCTTCTTCTGGAATCCCAATTATTCTAATGTTGTTTCGTCTTATCGTATCACTTATCTCTCGAATTCTGCCCTCGTGATCCTGTAGTTGTTTCTCTCTCTTTTTCTCAGCCTCTTTATTTTCCATCATTTGGTCTTCTATATCGCTGATTCTCTCTTCTGCCTCATTTATCCTAGCATTTAGTGCCCCCATTTTTGATTGCACCTCATCAATAGCCTTTTTGATTTCGATTTGGTTAGATTTTTGTTCTTTTATTTCTCCAGAAAGGGTTTCTCTAATAACTTCCACGCTTTTTTCAAGCCCAGCTAGTATCTTTAAAGTCATGATTCTGAACTCTAGGTCCGACATCGTACTAATGTCCGTATTGAGTAGGTCCCTGGCTGACGGTACTACCTCTTGTTCTTTTTGCTGAGGTGATTTCTTTCGTCTTGTCATTTTGTTCAGAGGAGAATAGATGAATGAGAGAACAAAATGCTAACAGGTTTACAACGTCCCCAGCAAATATACTGTATATAAATCAGAAAAGACCTGAAACCAGGGGAAAAGAAAGGGAAAGAAAGAAAAAAGAAAGAGAAAAAGAAAAAAAAGATAAAAAAGATAAAAACAAAAACAAAACAATATAAAAAAGGCAGAATATGATCAAATATGATCAGGCTAGTGCATAGATCAGTGCCACACACTAGATTTTGGGCGTATTTTGGTCTGTTAGAAAAAAGTGCCTCCTAAAATTTTAAAGGTAGAAAGACATATATGTACAAAATAAGGGTTGATACAATGAAGGGATGGAAGATGACTGTAAAGATGAAAATTAGAAAAGATTTTATAAAAGGACTTGGTAAGATAAGTTGTTTGAAAAAAGAAAGAAGATTTAAGAAAAAAAAAAGGAAAAAGGGAGAGAATGTGATCAGGCAGGAGACTAGAACAAAGCCATACACTAGTGATTTAGGGTATATTTTGATCTGTTAGAAGAAACTGTACCTCAAAATTTTAAAGAGAGAACAACTTATATATATATGCCAAAACTAAGGGTAACTACTATGAAGGGATAAAATATGACTCTAAAAATGAAAAATAAAAAATGTTTTTTTTAAAAAGGGATTTATAAGATGTTGGTTGAAAAAGGGAAAAAGAAAAATAAAAAAAAAACAGTCAACAAAAATTAACTTTGATGAAAGAATGAATCATGGTAAAAAAAAAAAAAAAAGCCATGAATCTATGTGCAGTATTCCCCTAGCGCTGGAGTTCTATTCTCCTTGATCGATCAACTTGGTCTTGGCTTGCTGGCTGTTTGTGCTGATCTTCTGGTGGAGGGGCCTGTTGCTGTGGTTTCCAAATGTCTTTGCCGGAGGCGGAATTGCCCCGCCCTTGTCGGTCCGGGCTAAGGAAGCTGCTCCGGTTTGCTCTCAGGAGCTTTTGTTCCCTGCAAGCTCTCGGTACAGCTTTGGAGGACCAGGGCAGAAATGGTGGCCTCCCAATCTCCACTCGGAGGAGCTGAGAACTCGGGGCCCCGCTCCTCAGTGAGCCCCCAGAGAAAAGCAGTCACTCCCTTGTCCCCGGTCTCCGGCCGCACTCCGTGCTCACCCGGCCTGTGATCGAGCGTTGCTATCTCTGGCACCCGACCCCGCGCGGAGTCTCCAAACCCAGCGGATCCCTGCAGTGCGTTCCCGCACCGCTCCTCCCCGGGAAGGAAGGGGAGTCTCCCCGGATCTGCTGCTTGTTGGGTCCCTGCTGGGGGAGCCGTGCCCTGACTGGGCCGCAGATCACAGTTTATGGCAACCCCGAGCTGAGAGCCCGCGACTCTGCTCCGTCTCTGCAGCCGGCTTCCCTGCTCTGATACCTGGGAGCTCTGGCGCACTCAGGCACCCCCGGTCTCTCTGTGACCCCAAGGGTCCTGAGACCACACTGTCCCGGGAGGATTCCACCCCCCGCTTAGCCACTGTAGCGATGTCCCTCCGCCGAGACAACTTCTAAAAGGTCCGATTTTGTGCTCCGCGGCTCTATCACTTGCCAGAAGCGGCCGGCGGAGGCCCCTCCCCCGCCGTCTATCCTCCCGAATATGGCCTCGGATTCACTTCTCCGCACGCCCTACCTTCCAGTAAGTGGTCGCTTCTCTGTTCAGAGAGTTGTTGCTACTCTCCTGTTCAATCTCCTGTTGAGTTCGTGGCTGTTCAGAATGGTTTGATCCCTATTCAGCTGAATTCCTGAGACCAGACAAAATCTAGGTCTCCTACTCCTCCGCCATCTTGCTCCGCCCGCCCTAAGGGAAGGTTCTTATATCATCTCTCAAGAAACAATACAGCAGAGAAATAGTCTTTCCACTACCACCTACAGGGATGAAGATGGAAGCAATTTCCAACGTTCGCAGTGAAGGCACAAATACTGTGTCAGGTACCACTGCTTGAGAAAGAAGTTGTGTTGAAAGTTTCTCCCTACTCAGATCTTGTTTCAGGAAGCTAGAAACATTTTCATTTCTTTGCGTGAAAGCGTAAGGAAAATGCCATAGGCTGAATTGTAAAGAAAAATGTGGGTCGAATGTTACCACCAACTCACAAGTTGTCCCCTATAGAGGTGTGTGTATGGAAATCGGAGGAAGCATAAGGAACGAGCTCTGTAATTAATTCTTCAAGAACAATGCTGTGGAGAAGCGGTCCTTCGACTCCCTTCTGCTTTCCTAAGGATCGAAGCGCCTTTACACCAAGTGTGAAGGCTTCTGTCATGAAGTTGGAAGGCCTTCAAATGAAGGCGAGCTAGCCTCAGCAGAGCCTTACGCTGAACTCAGAGAAACAACGGCATGTCAAAACTGATTTCGTGCTCACATCTTGGTTCGGGAAGAATGAAGCCTTCTGAGCTATATGTGTCAGTGCCTTCCACTCACCTCTCAAGGTACAACACGGTAGAGGGAGATAGTCCTTCTACTGCCATCTACTGGGAAGAAGATGGAAGAACGTTCCAACGGTCACAGCGAAGGCACAGGTACTGGGCCATATAGCACTGCTTGAGAAAGAAGTCGTGTCGAAAGCTTCACCCAACTCAGATCTTGTTTCGCTAGAGAGAAGCATAAGCAACACACTCAGTGTCTCCTAGTGAGGTGTATGTCTGGAAATGAGAGGAAGCGTAAGGAATGTGCTATACACTTGGGTCTACAAAACAGCGCTGTAGGGGTGCGGTCCTTCGACTGCCACCTCCTCTGCTAAGAAACGAAGCGGCTTGAGGCAAAGTGTGAAAGAAAGCAGAGGGGAAGCGTGATCGACCTTAATCGCGGAACAACTTCTTACGGAGGGCTTTTCTCAACGAACACCATGCATGGGTCACGAAGATAGAAGCGTCTTCCAAAGTATGCGAGTTAGGCACAGGAAAGGCATACACGAATCTGTGAGAACCAAATCTATCTCAAACGCGACTTCGAGCTCCCACCTGGGTTCGCGAGGAATTCACACTCACAGAACGTATGTGTTGAATCCTAAACCAAGGGAGTACTAATCAGTCTGAAGAAACACCACTGCAGAGAAACCGTGTTTCTACTAACATCTCACCCTGAACATGGTAGACTTTTCCAATGTAAAGTGTGAAATCGCAAGGAATGTGCCCCGTGCCTGTCCCACAGACATACTTACTGTAGAATGTCTGTCCCCATTCGAATCTTGTTCTGTGGAAAGTGTTTTCAAGAGTAGGAGAGAGAGCAGATGGAACGTGTCAAGGTTTTCATTGTGAGAAGGAAATCCATCAGGAAAGCCATACACGTAAGGATGAGAAGCACTTTAGCATGAAACGGTGAAGGCATCTTGAATGGGCCCTGTGACGGTGCTGGAGAAACCTCTTCTGAAGTAGCCTTCCCTCAGCTGTCCTATGGTTTCAGTGCGATGAAAGTGTTTTCCCTAGTGGGTGTGAACGCGTAAGGGACATGGTCTAGACTTAACTCTCCGTGGCGAATGTGCCTACAATCGTGACATGAAGAACGATGTATGGAAATGGATGATGTGAGCAAGCCTAAGGAAGATGGCACTCGTTTCTTTAACTCTAAGAACAAATCTAGAGTGTTGCCGTCTTTCGACTACCATCTCTTTTCGTAAGGTTGGAAGCAGCTTGTTAAACATTGTGTGCAAGGAAACAGATGGAACGCGCGATGCTCTACAGCGAGGAACACGTTGTGCGGAGGGTTTCTCTCCTTTAAGTCCTGTGTCATGCAGGTGGATGGGTCTTCAAATGGACGTGGGCTCGCCTCAGGCCTAGTAGCCTTACACTGAACTCTGAGAAACAAGGCCACGTCAAACAGGATTTCGTGCGAACATCTTGGTTCTTGAAGATAAAGGCACTTGGAGATATATGTGCTGCTCTCTAAGGGAAGGTTCTTATACTCACCTCTCAAGAAACAAAGCTGCAGGGAAATAGTCTTTCCACTACCACCTACAGGGACGAAGATGGAAGCAATTTCCAACGTTCGCAGTGAAGGCACAAATACTGTGTCATGTACCACTGCTTGAGAAAGAAGTTGTGTCGAAAGTTTCTCCCTACTCAGATCTTGTTTCAGGAAGCTAGAAGTGTTTTCAGTTCTTCGCGTGAAAGCGCAAGGAAAATGCCATAGGCTGAATTGTGAAGAAAAATGTGGGTCGAATGTTACCACCAAGTCACAAGTTGTCCCCTATAGAGGTGTGTGTCTGTAAATCGGAGGAAGCGTAAGGAAAGTGCTATACACTTATTTCTACAAAACAACGCTGTGGAAGTGCGGTCGTTCCATGAAGAAGGATGAGTATGGATATGTATTATGTGAGGAAGCATAAGGAGGATTGCCTTCCCATGGTTAACTCTAAGAACAAATCTAGAGGTTTGCCATCCGTCGACGACCAGCTCTTTCCCTACGGATGGAAACACCTTTTTACAACGTAGTGCAAAAGGAAAGAGACGGAAAGCGCGGTACACTACGGTGAGGAACACGTTGTGTGGAGGGTTTCTCTGCACGAAAGTCTTGTGTCATGAAGTTGGAAGGGCCTTCAAATGTACGCGAGCTCGCCTCAGCAGCGCCTTCCACTGAACTCAGAGAAACAAGGCCACGTCCAACAGGATTTCCTGCTAACCTCTTGGTTCGGGAAGCGTGAAGCCTTTGGAGATATAGGTGTAAGTGTCTAACACTCAGCTCTCAAGGAACAAAACGGTAGAGAAATCGCCTTTCCACTACCATCTACAGGGAAGAAAATGGAGGAAAGTCCCGACGTTAAAAGCGAAGGCACAAATACTGTGCCATATACCACTGCTTGAGAACGAACTTGTATCGAAAGCCTCTCCCAACTCAGATCTTGTTTCGGGAAGATAGAAGCCTTGTCAGTACTTTGTTTGAAAACACCAGGAAAACGCCACACGCTGAATTGTGAAGAAAAATGTGGGTCGAATGTGACAACCAACCCACTAGTAGTCCCCTAGAGAGGTGTGTGTCTGGAAATAGGAGGAAGCATAAGGGACGTGTGATACACTTAAGTCGAAGAAACAACGCTGTGGCGGTGCGGTCCTTCGACTGCCATCTGCTTTGCTAAGGAACGAAGCGGCTTGAAGCAAAGTGTGAAAGAGTACGGAGGGGAAGGAAGAGAGACATACCTTAGTCGCCGAACAACTTCTTATGGAGGGCTTTTCTCAACGAACACCATGGGTCACGAAGAGGGAAGGGTTTTCAAATGTATGTGACTTCGCCAAAGGAAAGGCATACATGAATCTCTGCGAAGCAAGTCCATCTCAAACGCGACTTCGAGCTCCCATCTGGGTTCGGGAGGAATTCATAGTCACAAAACGTATGGGTTGAATCCTAAACAAAGGGAGTACTATGCAGTCTGAAGAAACACCACTGCAGAGAAACCGTGTTTCTACTAACATCTTCCCTGAACATGGGAGACGTTACCCATGTAAGTGTGAAATCGCAAGGAATGTGCCCCGTGCCTGTCCCACAGACATACTTACTGTAGAATGTCTCTCCCCATTCGAACCTTGTTCTGTGAGAAGTGTTTTCAAGAGTAGGAGAGAGAGCAGATGGAACGTGTCAAGGGTTTCATTGTGAGAAAGAAATCCATTAGGAAAGCCATACACGTAAGAATGAGAAGAATTTTAGCATGAAACGGAGAAGGCATCTTGAATGAGCCCTGGGACGGTGCTGGAGAAACCTCTTCTGAAGTAGGCTTCCCTCAGGTGTCCTATGGTTTCAGTGAGATGAAAATGTTTTCCGTAGTGGGGGTGAAGGCGCAAGGGACATGGGCTAGACTTAACTCTCCGTGTCGAATGTGCCTACAGTCATGACATGAAGAACAATGTATGGAAATGGATGATGTGAGCAAGCCTAAGGAAGATGGCATACGTTTGTTTAACTCTAAGAACAAATCTATATTGTTGCCGTCCTTCGACTACCATCTCTTTTAGTAAGGAAGGAAGCAGCTTGTTAAACCTTGTGTGCAAGGAAAGAGGTGGAACGCGCATTCCTGTACAGCGGGGAACACGTTGTGCAGAGAGCTTCTCTCCTTTAAGTCCTGTGTCATGCAGGTGGATGGGTCTTCAAATGGACGTGGGCTCCCTTCAGGCCTAGTAGCCTTACACTGAACTCTGAGAAAGAAGGCCTCGTCAAACAGGTTTTCGTGCGAACATCTTGGTTCTTGAAGATAGAAGCCCTTGGAGATATATGTGTTGCTCTCTAAGGGAAGGTTCTTATACTCACCTCTCAAGAAACAAAGCTGCAGGGAAATAGTCTTTCCACTACCACCTACAGGGACGAAGATGGAAGCAATTTCCAACGTTCGCAGTGAAGGCACAAATCTGTGTCAGGTACCACTGCTTGAGAAAGAAGTTGTGTCGAAAGTTTCTCCCTACTCAGATCTTGTTTCAGGAAGCTAGAAACATTTTCAGTTCTTTGCGTGAAAGCGTAAGGAAAATGCCATAGGCTGAATTGTAAAGAAAAATGTGGGTCGAATGTTACCACCAACTCACAAGTTGTCCCCTATAGAGGTGTGTGTATGGAAATCGGAGGAAGCATAAGCAACGAGCTCTGCAATTAGTTCTTCAAGAACAATGCTGTGGAGGAGCGGTCCTTCGACTCCCTTCTGCTTTCCTAAGGATCGAAGCGGCTTTACACCAAGTGTGAAGGCTTCTGTCATGAAGTTGGAAGGCCTTCAAATGTAGGCGAGCTAGCCTCGGCAGAGCCTTACGCTGAACTCAGAGAAACAACGGCATGTGAAAACTGATTTCGAGCTCACATCTTGGTTCGGGAAGAATGAAGCCTTCTGAGCTATATGTGTCAGTGCCTTACACTCACCTCTCAAGGAACAACACGGTAGAGGGAGATAGTCCTTCTACTGCCATCTACTGGGAAGAAGATGGAAGAACGTTCCAACGGTCACAGCGAAGGCACAGGTACTGGGCCATATAGCGCTGCTTGAGAAAGAAGTCGTGTCGAAAGCTTCTCCCAACTCAGATCTTGTTTCGTTAGAGAGAAGCATAAGCAACACACTCGTTGTCTCCTAGAGAGGTGTATGTCTGGAAATGAGAGGAAGCGTAAGGAATGTGCTATACACTTGGGTCTACAAAACAGCGCTGTAGGGGTGCGGTCCTTCGACTGCCATCTCCTCTGCTAAGAAACGAAGCGGCTTGAGGCAAAGTGTGAAAGAAAGCAGAGGGGAAGCGTGATCGACCTTACTCGCGGAACAACTTCTTACGGAGTGCTTCTCTCAACGAACACCATGCATGGGTCACGAAGATAGAAGCGTCTTCCAAAGTATGCGAGTTAGGCAGAGGAAAGGCATACAGGAACCTCTGCGAACCAAGTCTATCTCAAACGCGACTTCGAGCTCCCACCTGGGTTCGCGAGGAATTCATAGTCACAAAACGTATGTGTTGAATCGTAAACAAAGGGAGTACTATTAAGTCTGAATAAACACCACTGCAGAGACACCGTGTTTCTACTAACATCTTACCTGAACATGGTAGAGTTTTCCAACGTAAGTGTAAAATCGCAAGGAATGTGCCCCGTGCCTGTCCCACAGATGTACTTAGTGTAGAATGTCTGTCCCCATTCGAATCTTGTTCCGTGGGAAGTGTTTTCAAGAGTAGGAGAGAGAACAGATGGAACGTGTCAAGGTTTTCATTGTGAGAAGGAAATCCATCAGGAAAGCCATACACGTAAGGATGAGAAGCACTTTAGCATGAAACGGTGAAGGCATCTTGAAAAGGCCCTGTGACGGTGCTGGCGAAACCTCTTCTGAAGTAGGCTTCCCTCAGCTGTCCTATGGTTTCAGTGAGATGGAAGTGTTTTCCCTAGCAGGTGTGAAGGCGTAAGGGACATGGACTAGACTTAACTCTCCGTGTCGAATGTGCCTACAGTCATGACAAGAAGAACGATGTATAGAAATGGAGGATGTGAGCAAGCCTAAGGAAGATGGCATACGTTTGTTTAACTCTAAGAAAAAATCTATAGTGTTGCCGTCCTTCGATTACCATCTCTTTTCGTGAGGTAGGAAGCAGCTTGTTAAACCTTGTGTGCAAGAAAAGAGATGGAACGCGCGTTCCTGTACAGCGGGAAACACGTTGTGCAGAGAGTTTCTCTCCTTTAAGTCCTGTGTCATGCAGGTGGATGGGGCTTCAAATGGACGTGGGCTCGCCACAGGCCTAGTCGCCTTACACTGAACTCTGAGAAACAAGGCCACGTCAAACAGGCTGTCGTGCGAACATCTTGGTTCTTGAAGGTAGGAGCCCTTGGAGATATATGTGTTGCTCTCTTTGGAAGGTTGTTTTTTAATTGTTATGTTAATCACCATATTTTACATCATTAGTTTTTGGTGCAGTGTTCCACGATTCATTGTTTGTTCATAACACCCAGTGCTCCATGCAGAACGTGCCCTCCTCAATACCCATCAGCAGGCTAACCCATCCCCCTAAACCCTCCCCTCTAGAACCCTCCGTTTGTTTTTCAGAGTCCATCATCTCTCATGGTTCGTCTCCCCCTCTGACATACTCCCCTTTTCTTCCTCTCCTGTTATCTACTTCTTTTTCTTTTTTCTTAAAATATGTTGCGTTATTTGTTTCAGAAGTACAGATCTGTGATTCAAGAGTCTTGCACAATTCACAGCGCTCACCGTAGCATATACCCTCCCCAATGTCTATCACCCAGCCACCCCATCCCTCCCACCCCCAACCACTCCAGTAACACTCAGTTTCTTTCCTGAGATTAAGAATTCCTCATATCAGTGAGGTCATGGGATACATGTCTTTCTCTGATTGACTTATTTCACTCAGCATAACACCCTCCAGTTCCATCCACGTCGTTGCAAATGGCAAGATCTCATTCCTTTTGATGGCTGCATAATATTCCATTGTGTATATATACCACCTCTTCTTTAGCCATTCATCTGTCGATGGGCATCTTGGCTCTTTCCACCGTTTGGCTATGGTGGATATTGCTGCTATAATCATTGGGGTACACGTAACCCTTCGGGTCCCTACATTTGTATCGTTGTGGTCAATACCCAGTAGTGCAATTGCTGGATCGAACGGGAGCTCTAATTTCAACTGTTTGAGGACCCTCCATACTGTTTTCCAGAGGGGTTGCCCCAGCTTGCATTCCCACCAACAGTGGAGGAGGGTTCCGCTTTCTCCACATCCCCGCCAACATCTGTCGTTCCCTGACTTGTTAATTTTAGCCATTCTGACGGGTGTGAGGTGGTATCTCATGGAGGTTTTGATTTGGATTTCCCTGATGCCGAGCGATGTTGAGCACTTTTTCATGTGCCTCTTGGCCATTTGGATGTCTTCTTTGGAGAGTTGTCTGTTCATGTCTTCTGCCCATTTCTTGATTGGATTATTTGTTCTTTGGGTGTTGAGTTTGATAAGTTCTTTATAGATTTTGGATACTAGCCCTTTATCTGATAGGTCATTTGTAAATATTTTCTCCCATTTTGTCGGTTGTCTTTTGGTTTTGTGGACTGTTTCTTTTGCTGTGCAAAAGCTTTTTATCTTGATGAAATCCCAATAGTTCATTTTTGCCCTGGCTTCCCGTGCCTTTGGCGATGTTTCTAGGAAGAAGTTGCTGCGGCTAAGGTCGAAAAGGTTGCTACCTGTGTTCTCCTTTAGGATTTGGATGGACTCCTGTCTCCCGTTTAGGTCTTTCAACCATTTGGAGTCTATTTTTGTGTGTGGTGTAAGGAAATGGTCCAGTTTCATTCTTCTGCATGTGGCTGTCCAATTTTCCCAACACCATTTGTTGAAGAGACTGTCTTTTTGCCATTGGACATTCTTTCCTGCTTTGTCAAAAATAAGTTGACCATAGAGTTGAGGGTCCATTTCTGGGCTCTCGATTCTGTTCCATTGATCGATGTGTCTGTTTTTGTGCCAGTACCATAGTGTCTTGATGATCACAGCTTTGTAATAGAGCTGGAAGTCCGGAATTGTGATGCCGCCAGCTTTGCTTTTCTTTTTCAGTATTCCTCTGGCTATTCTGGGTCTCTTCTGGTTCCATACAAATTTTAGGATTCTTTGTTCCATTTCTTTGAAAAAAGTGGATGGTATTTTGATGGGGATTGCATTGAATGTGTCGATTGCTCTAGGTAGCATTGACATCTTCACAATGTTGATTCTCCCAATCCACGAGCATGGAACGTTTTTCCATTTCTTTGTGTCTTCTTCAATTTCTTTCATGAGTATATTATCGTTTTCTGAGTACAGATCCTTTGCCTCTTTGGTTAGATTTCTTCCTAGGTATCGAATGGTTTTGGGTGTAATTGTAAATGGGATCGACTCCTTGATTTGTCTCTCTTCTGTCTTGTTGTTGGTGTATAGGAATGCCACTGATTTCTGTGCATTGATTTTATATCCTGCTACTTGACTGAATTCCTGTATGAGTTCTAGCAGCTTTGGGGTGGAGTCTTTTGGGTTTTCCACATACAGTATCATATCATCTGCCAAGAGTGAGAGTTTGACTTCCTCTTTGCCGATTTGGATGCCTTTGATTTCTTTTTGTTGTCTGATTGCTGTGGCTACGACTTCTAATACTATGTGGAATAGCAGTGGTGAGAGTGGACATCCCTGCCGCGTTCCTGATCTTAGGGGAAAAGCTCTCAGCCTTTCCCCATTGAGAATGGTATTCGCTGTAGGTTTTTCATAGATGGCTTTTATGATGTTGAGGTAGGTACCCTCTATCGCTATACTCTGAAGGGTTTTGATCAAGAAAGGATTTTGTACTTTGTCAAATGCTTTTTCTGCATCTATGGAGAGGATTCTATGTTTCTTGTTCTTTCTTTTGTTAATGTATTGTATCACGTTGATTGATTTGCCGATGTTGAACCAGCCTTGCAGCCCAGGACTAAATCCCACTTGGTCCTGGTGAATAATCCTTTTAATGTACTGTTGGATCCTATTGGCTAGGATTTTGGTGAGAATTTTCACATCCATGTTCATCAAGGATCTTGGTCTGTAATTCTCCTTTTGGATGGGGTCTTTGTCTGGTTTTGGGATCAAGGTAATGCTGGCCTCATAAAATGAGTTTGGAAGTTTCCCTTCCATTTCGATTTATTGGAACAGTTTCAGGAGAATAGGTACTAATTCCTCTTGAAATGTGTGATAGAATTCCCCTGGGAAGCCATCTGGCCCTGGGCTTTTGTTTCTTGGGAGATTTTTGATGACTGTTTCAATTTCCTTCGTGGTTATAGGTCTGTTCAGGTTTTCTATTTCTTCCTGGCTCAATTTTGGTAGTTGATACATCTCTAGGAATGCACCCATTTCTTCCAGGTTATCTCATTTGCTGGCATAGAGTTGCTCATAATATGTTCTTATAGTTGTTTGTATTGCTTTGGTGTTGGTTGCGATCTCTCCTCTTTCATTCATGATTTTGTTGATTTGGGTCATTTCTCTTTTCTTTTTGATCAGTCTGGCCAGGGGTTTATCAATCTTGTTAATTCTTTCAAAGAACCAGCTCCTAGTTTCGTTGATCTGTTCTACTGTTCTTTTGGTTTCTAGTTCATTGATTTCTGCTCTGATCTTTATGATTTCTCTTCTCCTGCTGGGTTTAGGCTTTATTTGCTGTTCTTTCTCCAGCTCCTTTAGGTGTAGGGTTAGGTTGTGTATTTGAGACCTTTCTTGTTTCTTGAGAAAGGCATGTATTGCTATATACTTTCCTCTCAGGACTGCCTTTGCTGTATCCCAAAGATTTTGAACAGTTGTGTTTCCATTTTCATTGGTTTCCATGAATTTTTTTAATTCTTCTTTAATTTCTTGGTTGACCCATTCATTCTTTAGTAGGATGCTCTTTAGCCTCCATGTATTTGAGTTCCTTCCGACTTTCCTCTTGTGGTTGAGTTCTAGTCTCAAAGCATTGTGGTCTGAAAATATGCAGGGAATGATCCCAATCTTTTGGTACCGATTGAGACCTGATTTGTGACCTGGGATGTGATCAATTCTGGAGAATGTTCCATGGGCACTAGAGAAGAATGTGTATTCCGTTGCTTTGGGATGGAATGCTCTGAATATGTCTGTGAAGTCCATTTGGTCCAGTGTATCATTTAAAGTCTTTATTTCCTTGTTGATCTTTTGCTTAGATGATCTGTCCATTTCAGTCAGGGGGGTGTTAAAGTCCCCCACTATTATTGTATTGTTGTCAATGTGTTTCTTTGCTTTTGTTATTAATTGCCTTATATAATTGGCTGCTCCCATGTTCGGGGCATAGATATTTACAATTGTTAGATCTTCTTGTTGGATAGACCCTTTAAGTAGGATATAGTGTCCTTCCTCATTTCTTGTTACAGTCTTTGTTTTAAAATCTAGTTTGTCTGATATAAGGATTGCCACCCCAGCTTTCTTTTGGTGTCCATTAGCATGGTAAATGGTTTTCCACCCCCTCACTTTCAATCTGGGGGTGTCTTTCGGTCTAAAATGAGTCTCTTGCAGACAGCATATGGATGGGTCTTGTTTTTTAATCCAATCTGATAGCCTGCGTCTTTTGTTTTTTGTTGTTTTTGTTGTTTTGGCTTTTTTTTTTATTGTTACCTTAATCACCATATATTACATCATTAGTTTTTCGTGCAGTGTTCCACGATTCATTGTTTGTTCATAACACCCAGTGCTCCATGCAGAACGTGCCCTCCTCAATACCCATCACCAGGCTAACCCAGCCCCCTAACCCCCTCCCTTCTAGAACCCTCCGTTTGTTTTTCAGAGTCTATCATCTCTCATGGTTCGTCTCCCCCTCTGACATACTCCCCTTTTCTTCCTTCCCTGTTATCTTCTTCTTTGTCTTTTTTCTTAAAATATGTTGCGTTATTTGTTTCAGAAATACAGATCTGTGATTCAACAGTCTTGCACCATTCACAGCGCTCACCGTAGCATATACCCTCCCCAATGTCTATCACCCAGCCACCCCATCCCTCCCACCCCCAACCACTCCAGTATCACTCAGTTTCTTTCCTGAGATTAAGAATTCCTCATATCAGTGTGGTCGTGGGATACGTGTCTTTCTCTCATTGACTTATTTCACTCAGCATAACACCCTCCAGTTCCATCCACGTCGTTGCAAATGGCAAGGTCTCATTCCTTTTGATGGCTGCATAATATTCCATTGTGTATATATACCACCTCTTCTTTAGCCATTCATCTGTCGATGGGCATCTTGGCTCTTTCCACAGTTTGGCTATGGTGGACATTGCTGCTATAATCATTGGGGTACACGTACCCCTTCGGGCCCCTACATTTGTATCTTTGTGGTCAATACCCAGTAGTGCAATTGCTGGATCGAACGGTAGCTCTAATTTCAACTGTTTGAGGATCCTCCATACTGTTTTCCAGAGGGGTTGCCCCAGCTTGCATTCCCACCAACAGTGGAGGAGGGTTCCCCTTTCTCCACATCCCCGTCGACATCTGTCGTTCCCTGACTTGTTACTTTTAGCCATTCTGACGGGTGTGAGGTGGTATCTCATGGAGGTTTTGATTTGGATTTCCCTGATGCCGAGCGATGTTGAGCACTTTTTCATGTGCCTATTGGCCATTTGGATGTCTTCTTTGGAGAGATGTCTGTTCATGTCTTCTGCCCATTTCTTGATTGGATTATTTTTTCTTTGGGTGTTGAGTTTGATAAGTTCTTTATAGATTTTGGATACTAGCCCTTTATCTGATAGGTCATTTGCAAATATTTTCTCCCATTCTGTCGGTTGTCTTTTGGTTTTGTGGACTGTTTCTTTTGCTGTGCAAAAGCTTTTTATCTTGATGAAATCCCAATAGTTCATTTTTGCCCTGGCTTCCCGTGCCTTTGGTGATGTTTCTAGGAAGAAGTTGCTGAGGCTAGGGTCGGAAAAGTTGCTACCTGTGTTCTCCTTTAGGATTTGGATGGACTCCTGTCTCCCGTTTAGGTCTTTCAACCATTTGGAGTCTATTTTTGTGTGTGGTGTAAGGAAATGGTCCAGTTTCATTCTTCTGCATGTGGCTGTCCAATTTTCCCAACACCATTTGTTGAAGAGACTGTCTTTTTGCCATTGGACATTCTTTCCTGCTTTGTCAAAAATAAGTTGTCCATAGAGTTGAGGGTCCATTTCTGGGCTCTCGATTCTGTTCCATTGATCGATGTGTCTGTTTTTGTGCCAGTGCCATAGTGTCTTGATGATCACAGCATTGTAATAGAGCTGGAAGTCCGGAATTGTGATGCCGCCAGCTTTGCTTTTCTTTTTCAGTATTCCTCTGGCTATTCTGGGTCTCTTCTGGTTCCATACAAATTTTAGGATTCTTTGTTCCATTTCTTTGAAAAATGTGGATGGTATTTTGATGGGGATTGCATTGAATGTGTCGATTGCTCTTGGTAGCATTGACATCTTCACGATGTTGATTCTCCCAATCCATGAGCATGGAACGTTTTTCCATTTCTTTGTGTCTTCTTCAATTTCTTTCATGAGTATATTATCGTTTTCTGAGTACAGATCCTTTGCCTCTTTGGTTAGATTTCTTCCTAGGTATCGAATGGTTTTGGGTGCAATTGTAAATGGGATCGACTCCTTGATTTGTCTCTCTTCTGTCTTGTTGTTGGTGTATAGGAATGCCACTGATTTCTGTGCATTGATTTTATATCCTGCTACTTTACTGAATTCCTGTATGAGTTCTAGCAGCTTTGGGGTGGAGTCTTTTGGGTTTTCCACATACAGTATCATATCATCTGCCAAGAGTGAGAGTTTGACTTCCTCTTTGCCGATTTGGATGCCTTTGATTTCTTTTTGTTGTCTGATTGCTGTGGCTACGACTTCTAATACTATGTGGAATAGCAGTGGTGAGAGTGGACATCCCTGCCGCGTTCCTGACCTTAGGGGAAAAGCTCTCAGCCTTTCCCCATTGAGAATGATATTCGCTGTAGGTTTTTCATAGATGGCTTTTATGATGTTGAGGTATGTACCCTCTATCCCTATACTCTGAAGAGTTTTGATCAAGAAAGGATGTTGTACTTTGTCAAATGCTTTTTCTGCATCTATGGAGAGGATCCTATGATTCTTGTTCTTTCTTTTGTTAATGTATTGTATCACGTTGATTGATTTGTGGATGTTGAACCAGCCTTGCAGCCCAGGACTAAATCCCACTTGGTCTTGGTGAATAATCCTTTTAATGTACTGTTGGATCCTATTGGCTCATATTTTGGTGAGAATTTTCGCATCCATGTTCATCAAGGATCTTGGTCTGTAATTCTCCTTTTGGATGGGGTCTTTGTCTGGTTTTGGGATCAAGGTAATGCTGGCCTCATAAAATGAGTTTGGAAGTTTCCCTTCCATTTTATTTTTTGGAACAGTTTCAGGAGAATAGGTATTAATTCCTCTTGAAATGTCTGATAGAATTCCCCTGGGAAGCCATCTGGCCCTGGGCTTTTGTTTCTTGGGAGATTTTTGATGACTGCTTCAATTTCCTTCGTGGTTATAGGTCTGTTCAGGTTTTCTATTTCTTCCTGGCTCAATTTTGGTAGTTGATACATCTCTAGGAATGCACCCATTTCTTCCAGGTTATCTAATTTGCTGGCATAGAGTTGCTCATAATATGTTCTTATAATTGTTTGTATTGCTTTGCTGTTGGTTGAGATCTCTCCTCTTTCATTCATGATTTTGTTGATTTGGGTCATTTCTCTTTTCTTTTTGATCAGTCTGGCCAGGGGTTTATCAATCTTGTTAATTCTTTCAAAGAACCAGCTCCTAGTTTCGTTGATCTGTTCTACTGTTCTTTTGGTTTCTAGTTCATTGATTTCTGCTCTGATCTTTATGATTTCTCTTCTCCTGCTGGGTTTAAGCTTTATTTGCTGTTCTTTCTCCAGCTCCTTTAGGTGTAGGGTTAGGTTGTGTATTTGAGACCTTTCTTGTTTCTTGAGAAAGGCATGTATTGCTATATACTTTCCTCTCAGGACTGCCTTTGCTGTATCCCAAAGATTTTGAACAGTTGTGTTTTCATTTTCATTGGTTTCCATGAATTTTTTTAATTCTTCTTTAATTTCTTGGTTGACCCATTCATTCTTTAGTAGGATGCTCTTTAGCCTCCATGTATTTGAGTTCTTTCCGACTTTCCTCTTGTGGTTGAGTTCTAGTCTCAAAGCATTGTGGTCTGAAAATATGCAGGGAATGATCCCAATCTTTTGGTACCGGTTGAGACCTGATTTGTGACCCTGGATGTGATCAATTCTGGGGAACGTTCCATGGGCACTAGAGAAGAATCTGTATTCCGTTGCTTTGGGATGGAATGCTCTGAATATATCTGTGAAGTCCATTTGGTCCAGTGTGTCATTTAAAGTCTTTATTTCCTTGTTGATCTTTTGCTTAGATGATGTGTCCATTTCAGTCAGGGGGGTGTTAAAGTCCCCCACTATTATTGTTTTGTTGTCCATGTGTTTCTTTGCTTTTGTTATTAATTGCCTTATATAATTGGCTGCTCCCATGTTCGGGGCATAGATATTTACAATTGTTAGATCTTCTTGTTGGATAGACCCTTTAAGTAGGATATAGTGTCCTTCCTCATCTCTTGTTACAGTCTTTGTTTTAAAATCTAGTTTGTCTGATATAAGGATTGCCACCCCAGCTTTCTTTTGGTGTCCATTAGCATGGTAACTGGTTTTCCACCCCCTCACTTTCAATCTGGGGGTGTCTTTCGGTCTAAAATGAGTCTCTTGCAGACAGCATATGGATGGGTCTTGTTTTTTAATCCAATCTGATAGCCTGTGTCTTTTGATTGGGGCATTTAGCCCATTTACATTCAGGGTAACTATTGAAAGGTATGAATTTAGTGCCATTGTATTACCTGTAAGGTGACTGTTAACTGTCTGTTGTCTGTGTTCGTTTCTGCTCTTTGCTGCTTTTAGGTTCTCTCTTTGCTTAGAGGACCCCTCTCAATATTTCTTGGAGGGGTGGTTTTGTGTTTGCAAATTCCTTTAGTTTTTTTTGTTCTGGAAGCTTTTTATCTCTCCTTCTATTTTCAATGATAGCCTAGCTGGATATAGTATTCTTGGCTGCCTATTTTTCTCGTTTAGTGCTCTGAAGATATCGTGCCAGTCCTTTCTGGCCTGCCAGGTCTCTGTGGATAGGTCTGTTGCCAATCTAATGTTTCTACCATTGTAGGTTAACATATCTCTTCTCCCGAGCTGCTTTCAGGATTTTCTCTTTGTCTCTGAGACTCGGAAGTTTTACTATTAGATGTCGGGGTGTTGACCTATTATTATTGATTTTGAGAGGGGTTCTCTGTGCCTCCTGGATTTTAATGCCTGTTTCCTTCCTCACATTAGGGAAGTTCTCTGGTATAATTTGCTCCAATATACCTTCTGCCCCTCTCTCTCTCTCTTCTTCTTCTGGAATCCCAATTATTCTAATGTTGTTTCGTCTTATCGTATCACTTATCTCTCGAATTCTGCCCTCGTGATCCTGTAGTTGTTTCTCTCTCTTTTTCTCAGCCTCTTTATTTTCCATCATTTGGTCTTCTATATCGCTGATTCTCTCTTCTGCCTCATTTATCCTAGCATTTAGTGCCCCCATTTTTGATTGCACCTCATCAATAGCCTTTTTGATTTCGATTTGGTTAGATTTTTGTTCTTTTATTTCTCCAGAAAGGGTTTCTCTAATAACTTCCACGCTTTTTTCAAGCCCAGCTAGTATCTTTAAAGTCATGATTCTGAACTCTAGGTCCGACATCGTACTAATGTCCGTATTGAGTAGGTCCCTGGCTGACGGTACTACCTCTTGTTCTTTTTGCTGAGGTGATTTCTTTCGTCTTGTCATTTTGTTCAGAGGAGAATAGATGAATGAGAGAACAAAATGCTAACAGGTTTACAACGTCCCCAGCAAATATACTGTATATAAATCAGAAAAGACCTGAAACCAGGGGAAAAGAAAGGGAAAGAAAGAAAAAAGAAAGAGAAAAAGAAAAAAAAGATAAAAAAAGATAAAAACAAAAACAAAACAATATAAAAAAGGCAGAATATGATCAAATATGATCAGGCTAGTGCATAGATCAGTGCCACACACTAGATTTTGGGCGTATTTTGGTCTGTTAGAAAAAAGTGCCTCCTAAAATTTTAAAGGTAGAAAGACATATATGTACAAAATAAGGGTTGATACAATGAAGGGATGGAAGATGACTGTAAAGATGAAAATTAGAAAAGATTTTATAAAAGGACTTGGTAAGATAAGTTGTTTGAAAAAAGAAAGAAGATTTAAGAAAAAAAAAAGGAAAAAGGGAGAGAATGTGATCAGGCAGGAGACTAGAACAAAGCCATACACTAGTGATTTAGGGTATATTTTGATCTGTTAGAAGAAACTGTACCTCAAAATTTTAAAGAGAGAACAACTTATATATATATGCCAAAACTAAGGGTAACTACTATGAAGGGATAAAATATGACTCTAAAAATGAAAAATAAAAAATGTTTTTTTTTAAAAAGGGATTTATAAGATGTTGGTTGAAAAAGGGAAAAAGAAAAATAAAAAAAAAACAGTCAACAAAAATTAACTTTGATGAAAGAATGAATCATGGTAAAAAAAAAAAAAAAGCCATGAATCTATGTGCAGTATTCCCCTAGCGCTGGAGTTCTATTCTCCTTGATCGATCAACTTGGTCTTGGCTTGCTGGCTGTTTGTGCTGATCTTCTGGTGGAGGGGCCTGTTGCTGTGGTTTCCAAATGTCTTTGCCGGAGGCGGAATTGCCCCGCCCTTGTCGGTCCGGGCTAAGGAAGCTGCTCCGGTTTGCTCTCAGGAGCTTTTGTTCCCTGCAAGCTCTCGGTACAGCTTTGGAGGACCAGGGCAGAAATGGTGGCCTCCCAATCTCCACTCGGAGGAGCTGAGAACTCGGGGCCCCGCTCCTCAGTGAGCCCCCAGAGAAAAGCAGTCACTCCCTTGTCCCCGGTCTCCGGCCGCACTCCGTGCTCACCCGGCCTGTGATCGAGCGTTGCTATCTCTGGCACCCGACCCCGCGCGGAGTCTCCAAACCCAGCGGATCCCTGCAGTGCGTTCCCGCACCGCTCCTCCCCGGGAAGGAAGGGGAGTCTCCCCGGATCTGCTGCTTGTTGGGTCCCTGCTGGGGGAGCCGTGCCCTGACTGGGCCGCAGATCACAGTTTATGGCAACCCCGAGCTGAGAGCCCGCGACTCTGCTCCGTCTCTGCAGCCGGCTTCCCTGCTCTGATACCTGGGAGCTCTGGCGCACTCAGGCACCCCCGGTCTCTCTGTGACCCCAAGGGTCCTGAGACCACACTGTCCCGGGAGGATTCCACCCCCCGCTTAGCCACTGTAGCGATGTCCCTCCGCCGAGACAACTTCTAAAAGGTCCGATTTTGTGCTCCGCGGCTCTATCACTTGCCAGAAGCGGCCGGCGGAGGCCCCTCCCCCGCCGTCTATCCTCCCGAATATGGCCTCGGATTCACTTCTCCGCACGCCCTACCTTCCAGTAAGTGGTCGCTTCTCTGTTCAGAGAGTTGTTGCTACTCTCCTGTTCAATCTCCTGTTGAGTTCGTGGCTGTTCAGAATGGTTTGATCCCTATTCAGCTGAATTCCTGAGACCAGACAAAATCTAGGTCTCCTACTCCTCCGCCATCTTGCTCCGCCCGCCCTAAGGGAAGGTTCTTATATCATCTCTCAAGAAACAATACAGCAGAGAAATAGTCTTTCCACTACCACCTACAGGGATGAAGATGGAAGCAATTTCCAACGTTCGCAGTGAAGGCACAAATACTGTGTCAGGTACCACTGCTTGAGAAAGAAGTTGTGTTGAAAGTTTCTCCCTACTCAGATCTTGTTTCAGGAAGCTAGAAACATTTTCATTTCTTTGCGTGAAAGCGTAAGGAAAATGCCATAGGCTGAATTGTAAAGAAAAATGTGGGTCGAATGTTACCACCAACTCACAAGTTGTCCCCTATAGAGGTGTGTGTATGGAAATCGGAGGAAGCATAAGGAACGAGCTCTGTAATTAATTCTTCAAGAACAATGCTGTGGAGAAGCGGTCCTTCGACTCCCTTCTGCTTTCCTAAGGATCGAAGCGCCTTTACACCAAGTGTGAAGGCTTCTGTCATGAAGTTGGAAGGCCTTCAAATGAAGGCGAGCTAGCCTCAGCAGAGCCTTACGCTGAACTCAGAGAAACAACGGCATGTCAAAACTGATTTCGTGCTCACATCTTGGTTCGGGAAGAATGAAGCCTTCTGAGCTATATGTGTCAGTGCCTTCCACTCACCTCTCAAGGTACAACACGGTAGAGGGAGATAGTCCTTCTACTGCCATCTACTGGGAAGAAGATGGAAGAACGTTCCAACGGTCACAGCGAAGGCACAGGTACTGGGCCATATAGCACTGCTTGAGAAAGAAGTCGTGTCGAAAGCTTCACCCAACTCAGATCTTGTTTCGCTAGAGAGAAGCATAAGCAACACACTCAGTGTCTCCTAGTGAGGTGTATGTCTGGAAATGAGAGGAAGCGTAAGGAATGTGCTATACACTTGGGTCTACAAAACAGCGCTGTAGGGGTGCGGTCCTTCGACTGCCACCTCCTCTGCTAAGAAACGAAGCGGCTTGAGGCAAAGTGTGAAAGAAAGCAGAGGGGAAGCGTGATCGACCTTAATCGCGGAACAACTTCTTACGGAGGGCTTTTCTCAACGAACACCATGCATGGGTCACGAAGATAGAAGCGTCTTCCAAAGTATGCGAGTTAGGCACAGGAAAGGCATACACGAATCTGTGAGAACCAAGTCTATCTCAAACGCGACTTCGAGCTCCCACCTGGGTTCGCGAGGAATTCACACTCACAGAACGTATGTGTTGAATCCTAAACCAAGGGAGTACTAATCAGTCTGAAGAAACACCACTGCAGAGAAACCGTGTTTCTACTAACATCTCACCCTGAACATGGTAGACTTTTCCAATGTAAAGTGTGAAATCGCAAGGAATGTGCCCCGTGCCTGTCCCACAGACATACTTACTGTAGAATGTCTGTCCCCATTCGAATCTTGTTCTGTGGAAAGTGTTTTCAAGAGTAGGAGAGAGAGCAGATGGAACGTGTCAAGGTTTTCATTGTGAGAAGGAAATCCATCAGGAAAGCCATACACGTAAGGATGAGAAGCACTTTAGCATGAAACGGTGAAGGCATCTTGAATGGGCCCTGTGACGGTGCTGGAGAAACCTCTTCTGAAGTAGCCTTCCCTCAGCTGTCCTATGGTTTCAGTGCGATGAAAGTGTTTTCCCTAGTGGGTGTGAACGCGTAAGGGACATGGTCTAGACTTAACTCTCCGTGGCGAATGTGCCTACAATCGTGACATGAAGAACGATGTATGGAAATGGATGATGTGAGCAAGCCTAAGGAAGATGGCACTCGTTTCTTTAACTCTAAGAACAAATCTAGAGTGTTGCCGTCTTTCGACTACCATCTCTTTTCGTAAGGTTGGAAGCAGCTTGTTAAACATTGTGTGCAAGGAAACAGATGGAACGCGCGATGCTCTACAGCGAGGAACACGTTGTGCGGAGGGTTTCTCTCCTTTAAGTCCTGTGTCATGCAGGTGGATGGGTCTTCAAATGGACGTGGGCTCGCCTCAGGCCTAGTAGCCTTACACTGAACTCTGAGAAACAAGGCCACGTCAAACAGGATTTCGTGCGAACATCTTGGTTCTTGAAGATAAAGGCACTTGGAGATATATGTGCTGCTCTCTAAGGGAAGGTTCTTATACTCACCTCTCAAGAAACAAAGCTGCAGGGAAATAGTCTTTCCACTACCACCTACAGGGACGAAGATGGAAGCAATTTCCAACGTTCGCAGTGAAGGCACAAATACTGTGTCATGTACCACTGCTTGAGAAAGAAGTTGTGTCGAAAGTTTCTCCCTACTCAGATCTTGTTTCAGGAAGCTAGAAGTGTTTTCAGTTCTTCGCGTGAAAGCGCAAGGAAAATGCCATAGGCTGAATTGTGAAGAAAAATGTGGGTCGAATGTTACCACCAAGTCACAAGTTGTCCCCTATAGAGGTGTGTGTCTGTAAATCGGAGGAAGCGTAAGGAAAGTGCTATACACTTATTTCTACAAAACAACGCTGTGGAAGTGCGGTCGTTCCATGAAGAAGGATGAGTATGGATATGTATTATGTGAGGAAGCATAAGGAGGATTGCCTTCCCATGGTTAACTCTAAGAACAAATCTAGAGGTTTGCCATCCGTCGACGACCAGCTCTTTCCCTACGGATGGAAACACCTTTTTACAACGTAGTGCAAAAGGAAAGAGACGGAAAGCGCGGTACACTACGGTGAGGAACACGTTGTGTGGAGGGTTTCTCTGCACGAAAGTCTTGTGTCATGAAGTTGGAAGGGCCTTCAAATGTACGCGAGCTCGCCTCAGCAGCGCCTTCCACTGAACTCAGAGAAACAAGGCCACGTCCAACAGGATTTCCTGCTAACCTCTTGGTTCGGGAAGCGTGACGCCTTTGGAGATATAGGTGTAAGTGTCTAACACTCAGCTCTCAAGGAACAAAACGGTAGAGAAATCGCCTTTCCACTACCATCTACAGGGAAGAAAATGGAGGAAAGTCCCGACGTTAAAAGCGAAGGCACAAATACTGTGCCATATACCACTGCTTGAGAACGAACTTGTATCGAAAGCCTCTCCCAACTCAGATCTTGTTTCGGGAAGATAGAAGCCTTGTCAGTACTTTGTTTGAAAACACCAGGAAAACGCCACACGCTGAATTGTGAAGAAAAATGTGGGTCGAATGTGACAACCAACCCACTAGTAGTCCCCTAGAGAGGTGTGTGTCTGGAAATAGGAGGAAGCATAAGGGACGTGTGATACACTTAAGTCGAAGAAACAACGCTGTGGCGGTGCGGTCCTTCGACTGCCATCTGCTTTGCTAAGGAACGAAGCGGCTTGAAGCAAAGTGTGAAAGAGTACGGAGGGGAAGGAAGAGAGACATACCTTAGTCGCCGAACAACTTCTTATGGAGGGCTTTTCTCAACGAACACCATGGGTCACGAAGAGGGAAGGGTTTTCAAATGTATGTGACTTCGCCAAAGGAAAGGCATACATGAATCTCTGCGAAGCAAGTCCATCTCAAACGCGACTTCGAGCTCCCATCTGGGTTCGGGAGGAATTCATAGTCACAAAACGTATGGGTTGAATCCTAAACAAAGGGAGTACTATGCAGTCTGAAGAAACACCACTGCAGAGAAACCGTGTTTCTACTAACATCTTCCCTGAACATGGGAGACGTTACCCATGTAAGTGTGAAATCGCAAGGAATGTGCCCCGTGCCTGTCCCACAGACATACTTACTGTAGAATGTCTCTCCCCATTCGAACCTTGTTCTGTGAGAAGTGTTTTCAAGAGTAGGAGAGAGAGCAGATGGAACGTGTCAAGGGTTTCATTGTGAGAAAGAAATCCATTAGGAAAGCCATACACGTAAGAATGAGAAGAATTTTAGCATGAAACGGAGAAGGCATCTTGAATGAGCCCTGGGACGGTGCTGGAGAAACCTCTTCTGAAGTAGGCTTCCCTCAGGTGTCCTATGGTTTCAGTGAGATGAAAATGTTTTCCGTAGTGGGGGTGAAGGCGCAAGGGACATGGGCTAGACTTAACTCTCCGTGTCGAATGTGCCTACAGTCATGACATGAAGAACAATGTATGGAAATGGATGATGTGAGCAAGCCTAAGGAAGATGGCATACGTTTGTTTAACTCTAAGAACAAATCTATATTGTTGCCGTCCTTCGACTACCATCTCTTTTAGTAAGGAAGGAAGCAGCTTGTTAAACCTTGTGTGCAAGGAAAGAGGTGGAACGCGCATTCCTGTACAGCGGGGAACACGTTGTGCAGAGCTTCTCTCCTTTAAGTCCTGTGTCATGCAGGTGGATGGGTCTTCAAATGGACGTGGGCTCCCTTCAGGCCTAGTAGCCTTACACTGAACTCTGAGAAAGAAGGCCTCGTCAAACAGGTTTTCGTGCGAACATCTTGGTTCTTGAAGATAGAAGCCCTTGGAGATATATGTGTTGCTCTCTAAGGGAAGGTTCTTATACTCACCTCTCAAGAAACAAAGCTGCAGGGAAATATTCTTTCCACTACCACCTACAGGGACGAAGATGGAAGCAATTTCCAACGTTCGCAGTGAAGGCACAAATCTGTGTCAGGTACCACTGCTTGAGAAAGAAGTTGTGTCGAAAGTTTCTCCCTACTCAGATCTTGTTTCAGGAAGCTAGAAACATTTTCAGTTCTTTGCGTGAAAGCGTAAGGAAAATGCCATAGGCTGAATTGTAAAGAAAAATGTGGGTCGAATGTTACCACCAACTCACAAGTTGTCCCCTATAGAGGTGTGTGTATGGAAATCGGAGGAAGCATAAGGAACGAGCTCTGTAATTAATTCTTCAAGAACAATGCTGTGGAGAAGCGGTCCTTCGACTCCCTTCTGCTTTCCTAAGGATCGAAGCGGCTTTACACCAAGTGTGAAGGCTTCTGTCATGAAGTTGGAAGGCCTTCAAATGAAGGCGAGCTAGCCTCAGCAGAGCCTTACGCTGAACTCAGAGAAACAACGGCATGTCAAAACTGATTTCGTGCTCACATCTTGGTTCGGGAAGAATGAAGCCTTCTGAGCTATATGTGTCAGTGCCTTCCACTCACCTCTCAAGGTACAACACGGTAGAGGGAGATAGTCCTTCTACTGCCATCTACTGGGAAGAAGATGGAAGAACGTTCCAACGGTCACAGCGAAGGCACAGGTACTGGGCCATATAGCACTGCTTGAGAAAGAAGTCGTGTCGAAAGCTTCACCCAACTCAGATCTTGTTTCGCTAGAGAGAAGCATAAGCAACACACTCAGTGTCTCCTAGTGAGGTGTATGTCTGGAAATGAGAGGAAGCGTAAGGAATGTGCTATACACTTGGGTCTACAAAACAGCGCTGTAGGGGTGCGGTCCTTCGACTGCCACCTCCTCTGCTAAGAAACGAAGCGGCTTGAGGCAAAGTGTGAAAGAAAGCAGAGGGGAAGCGTGATCGACCTTACTCGCGGAACAACTTCTTACGGAGGGCTTTTCTCAACGAACACCATGCATGGGTCACGAAGATAGAAGCGTCTTCCAAAGTATGCGAGTTAGGCAGAGGAAAGGCATACACGAATCTGTGAGAACCAAGTCTATCTCAAACGCGACTTCGAGCTCCCACCTGGGTTCGCGAGGAATTCACACTCACAGAACGTATGTGTTGAATCCTAAACCAAGGGAGTACTAATCAGTCTGAAGAAACACCACTGCAGAGAAACCGTGTTTCTACTAACATCTCACCCTGAACATGGTAGACTTTTCCAATGTAAAGTGTGAAATCGCAAGGAATGTGCCCCGTGCCTGTCCCACAGACATACTTAGTGTAGAATGTCTGTCCCCATTCGAATCTTGTTCTGTGGGAAGTGTTTTCAAGAGTAGGAGAGAGAGCAGATGGAACGTGTCAAGGTTTTCATTGTGAGAAGGAAATCCATCAGGAAAGCCATACACGTAAGGATGAGAAGCACTTTAGCATGAAACGGTGAAGGCATCTTGAATGGGCCCTGTGACGGTGCTGGAGAAACCTCTTCTGAAGTAGGCTTCCCTCAGCTGTCCTATGGTTTCAGTGCGATGAAAGTGTTTTCCCTAGTGGGTGTGAACGCGTAAGGGACATGGTCTAGACTTAACTCTCCGTGGCGAATGTGCCTACAATCGTGACATGAAGAACGATGTATGGAAATGGATGATGTGAGCAAGCCTAAGGAAGATGGCACTCGTTTCTTTAACTCTAAGAACAAATCTAGAGTGTTGCCGTCTTTCGACTACCATCTCTTTTCGTAAGGTTGGAAGCAGCTTGTTAAACATTGTGTGCAAGGAAACAGATGGAACGCGCGATGCTCTACAGCGAGGAACACGTTGTGCGGAGGGTTTCTCTCCTTTAAGTCCTGTGTCATGCAGGTGGATGGGTCTTCAAATGGACGTGGGCTCGCCTCAGGCCTAGTAGCCTTACACTGAACTCTGAGAAACAAGGCCACGTCAAACAGGATTTCGTGCGAACATCTTGGTTCTTGAAGATAAAGGCACTTGGAGATATATGTGCTGCTCTCTAAGGGAAGGTTCTTATACTCACCTCTCAAGAAACAAAGCTGCAGGGAAATAGTCTTTCCACTACCACCTACAGGGACGTAGATGGAAGCAATTTCCAACGTTCGCAGTGAAGGCACAAATACTGTGTCATGTACCACTGCTTGAGAAAGAAGTTGTGTCGAAAGTTTCTCCCTACTCAGATCTTGTTTCAGGAAGCTAGAAGTGTTTTCAGTTCTTCGCGTGAAAGGGCAAGGAAAATGCCATAGGCTGAATTGTGAAGAAAAATGTCGGTCGAATGTTACCACCCAGTCACAAGTTGTCCCCTATAGAGGTGTGTGTCTGTAAATCGGAGGAAGCGTAAGGAAAGTGCTATACACTTATTTCTACAAAACAACGCTGTGGAAGTGCGGTCGTTCCATGAGGAAGGATGAGTATGGATATGTATTATGTGAGGAAGCATAAGGAGGATTGCCTACCGATGGTTAACTCTAAGAACAAATCTAGAGGTTTGCCGTCCTTCGACGACCAGCTCTTTCCTTACGGATGGAAGCAGCTTTTTACAACGTAGTGCAAAAGGAAAGAGACGGAAAGCGCGGTACACTACGGTGAGGAACACGTTGTGTGGAGGGTTTCTCTGCACGAAAGTCTTGTGTCATGAAGTTGGAAGGGCCTTCAAATGTACGCGAGCTCGCCTCAGCAGCGCCTTCCACTGAACTCAGAGAAACAAGGCCACGTCCAACAGGATTTCCTGCTAACCTCTTGGTTCGGGAAGCGTGAAGCCTTTGGAGATATAGGTGTAAGTGTCTAACACTCAGCTCTCAAGGAACAAAACGGTAGAGAAATCGCCTTTCCACTACCATCTACAGGGAAGAAAATGGAGGAAAGTCCCGACGTTAAAAGCGAAGGCACAAATACTGTGCCATATACCACTGCTTGAGAACGAACTTGTATCGAAAGCCTCTCCCAACTCAGATCTTGTTTCGGGAAGATAGAAGCCTTGTCAGTACTTTGTTTGAAAACACCAGGAAAACGCCACACGCTGAATTGTGAAGAAAAATGTGGGTCGAATGTGACAACCAACCCACTAGTAGTCCCCTAGAGAGGTGTGTGTCTGGAAATAGGAGGAAGCATAAGGGACGTGTGATACACTTAAGTCGAAGAAACAACGCTGTGGCGGTGCGGTCCTTCGACTGCCATCTGCTTTGCTAAGGAACGAAGCGGCTTGAAGCAAAGTGTGAAAGAGTACGGAGGGGAAGGAAGAGAGACATACCTTAGTCGCCGAACAACTTCTTATGGAGGGCTTTTCTCAACGAACACCATGGGTCACGAAGAGGGAAGGGTTTTCAAATGTATGTGACTTCGCCAAAGGAAAGGCATACATGAATCTCTGCGAAGCAAGTCCATCTCAAACGCGACTTCGAGCTCCCATCTGGGTTCGCGAGGAATTCATAGTCACAAAACGTATGGGTTGAATCCTAAACAAAGGGAGTACTATGCAGTCTGAAGAAACACCACTGAAGAGAAACCGTGTTTCTACTAACATCTTCCCTGAACATGGTAGACGTTACCCATGTAAGTGTGAAATCGCAAGGAATGTGCCCCGTGCCTGTCCCACAGACATACTTACTGTAGAATGTCTGTCCCCATTCGAACCTTGTTCTGTGAGAAGTGTTTTCAAGAGTAGGAGAGAGAGCAGATGGAACGTGTCAAGGTTTTCGTTGTGAGAAAGAAATCCATTAGGAAAGCCATACACGTTAAGAATGAGAAGAACTTTAGCATGAAACGGAGAAGGCATCTTGAAAGGGCCCTGTGACGGTGCTGGAGAAACCTCTTCTGAAGTAGGCTTCCCTCAGGTGTCCTATGGTTTCAGTGAGATGAAAATGTTTTCCGTAGTGGGGGTGAAGGCGTAACGGACATGGGCTAGACTTAACTCTCCGTGTCGAATGTGCCTACAGTCATGACATGAAGAACGATGTATGGAAATGGAGGATGTGAGCAAGCCTAAGGAAGATGGCATACGTTTGTTTAACTCTAAGAACAAATCTATTTTGTTGCCGTCCTTCGACTACCATCTCTTTTCGTAAGTTTGGAAGCAGCTTGTTAAACCTTGTGTGCAAGAAAATAGTTGGAACCCGCGATCCTGTACAGCGGGTAACACGGTGTGCGGAGGGTTTCTCTCCTTTAAGTCCTGTGTCATGCGGGTGGATGGGTCTTCAAATGGACGTGGGCTCGCCTCAGGCCTAGTAGCCTTACACTGAACTCTGAGAAACAAGGCCACGTCAAACAGGCTGTCGTGCGAACATCTTGGATCTTGAAGATAGAAGCCCTTGGAGATATATGTGTTGCTCTCTAAGGGAAGGTTCTTATACTCACCTCTCAAGAAACAAAACTGCAGGGAAATAGTCTTTCCACTACCGCCTACAGGGAAGAATATGGAAGCAATTTCCAACGTTCGCAGTGAAGGCACAAATACTGTGTCATGTACCACAGCTTGAGAAAGAAGTTGTGTCGAACGTTTCTCCCTACTCAGATCTTGTTTCAGGAAGCTAGAAGCATTTTCAGTTTTTCGCCTGAAAGCGTAAGGAAAATGCCATAGGCTGAAGAGTGAAGAAAAATGTGGGTCGAATGTTACCACCAAGTCACAAGTTGTCCCCTATAGAGGTGTGTGTCTGGAAATGGGAGGAAGCGTAAGGAACGTGCTATACACTTAGTTCTACAAATCAACGCTGTGGAGGTGCGGTCCTTCGACTGCCACCTCCTCTGCTAAGAAACGAAGCGGCTTGATGCAAAGTGTGAAAGAAAGCAGAGGGGAAGCGTGATCTACCTTACTCGCGGAACAACATCTTATGGAGGGCTTCTCTCAAAGAACACCATGCATGGGTCACGAAGATAGAAGCGTCTTCCAAAGTATGCGAGTTAGGCAGAGGAAAGGCATACACGAATCTCTGCGAACCAAGTCTATCTCAAACGCGACTTCGAGCTCCCATCTGGGTTCGTGAGGAATTCACAGTCACAAAACGTATGTGTTGAATCCTAAACAAAGGGAGTACTATTCAGTCGGAAGAAACACCACTGCAGAGACACCGGGTTTCTACTAGCATCTCACCCTGGACATGGTGGACTTTTCCAATGCAAAGTGTGAAATCGCAAGGAATGTGCCCCGTGCCTGTCCCACAGACATACTTACTGTAGAATCTCTGTCCCCATTCGAATCTTGTTCTGTGGGAAGTGTTTTCAAGAGTAGGAGAGAGAGCAGATGGAACGTGTCAAGGTTTTCATTGTGAGAAGGAAATCCATCAGGAAAGCCACACACGTAAGGATGAGAAGCACTTTAGCATGAAACGGTGAAGGCATCTTGAATGGGCCCTGTGACGGTGCTGGAGAAACCTCTTCTGAGGTAGGCTTCCCTCAGCTGTGCAACGGTTTCAGTGAGATGAAAGTGTTTTCCCTAGTGGGTGTGAAGGCGTAAGGGACATGGAGTAGACTTAACTCTCCGTGTCGAATGTGCCTACAGTCGTGACATGAAGAACGATGTATGGAAATGGAGGATGTGAGCAAGCCTAAGGAAGATGGCATACGTTTGTTTAACTCTAAGAACAAATCTATATTGTTGCCGTCCTTCGACTACCATCTCTTTTCGTAAGGTAGGAAGCAGCTTGTTAAACCTTGTGTGCAAGGAAAGAGGTGGAACGTGCCTTCCTGTACAGCGGGGAACACGTTGTGCAGAGGGTTTCTCTCCTTTAAGTCCTGTGTCATGCAGGTGGATGGGTCTTCAAATGGACGTGGGCTCCCTTCAGGCCTAGTAGCCTTACACTGAACTCTGAGAAAGAAGGCCTCGTCAAACAGGTTTTCGTGCGAACATCTTGGTTCTTGAAGATAGAAGCCCTTGGAGATATATGTGCTGCTCTCTAAGGGAGGGTTCTTATACTCACCTCTCAAGAAACAAAGCTGCAGGGAAATGATCTTTCCACTACCACCTACAGGGACGAAGATGGAAGCAATTTCCAACGTTCGCAGTGAAGGCACAAATACTGTGTCATGTACCCCTGCTTGAGAAAGAAGTTGTGTCGAAAGTTTCTCCCTACTCAGATCTTGTTTCAGGAAGCTAGAAGTGTTTTCAGTTCTTCGCGTGAAAGGGCAAGGATAATGCCATAGGCTGAATTGTGAAGAAAAATGTCGGTCGAATGTTACCACCAAGTCACAAGTTGTCCCCTATAGAGGTGTGTGTCTGTAAATTCGAGGAAGCGTAAGGAAAGTGCTATACACTTATTTCTACAAAACAACGCTGTGAAATTGCGGCCGTTCCATGAGGAAGGATCAGTATGGATATGTATTATGTGAGGAAGCATAAGGAGGATTGCCTACCCATGGTTAACTCTAAGAACAAATCTAGAGGTTTGCCGTCCTTCGACGACCAGCTCTTTCCCTACGGATGGAAGCACCTTTTTACAACGTAGTGTAAAAGGAAAGAGACGGAAAGCGCGGTACACTACGGTGAGGAACACGTTGTGTGGAGGGTTTCTCTGCACGAAAGTCTTGTGTCATGAAGTTGGAAGGGCCTTCAAATGTACGCGAGCTCGCCTCAGCAGCGCCTTCCACTGAACTCAGAGAAACAAGGCCACGTCCAACAGGATTTCCTGCTAACCTCTTGGTTCGGGAAGCGTGAAGCCTTTGGAGATATAGGTGTAAGTGTCTAACACTCAGCTCTCAAGGAACAAAACGGTAGAGAAATCGCCTTTCCACTACCATCTACAGGGAAGAAAATGGAGGAAAGTCCCGACGTTAAAAGCGAAGGCACAAATACTGTGCCATATACCACTGCTTGAGAACGAACTTGTATCGAAAGCCTCTCCCAACTCAGATCTTGTTTCGGGAAGATAGAAGCCTTGTCAGTACTTTGTTTGAAAACACCAGGAAAACGCCACACGCTGAATTGTGAAGAAAAATGTGGGTCGAATGTGACAACCAACCCACTAGTAGTCCCCTAGAGAGGTGTGTGTCTGGAAATAGGAGGAAGCATAAGGGACGTGTGATACACTTAAGTCGAAGAAACAACGCTGTGGCGGTGCGGTTCTTCGACTGCCATCTGCTTTGCTAAGGAACGAAGCGGCTTGAAGCAAAGTGTGAAAGAGTACGGAGGGGAAGGAAGAGAGACATACCTTAGTCGCCGAACAACTTCTTATGGAGGGCTTTTCTCAACGAACACCATGGGTCACGAAGAGGGAAGGGTTTTCAAATGTATGTGACTTCGCCAAAGGAAAGGCATACATGAATCTCTGCGAAGCAAGTCCATCTCAAACGCGACTTCGAGCTCCCATCTGGGTTCGCGAGGAATTCATAGTCACAAAACGTATGGGTTGAATCCTAAACAAAGGGAGTACTATGCAGTCTGAAGAAACACCACTGCAGAGAAACCGTGTTTCTACTAACATCTTCCCTGAACATGGTAGACGTTACCCATGTAAGTGTGAAATCGCAAGGAATGTGCCCCGTGCCTGTCCCACAGACATACTTACTGTAGAATGTCTCTCCCCATTCGAACCTTGTTCTGTGAGAAGTGTTTTCAAGAGTAGGAGAGAGAGCAGATGGAACGTGTCAAGGGTTTCATTGTGAGAAAGAAATCCATTAGGAAAGCCATACACGTAAGAATGAGAAGAATTTTAGCATGAAACGGAGAAGGCATCTTGAATGAGCCCTGGGACGGTGCTGGAGAAACCTCTTCTGAAGTAGGCTTCCCTCAGGTGTCCTATGGTTTCAGTGAGATGAAAATGTTTTCCGTAGTGGGGGTGAAGGCGCAAGGGACATGGGCTAGACTTAACTCTCCGTGTCGAATGTGCCTACAGTCATGACATGAAGAACAATGTATGGAAATGGATGATGTGAGCAAGCCTAAGGAAGATGGCATACGTTTGTTTAACTCTAAGAACAAATCTATATTGTTGCCGTCCTTCGACTACCATCTCTTTTAGTAAGGAAGGAAGCAGCTTGTTAAACCTTGTGTGCAAGGAAAGAGGTGGAACGCGCATTCCTGTACAGCGGGGAACACGTTGTGCAGAGAGCTTCTCTCCTTTAAGTCCTGTGTCATGCAGGTGGATGGGTCTTCAAATGGACGTGGGCTCCCTTCAGGCCTAGTAGCCTTACACTGAACTCTGAGAAAGAAGGCCTCGTCAAACAGGTTTTCGTGCGAACATCTTGGTTCTTGAAGATAGAAGCCCTTGGAGATATATGTGTTGCTCTCTAAGGGAAGGTTCTTATACTCACCTCTCAAGAAACAAAGCTGCAGGGAAATAGTCTTTCCACTACCACCTACAGGGACGAAGATGGAAGCAATTTCCAACGTTCGCAGTGAAGGCACAAATCTGTGTCAGGTACCACTGCTTGAGAAAGAAGTTGTGTCGAAAGTTTCTCCCTACTCAGATCTTGTTTCAGGAAGCTAGAAACATTTTCAGTTCTTTGCGTGAAAGCGTAAGGAAAATGCCATAGGCTGAATTGTAAAGAAAAATGTGGGTCGAATGTTACCACCAACTCACAAGTTGTCCCCTATAGAGGTGTGTGTATGGAAATCGGAGGAAGCATAAGCAACGAGCTCTGCAATTAGTTCTTCAAGAACAATGCTGTGGAGGAGCGGTCCTTCGACTCCCTTCTGCTTTCCTAAGGATCGAAGCGGCTTTACACCAAGTGTGAAGGCTTCTGTCATGAAGTTGGAAGGCCTTCAAATGTAGGCGAGCTAGCCTCGGCAGAGCCTTACGCTGAACTCAGAGAAACAACGGCATGTGAAAACTGATTTCGAGCTCACATCTTGGTTCGGGAAGAATGAAGCCTTCTGAGCTATATGTGTCAGTGCCTTACACTCACCTCTCAAGGAACAACACGGTAGAGGGAGATAGTCCTTCTACTGCCATCTACTGGGAAGAAGATGGAAGAACGTTCCAACGGTCACAGCGAAGGCACAGGTACTGGGCCATATAGCGCTGCTTGAGAAAGAAGTCGTGTCGAAAGCTTCTCCCAACTCAGATCTTGTTTCGTTAGAGAGAAGCATAAGCAACACACTCGTTGTCTCCTAGAGAGGTGTATGTCTGGAAATGAGAGGAAGCGTAAGGAATGTGCTATACACTTGGGTCTACAAAACAGCGCTGTAGGGGTGCGGTCCTTCGACTGCCATCTCCTCTGCTAAGAAACGAAGCGGCTTGAGGCAAAGTGTGAAAGAAAGCAGAGGGGAAGCGTGATCGACCTTACTCGCGGAACAACTTCTTACGGAGTGCTTCTCTCAACGAACACCATGCATGGGTCACGAAGATAGAAGCGTCTTCCAAAGTATGCGAGTTAGGCAGAGGAAAGGCATACAGGAACCTCTGCGAACCAAGTCTATCTCAAACGCGACTTCGAGCTCCCACCTGGGTTCGCGAGGAATTCATAGTCACAAAACGTATGTGTTGAATCGTAAACAAAGGGAGTACTATTAAGTCTGAATAAACACCACTGCAGAGACACCGTGTTTCTACTAACATCTTACCTGAACATGGTAGAGTTTTCCAACGTAAGTGTAAAATCGCAAGGAATGTGCCCCGTGCCTGTCCCACAGATGTACTTAGTGTAGAATGTCTGTCCCCATTCGAATCTTGTTCCGTGGGAAGTGTTTTCAAGAGTAGGAGAGAGAACAGATGGAACGTGTCAAGGTTTTCATTGTGAGAAGGAAATCCATCAGGAAAGCCATACACGTAAGGATGAGAAGCACTTTAGCATGAAACGGTGAAGGCATCTTGAAAAGGCCCTGTGACGGTGCTGGCGAAACCTCTTCTGAAGTAGGCTTCCCTCAGCTGTCCTATGGTTTCAGTGAGATGGAAGTGTTTTCCCTAGCAGGTGTGAAGGCGTAAGGGACATGGACTAGACTTAACTCTCCGTGTCGAATGTGCCTACAGTCATGACAAGAAGAACGATGTATAGAAATGGAGGATGTGAGCAAGCCTAAGGAAGATGGCATACGTTTGTTTAACTCTAAGAAAAAATCTATAGTGTTGCCGTCCTTCGATTACCATCTCTTTTCGTGAGGTAGGAAGCAGCTTGTTAAACCTTGTGTGCAAGAAAAGAGATGGAACGCGCGTTCCTGTACAGCGGGAAACACGTTGTGCAGAGAGTTTCTCTCCTTTAAGTCCTGTGTCATGCAGGTGGATGGGGCTTCAAATGGACGTGGGCTCGCCACAGGCCTAGTCGCCTTACACTGAACTCTGAGAAACAAGGCCACGTCAAACAGGCTGTCGTGCGAACATCTTGGTTCTTGAAGGTAGGAGCCCTTGGAGATATATGTGTTGCTCTCTTTGGAAGGTTGTTTTTTAATTGTTATGTTAATCACCATATTTTACATCATTAGTTTTTGGTGCAGTGTTCCACGATTCATTGTTTGTTCATAACACCCAGTGCTCCATGCAGAACGTGCCCTCCTCAATACCCATCAGCAGGCTAACCCATCCCCCTAAACCCTCCCCTCTAGAACCCTCCGTTTGTTTTTCAGAGTCCATCATCTCTCATGGTTCGTCTCCCCCTCTGACATACTCCCCTTTTCTTCCTCTCCTGTTATCTACTTCTTTTTCTTTTTTCTTAAAATATGTTGCGTTATTTGTTTCAGAAGTACAGATCTGTGATTCAAGAGTCTTGCACAATTCACAGCGCTCACCGTAGCATATACCCTCCCCAATGTCTATCACCCAGCCACCCCATCCCTCCCACCCCCAACCACTCCAGTAACACTCAGTTTCTTTCCTGAGATTAAGAATTCCTCATATCAGTGAGGTCATGGGATACATGTCTTTCTCTGATTGACTTATTTCACTCAGCATAACACCCTCCAGTTCCATCCACGTCGTTGCAAATGGCAAGATCTCATTCCTTTTGATGGCTGCATAATATTCCATTGTGTATATATACCACCTCTTCTTTAGCCATTCATCTGTCGATGGGCATCTTGGCTCTTTCCACCGTTTGGCTATGGTGGATATTGCTGCTATAATCATTGGGGTACACGTAACCCTTCGGGTCCCTACATTTGTATCGTTGTGGTCAATACCCAGTAGTGCAATTGCTGGATCGAACGGGAGCTCTAATTTCAACTGTTTGAGGACCCTCCATACTGTTTTCCAGAGGGGTTGCCCCAGCTTGCATTCCCACCAACAGTGGAGGAGGGTTCCGCTTTCTCCACATCCCCGCCAACATCTGTCGTTCCCTGACTTGTTAATTTTAGCCATTCTGACGGGTGTGAGGTGGTATCTCATGGAGGTTTTGATTTGGATTTCCCTGATGCCGAGCGATGTTGAGCACTTTTTCATGTGCCTCTTGGCCATTTGGATGTCTTCTTTGGAGAGTTGTCTGTTCATGTCTTCTGCCCATTTCTTGATTGGATTATTTGTTCTTTGGGTGTTGAGTTTGATAAGTTCTTTATAGATTTTGGATACTAGCCCTTTATCTGATAGGTCATTTGTAAATATTTTCTCCCATTTTGTCGGTTGTCTTTTGGTTTTGTGGACTGTTTCTTTTGCTGTGCAAAAGCTTTTTATCTTGATGAAATCCCAATAGTTCATTTTTGCCCTGGCTTCCCGTGCCTTTGGCGATGTTTCTAGGAAGAAGTTGCTGCGGCTAAGGTCGAAAAGGTTGCTACCTGTGTTCTCCTTTAGGATTTGGATGGACTCCTGTCTCCCGTTTAGGTCTTTCAACCATTTGGAGTCTATTTTTGTGTGTGGTGTAAGGAAATGGTCCAGTTTCATTCTTCTGCATGTGGCTGTCCAATTTTCCCAACACCATTTGTTGAAGAGACTGTCTTTTTGCCATTGGACATTCTTTCCTGCTTTGTCAAAAATAAGTTGACCATAGAGTTGAGGGTCCATTTCTGGGCTCTCGATTCTGTTCCATTGATCGATGTGTCTGTTTTTGTGCCAGTACCATAGTGTCTTGATGATCACAGCTTTGTAATAGAGCTGGAAGTCCGGAATTGTGATGCCGCCAGCTTTGCTTTTCTTTTTCAGTATTCCTCTGGCTATTCTGGGTCTCTTCTGGTTCCATACAAATTTTAGGATTCTTTGTTCCATTTCTTTGAAAAAAGTGGATGGTATTTTGATGGGGATTGCATTGAATGTGTCGATTGCTCTAGGTAGCATTGACATCTTCACAATGTTGATTCTCCCAATCCACGAGCATGGAACGTTTTTCCATTTCTTTGTGTCTTCTTCAATTTCTTTCATGAGTATATTATCGTTTTCTGAGTACAGATCCTTTGCCTCTTTGGTTAGATTTCTTCCTAGGTATCGAATGGTTTTGGGTGTAATTGTAAATGGGATCGACTCCTTGATTTGTCTCTCTTCTGTCTTGTTGTTGGTGTATAGGAATGCCACTGATTTCTGTGCATTGATTTTATATCCTGCTACTTGACTGAATTCCTGTATGAGTTCTAGCAGCTTTGGGGTGGAGTCTTTTGGGTTTTCCACATACAGTATCATATCATCTGCCAAGAGTGAGAGTTTGACTTCCTCTTTGCCGATTTGGATGCCTTTGATTTCTTTTTGTTGTCTGATTGCTGTGGCTACGACTTCTAATACTATGTGGAATAGCAGTGGTGAGAGTGGACATCCCTGCCGCGTTCCTGATCTTAGGGGAAAAGCTCTCAGCCTTTCCCCATTGAGAATGGTATTCGCTGTAGGTTTTTCATAGATGGCTTTTATGATGTTGAGGTAGGTACCCTCTATCGCTATACTCTGAAGGGTTTTGATCAAGAAAGGATTTTGTACTTTGTCAAATGCTTTTTCTGCATCTATGGAGAGGATTCTATGTTTCTTGTTCTTTCTTTTGTTAATGTATTGTATCACGTTGATTGATTTGCCGATGTTGAACCAGCCTTGCAGCCCAGGACTAAATCCCACTTGGTCCTGGTGAATAATCCTTTTAATGTACTGTTGGATCCTATTGGCTAGGATTTTGGTGAGAATTTTCACATCCATGTTCATCAAGGATCTTGGTCTGTAATTCTCCTTTTGGATGGGGTCTTTGTCTGGTTTTGGGATCAAGGTAATGCTGGCCTCATAAAATGAGTTTGGAAGTTTCCCTTCCATTTCGATTTATTGGAACAGTTTCAGGAGAATAGGTACTAATTCCTCTTGAAATGTGTGATAGAATTCCCCTGGGAAGCCATCTGGCCCTGGGCTTTTGTTTCTTGGGAGATTTTTGATGACTGTTTCAATTTCCTTCGTGGTTATAGGTCTGTTCAGGTTTTCTATTTCTTCCTGGCTCAATTTTGGTAGTTGATACATCTCTAGGAATGCACCCATTTCTTCCAGGTTATCTCATTTGCTGGCATAGAGTTGCTCATAATATGTTCTTATAGTTGTTTGTATTGCTTTGGTGTTGGTTGCGATCTCTCCTCTTTCATTCATGATTTTGTTGATTTGGGTCATTTCTCTTTTCTTTTTGATCAGTCTGGCCAGGGGTTTATCAATCTTGTTAATTCTTTCAAAGAACCAGCTCCTAGTTTCGTTGATCTGTTCTACTGTTCTTTTGGTTTCTAGTTCATTGATTTCTGCTCTGATCTTTATGATTTCTCTTCTCCTGCTGGGTTTAGGCTTTATTTGCTGTTCTTTCTCCAGCTCCTTTAGGTGTAGGGTTAGGTTGTGTATTTGAGACCTTTCTTGTTTCTTGAGAAAGGCATGTATTGCTATATACTTTCCTCTCAGGACTGCCTTTGCTGTATCCCAAAGATTTTGAACAGTTGTGTTTCCATTTTCATTGGTTTCCATGAATTTTTTTAATTCTTCTTTAATTTCTTGGTTGACCCATTCATTCTTTAGTAGGATGCTCTTTAGCCTCCATGTATTTGAGTTCCTTCCGACTTTCCTCTTGTGGTTGAGTTCTAGTCTCAAAGCATTGTGGTCTGAAAATATGCAGGGAATGATCCCAATCTTTTGGTACCGATTGAGACCTGATTTGTGACCTGGGATGTGATCAATTCTGGAGAATGTTCCATGGGCACTAGAGAAGAATGTGTATTCCGTTGCTTTGGGATGGAATGCTCTGAATATGTCTGTGAAGTCCATTTGGTCCAGTGTATCATTTAAAGTCTTTATTTCCTTGTTGATCTTTTGCTTAGATGATCTGTCCATTTCAGTCAGGGGGGTGTTAAAGTCCCCCACTATTATTGTATTGTTGTCAATGTGTTTCTTTGCTTTTGTTATTAATTGCCTTATATAATTGGCTGCTCCCATGTTCGGGGCATAGATATTTACAATTGTTAGATCTTCTTGTTGGATAGACCCTTTAAGTAGGATATAGTGTCCTTCCTCATTTCTTGTTACAGTCTTTGTTTTAAAATCTAGTTTGTCTGATATAAGGATTGCCACCCCAGCTTTCTTTTGGTGTCCATTAGCATGGTAAATGGTTTTCCACCCCCTCACTTTCAATCTGGGGGTGTCTTTCGGTCTAAAATGAGTCTCTTGCAGACAGCATATGGATGGGTCTTGTTTTTTAATCCAATCTGATAGCCTGCGTCTTTTGTTTTTTGTTGTTTTTGTTGTTTTGGCTTTTTTTTTTATTGTTACCTTAATCACCATATATTACATCATTAGTTTTTCGTGCAGTGTTCCACGATTCATTGTTTGTTCATAACACCCAGTGCTCCATGCAGAACGTGCCCTCCTCAATACCCATCACCAGGCTAACCCAGCCCCCTAACCCCCTCCCTTCTAGAACCCTCCGTTTGTTTTTCAGAGTCTATCATCTCTCATGGTTCGTCTCCCCCTCTGACATACTCCCCTTTTCTTCCTTCCCTGTTATCTTCTTCTTTGTCTTTTTTCTTAAAATATGTTGCGTTATTTGTTTCAGAAATACAGATCTGTGATTCAACAGTCTTGCACCATTCACAGCGCTCACCGTAGCATATACCCTCCCCAATGTCTATCACCCAGCCACCCCATCCCTCCCACCCCCAACCACTCCAGTATCACTCAGTTTCTTTCCTGAGATTAAGAATTCCTCATATCAGTGTGGTCGTGGGATACGTGTCTTTCTCTCATTGACTTATTTCACTCAGCATAACACCCTCCAGTTCCATCCACGTCGTTGCAAATGGCAAGGTCTCATTCCTTTTGATGGCTGCATAATATTCCATTGTGTATATATACCACCTCTTCTTTAGCCATTCATCTGTCGATGGGCATCTTGGCTCTTTCCACAGTTTGGCTATGGTGGACATTGCTGCTATAATCATTGGGGTACACGTACCCCTTCGGGCCCCTACATTTGTATCTTTGTGGTCAATACCCAGTAGTGCAATTGCTGGATCGAACGGTAGCTCTAATTTCAACTGTTTGAGGATCCTCCATACTGTTTTCCAGAGGGGTTGCCCCAGCTTGCATTCCCACCAACAGTGGAGGAGGGTTCCCCTTTCTCCACATCCCCGTCGACATCTGTCGTTCCCTGACTTGTTACTTTTAGCCATTCTGACGGGTGTGAGGTGGTATCTCATGGAGGTTTTGATTTGGATTTCCCTGATGCCGAGCGATGTTGAGCACTTTTTCATGTGCCTATTGGCCATTTGGATGTCTTCTTTGGAGAGATGTCTGTTCATGTCTTCTGCCCATTTCTTGATTGGATTATTTTTTCTTTGGGTGTTGAGTTTGATAAGTTCTTTATAGATTTTGGATACTAGCCCTTTATCTGATAGGTCATTTGCAAATATTTTCTCCCATTCTGTCGGTTGTCTTTTGGTTTTGTGGACTGTTTCTTTTGCTGTGCAAAAGCTTTTTATCTTGATGAAATCCCAATAGTTCATTTTTGCCCTGGCTTCCCGTGCCTTTGGTGATGTTTCTAGGAAGAAGTTGCTGAGGCTAGGGTCGGAAAAGTTGCTACCTGTGTTCTCCTTTAGGATTTGGATGGACTCCTGTCTCCCGTTTAGGTCTTTCAACCATTTGGAGTCTATTTTTGTGTGTGGTGTAAGGAAATGGTCCAGTTTCATTCTTCTGCATGTGGCTGTCCAATTTTCCCAACACCATTTGTTGAAGAGACTGTCTTTTTGCCATTGGACATTCTTTCCTGCTTTGTCAAAAATAAGTTGTCCATAGAGTTGAGGGTCCATTTCTGGGCTCTCGATTCTGTTCCATTGATCGATGTGTCTGTTTTTGTGCCAGTGCCATAGTGTCTTGATGATCACAGCATTGTAATAGAGCTGGAAGTCCGGAATTGTGATGCCGCCAGCTTTGCTTTTCTTTTTCAGTATTCCTCTGGCTATTCTGGGTCTCTTCTGGTTCCATACAAATTTTAGGATTCTTTGTTCCATTTCTTTGAAAAATGTGGATGGTATTTTGATGGGGATTGCATTGAATGTGTCGATTGCTCTTGGTAGCATTGACATCTTCACGATGTTGATTCTCCCAATCCATGAGCATGGAACGTTTTTCCATTTCTTTGTGTCTTCTTCAATTTCTTTCATGAGTATATTATCGTTTTCTGAGTACAGATCCTTTGCCTCTTTGGTTAGATTTCTTCCTAGGTATCGAATGGTTTTGGGTGCAATTGTAAATGGGATCGACTCCTTGATTTGTCTCTCTTCTGTCTTGTTGTTGGTGTATAGGAATGCCACTGATTTCTGTGCATTGATTTTATATCCTGCTACTTTACTGAATTCCTGTATGAGTTCTAGCAGCTTTGGGGTGGAGTCTTTTGGGTTTTCCACATACAGTATCATATCATCTGCCAAGAGTGAGAGTTTGACTTCCTCTTTGCCGATTTGGATGCCTTTGATTTCTTTTTGTTGTCTGATTGCTGTGGCTACGACTTCTAATACTATGTGGAATAGCAGTGGTGAGAGTGGACATCCCTGCCGCGTTCCTGACCTTAGGGGAAAAGCTCTCAGCCTTTCCCCATTGAGAATGATATTCGCTGTAGGTTTTTCATAGATGGCTTTTATGATGTTGAGGTATGTACCCTCTATCCCTATACTCTGAAGAGTTTTGATCAAGAAAGGATGTTGTACTTTGTCAAATGCTTTTTCTGCATCTATGGAGAGGATCCTATGATTCTTGTTCTTTCTTTTGTTAATGTATTGTATCACGTTGATTGATTTGTGGATGTTGAACCAGCCTTGCAGCCCAGGACTAAATCCCACTTGGTCTTGGTGAATAATCCTTTTAATGTACTGTTGGATCCTATTGGCTCATATTTTGGTGAGAATTTTCGCATCCATGTTCATCAAGGATCTTGGTCTGTAATTCTCCTTTTGGATGGGGTCTTTGTCTGGTTTTGGGATCAAGGTAATGCTGGCCTCATAAAATGAGTTTGGAAGTTTCCCTTCCATTTTATTTTTTGGAACAGTTTCAGGAGAATAGGTATTAATTCCTCTTGAAATGTCTGATAGAATTCCCCTGGGAAGCCATCTGGCCCTGGGCTTTTGTTTCTTGGGAGATTTTTGATGACTGCTTCAATTTCCTTCGTGGTTATAGGTCTGTTCAGGTTTTCTATTTCTTCCTGGCTCAATTTTGGTAGTTGATACATCTCTAGGAATGCACCCATTTCTTCCAGGTTATCTAATTTGCTGGCATAGAGTTGCTCATAATATGTTCTTATAATTGTTTGTATTGCTTTGCTGTTGGTTGAGATCTCTCCTCTTTCATTCATGATTTTGTTGATTTGGGTCATTTCTCTTTTCTTTTTGATCAGTCTGGCCAGGGGTTTATCAATCTTGTTAATTCTTTCAAAGAACCAGCTCCTAGTTTCGTTGATCTGTTCTACTGTTCTTTTGGTTTCTAGTTCATTGATTTCTGCTCTGATCTTTATGATTTCTCTTCTCCTGCTGGGTTTAAGCTTTATTTGCTGTTCTTTCTCCAGCTCCTTTAGGTGTAGGGTTAGGTTGTGTATTTGAGACCTTTCTTGTTTCTTGAGAAAGGCATGTATTGCTATATACTTTCCTCTCAGGACTGCCTTTGCTGTATCCCAAAGATTTTGAACAGTTGTGTTTTCATTTTCATTGGTTTCCATGAATTTTTTTAATTCTTCTTTAATTTCTTGGTTGACCCATTCATTCTTTAGTAGGATGCTCTTTAGCCTCCATGTATTTGAGTTCTTTCCGACTTTCCTCTTGTGGTTGAGTTCTAGTCTCAAAGCATTGTGGTCTGAAAATATGCAGGGAATGATCCCAATCTTTTGGTACCGGTTGAGACCTGATTTGTGACCCTGGATGTGATCAATTCTGGGGAACGTTCCATGGGCACTAGAGAAGAATCTGTATTCCGTTGCTTTGGGATGGAATGCTCTGAATATATCTGTGAAGTCCATTTGGTCCAGTGTGTCATTTAAAGTCTTTATTTCCTTGTTGATCTTTTGCTTAGATGATGTGTCCATTTCAGTCAGGGGGGTGTTAAAGTCCCCCACTATTATTGTTTTGTTGTCCATGTGTTTCTTTGCTTTTGTTATTAATTGCCTTATATAATTGGCTGCTCCCATGTTCGGGGCATAGATATTAACAATTGTTAGATCTTCTTGTTGGATAGACCCTTTAAGTAGGATATAGTGTCCTTCCTCATCTCTTGTTACAGTCTTTGTTTTAAAATCTAGTTTGTCTGATATAAGGATTGCCACCCCAGCTTTCTTTTGGTGTCCATTAGCATGGTAACTGGTTTTCCACCCCCTCACTTTCAATCTGGGGGTGTCTTTCGGTCTAAAATGAGTCTCTTGCAGACAGCATATGGATGGGTCTTGTTTTTTAATCCAATCTGATAGCCTGTGTCTTTTGATTGGGGCATTTAGCCCATTTACATTCAGGGTAACTATTGAAAGGTATGAATTTAGTGCCATTGTATTACCTGTAAGGTGACTGTTAACTGTCTGTTGTCTGTGTTCGTTTCTGCTCTTTGCTGCTTTTAGGTTCTCTCTTTGCTTAGAGGACCCCTCTCAATATTTCTTGGAGGGGTGGTTTTGTGTTTGCAAATTCCTTTAGTTTTTTTTGTTCTGGAAGCTTTTTATCTCTCCTTCTATTTTCAATGATAGCCTAGCTGGATATAGTATTCTTGGCTGCCTATTTTTCTCGTTTAGTGCTCTGAAGATATCGTGCCAGTCCTTTCTGGCCTGCCAGGTCTCTGTGGATAGGTCTGTTGCCAATCTAATGTTTCTACCATTGTAGGTTAACATATCTCTTCTCCCGAGCTGCTTTCAGGATTTTCTCTTTGTCTCTGAGACTCGGAAGTTTTACTATTAGATGTCGGGGTGTTGACCTATTATTATTGATTTTGAGAGGGGTTCTCTGTGCCTCCTGGATTTTAATGCCTGTTTCCTTCCTCACATTAGGGAAGTTCTCTGGTATAATTTGCTCCAATATACCTTCTGCCCCTCTCTCTCTCTCTTCTTCTTCTGGAATCCCAATTATTCTAATGTTGTTTCGTCTTATCGTATCACTTATCTCTCGAATTCTGCCCTCGTGATCCTGTAGTTGTTTCTCTCTCTTTTTCTCAGCCTCTTTATTTTCCATCATTTGGTCTTCTATATCGCTGATTCTCTCTTCTGCCTCATTTATCCTAGCATTTAGTGCCCCCATTTTTGATTGCACCTCATCAATAGCCTTTTTGATTTCGATTTGGTTAGATTTTTGTTCTTTTATTTCTCCAGAAAGGGTTTCTCTAATAACTTCCACGCTTTTTTCAAGCCCAGCTAGTATCTTTAAAGTCATGATTCTGAACTCTAGGTCCGACATCGTACTAATGTCCGTATTGAGTAGGTCCCTGGCTGACGGTACTACCTCTTGTTCTTTTTGCTGAGGTGATTTCTTTCGTCTTGTCATTTTGTTCAGAGGAGAATAGATGAATGAGAGAACAAAATGCTAACAGGTTTACAACGTCCCCAGCAAATATACTGTATATAAATCAGAAAAGACCTGAAACCAGGGGAAAAGAAAGGGAAAGAAAGAAAAAAGAAAGAGAAAAAGAAAAAAAAGATAAAAAAAGATAAAAACAAAAACAAAACAATATAAAAAAGGCAGAATATGATCAAATATGATCAGGCTAGTGCATAGATCAGTGCCACACACTAGATTTTGGGCGTATTTTGGTCTGTTAGAAAAAAGTGCCTCCTAAAATTTTAAAGGTAGAAAGACATATATGTACAAAATAAGGGTTGATACAATGAAGGGATGGAAGATGACTGTAAAGATGAAAATTAGAAAAGATTTTATAAAAGGACTTGGTAAGATAAGTTGTTTGAAAAAAGAAAGAAGATTTAAGAAAAAAAAAAGGAAAAAGGGAGAGAATGTGATCAGGCAGGAGACTAGAACAAAGCCATACACTAGTGATTTAGGGTATATTTTGATCTGTTAGAAGAAACTGTACCTCAAAATTTTAAAGAGAGAACAACTTATATATATATGCCAAAACTAAGGGTAACTACTATGAAGGGATAAAATATGACTCTAAAAATGAAAAATAAAAAATGTTTTTTTTTAAAAAGGGATTTATAAGATGTTGGTTGAAAAAGGGAAAAAGAAAAATAAAAAAAAAACAGTCAACAAAAATTAACTTTGATGAAAGAATGAATCATGGTAAAAAAAAAAAAAAAAGCCATGAATCTATGTGCAGTATTCCCCTAGCGCTGGAGTTCTATTCTCCTTGATCGATCAACTTGGTCTTGGCTTGCTGGCTGTTTGTGCTGATCTTCTGGTGGAGGGGCCTGTTGCTGTGGTTTCCAAATGTCTTTGCCGGAGGCGGAATTGCCCCGCCCTTGTCGGTCCGGGCTAAGGAAGCTGCTCCGGTTTGCTCTCAGGAGCTTTTGTTCCCTGCAAGCTCTCGGTACAGCTTTGGAGGACCAGGGCAGAAATGGTGGCCTCCCAATCTCCACTCGGAGGAGCTGAGAACTCGGGGCCCCGCTCCTCAGTGAGCCCCCAGAGAAAAGCAGTCACTCCCTTGTCCCCGGTCTCCGGCCGCACTCCGTGCTCACCCGGCCTGTGATCGAGCGTTGCTATCTCTGGCACCCGACCCCGCGCGGAGTCTCCAAACCCAGCGGATCCCTGCAGTGCGTTCCCGCACCGCTCCTCCCCGGGAAGGAAGGGGAGTCTCCCCGGATCTGCTGCTTGTTGGGTCCCTGCTGGGGGAGCCGTGCCCTGACTGGGCCGCAGATCACAGTTTATGGCAACCCCGAGCTGAGAGCCCGCGACTCTGCTCCGTCTCTGCAGCCGGCTTCCCTGCTCTGATACCTGGGAGCTCTGGCGCACTCAGGCACCCCCGGTCTCTCTGTGACCCCAAGGGTCCTGAGACCACACTGTCCCGGGAGGATTCCACCCCCCGCTTAGCCACTGTAGCGATGTCCCTCCGCCGAGACAACTTCTAAAAGGTCCGATTTTGTGCTCCGCGGCTCTATCACTTGCCAGAAGCGGCCGGCGGAGGCCCCTCCCCCGCCGTCTATCCTCCCGAATATGGCCTCGGATTCACTTCTCCGCACGCCCTACCTTCCAGTAAGTGGTCGCTTCTCTGTTCAGAGAGTTGTTGCTACTCTCCTGTTCAATCTCCTGTTGAGTTCGTGGCTGTTCAGAATGGTTTGATCCCTATTCAGCTGAATTCCTGAGACCAGACAAAATCTAGGTCTCCTACTCCTCCGCCATCTTGCTCCGCCCGCCCTAAGGGAAGGTTCTTATATCATCTCTCAAGAAACAATACAGCAGAGAAATAGTCTTTCCACTACCACCTACAGGGATGAAGATGGAAGCAATTTCCAACGTTCGCAGTGAAGGCACAAATACTGTGTCAGGTACCACTGCTTGAGAAAGAAGTTGTGTTGAAAGTTTCTCCCTACTCAGATCTTGTTTCAGGAAGCTAGAAACATTTTCATTTCTTTGCGTGAAAGCGTAAGGAAAATGCCATAGGCTGAATTGTAAAGAAAAATGTGGGTCGAATGTTACCACCAACTCACAAGTTGTCCCCTATAGAGGTGTGTGTATGGAAATCGGAGGAAGCATAAGGAACGAGCTCTGTAATTAATTCTTCAAGAACAATGCTGTGGAGAAGCGGTCCTTCGACTCCCTTCTGCTTTCCTAAGGATCGAAGCGCCTTTACACCAAGTGTGAAGGCTTCTGTCATGAAGTTGGAAGGCCTTCAAATGAAGGCGAGCTAGCCTCAGCAGAGCCTTACGCTGAACTCAGAGAAACAACGGCATGTCAAAACTGATTTCGTGCTCACATCTTGGTTCGGGAAGAATGAAGCCTTCTGAGCTATATGTGTCAGTGCCTTCCACTCACCTCTCAAGGTACAACACGGTAGAGGGAGATAGTCCTTCTACTGCCATCTACTGGGAAGAAGATGGAAGAACGTTCCAACGGTCACAGCGAAGGCACAGGTACTGGGCCATATAGCACTGCTTGAGAAAGAAGTCGTGTCGAAAGCTTCACCCAACTCAGATCTTGTTTCGCTAGAGAGAAGCATAAGCAACACACTCAGTGTCTCCTAGTGAGGTGTATGTCTGGAAATGAGAGGAAGCGTAAGGAATGTGCTATACACTTGGGTCTACAAAACAGCGCTGTAGGGGTGCGGTCCTTCGACTGCCACCTCCTCTGCTAAGAAACGAAGCGGCTTGAGGCAAAGTGTGAAAGAAAGCAGAGGGGAAGCGTGATCGACCTTACTCGCGGAACAACTTCTTACGGAGGGCTTTTCTCAACGAACACCATGCATGGGTCACGAAGATAGAAGCGTCTTCCAAAGTATGCGAGTTAGGCAGAGGAAAGGCATACACGAATCTGTGAGAACCAAGTCTATCTCAAACGCGACTTCGAGCTCCCACCTGGGTTCGCGAGGAATTCACACTCACAGAACGTATGTGTTGAATCCTAAACCAAGGGAGTACTAATCAGTCTGAAGAAACACCACTGCAGAGAAACCGTGTTTCTACTAACATCTCACCCTGAACATGGTAGACTTTTCCAATGTAAAGTGTGAAATCGCAAGGAATGTGCCCCGTGCCTGTCCCACAGACATACTTAGTGTAGAATGTCTGTCCCCATTCGAATCTTGTTCTGTGGGAAGTGTTTTCAAGAGTAGGAGAGAGAGCAGATGGAACGTGTCAAGGTTTTCATTGTGAGAAGGAAATCCATCAGGAAAGCCATACACGTAAGGATGAGAAGCACTTTAGCATGAAACGGTGAAGGCATCTTGAATGGGCCCTGTGACGGTGCTGGAGAAACCTCTTCTGAAGTAGGCTTCCCTCAGCTGTCCTATGGTTTCAGTGCGATGAAAGTGTTTTCCCTAGTGGGTGTGAACGCGTAAGGGACATGGTCTAGACTTAACTCTCCGTGGCGAATGTGCCTACAATCGTGACATGAAGAACGATGTATGGAAATGGATGATGTGAGCAAGCCTAAGGAAGATGGCACTCGTTTCTTTAACTCTAAGAACAAATCTAGAGTGTTGCCGTCTTTCGACTACCATCTCTTTTCGTAAGGTTGGAAGCAGCTTGTTAAACATTGTGTGCAAGGAAACAGATGGAACGCGCGATGCTCTACAGCGAGGAACACGTTGTGCGGAGGGTTTCTCTCCTTTAAGTCCTGTGTCATGCAGGTGGATGGGTCTTCAAATGGACGTGGGCTCGCCTCAGGCCTAGTAGCCTTACACTGAACTCTGAGAAACAAGGCCACGTCAAACAGGATTTCGTGCGAACATCTTGGTTCTTGAAGATAAAGGCACTTGGAGATATATGTGCTGCTCTCTAAGGGAAGGTTCTTATACTCACCTCTCAAGAAACAAAGCTGCAGGGAAATAGTCTTTCCACTACCACCTACAGGGACGAAGATGGAAGCAATTTCCAACGTTCGCAGTGAAGGCACAAATACTGTGTCATGTACCACTGCTTGAGAAAGAAGTTGTGTCGAAAGTTTCTCCCTACTCAGATCTTGTTTCAGGAAGCTAGAAGTGTTTTCAGTTCTTCGCGTGAAAGCGCAAGGAAAATGCCATAGGCTGAATTGTGAAGAAAAATGTGGGTCGAATGTTACCACCAAGTCACAAGTTGTCCCCTATAGAGGTGTGTGTCTGTAAATCGGAGGAAGCGTAAGGAAAGTGCTATACACTTATTTCTACAAAACAACGCTGTGGAAGTGCGGTCGTTCCATGAAGAAGGATGAGTATGGATATGTATTATGTGAGGAAGCATAAGGAGGATTGCCTTCCCATGGTTAACTCTAAGAACAAATCTAGAGGTTTGCCATCCGTCGACGACCAGCTCTTTCCCTACGGATGGAAACACCTTTTTACAACGTAGTGCAAAAGGAAAGAGACGGAAAGCGCGGTACACTACGGTGAGGAACACGTTGTGTGGAGGGTTTCTCTGCACGAAAGTCTTGTGTCATGAAGTTGGAAGGGCCTTCAAATGTACGCGAGCTCGCCTCAGCAGCGCCTTCCACTGAACTCAGAGAAACAAGGCCACGTCCAACAGGATTTCCTGCTAACCTCTTGGTTCGGGAAGCGTGAAGCCTTTGGAGATATAGGTGTAAGTGTCTAACACTCAGCTCTCAAGGAACAAAACGGTAGAGAAATCGCCTTTCCACTACCATCTACAGGGAAGAAAATGGAGGAAAGTCCCGACGTTAAAAGCGAAGGCACAAATACTGTGCCATATACCACTGCTTGAGAACGAACTTGTATCGAAAGCCTCTCCCAACTCAGATCTTGTTTCGGGAAGATAGAAGCCTTGTCAGTACTTTGTTTGAAAACACCAGGAAAACGCCACACGCTGAATTGTGAAGAAAAATGTGGGTCGAATGTGACAACCAACCCACTAGTAGTCCCCTAGAGAGGTGTGTGTCTGGAAATAGGAGGAAGCATAAGGGACGTGTGATACACTTAAGTCGAAGAAACAACGCTGTGGCGGTGCGGTCCTTCGACTGCCATCTGCTTTGCTAAGGAACGAAGCGGCTTGAAGCAAAGTGTGAAAGAGTACGGAGGGGAAGGAAGAGAGACATACCTTAGTCGCCGAACAACTTCTTATGGAGGGCTTTTCTCAACGAACACCATGGGTCACGAAGAGGGAAGGGTTTTCAAATGTATGTGACTTCGCCAAAGGAAAGGCATACATGAATCTCTGCGAAGCAAGTCCATCTCAAACGCGACTTCGAGCTCCCATCTGGGTTCGCGAGGAATTCATAGTCACAAAACGTATGGGTTGAATCCTAAACAAAGGGAGTACTATGCAGTCTGAAGAAACACCACTGCAGAGAAACCGTGTTTCTACTAACAACTTCCCTGAACATGGTAGACGTTACCCATGTAAGTGTGAAATCGCAAGGAATGTGCCCCGTGCCTGTCCCACAGACATACTTACTGTAGAATGTCTCTCCCCATTCGAACCTTGTTCTGTGAGAAGTGTTTTCAAGAGTAGGAGAGAGAGCAGATGGAACGTGTCAAGGGTTTCATTGTGAGAAAGAAATCCATTAGGAAAGCCATACACGTAAGAATGAGAAGAATTTTAGCATGAAACGGAGAAGGCATCTTGAATGAGCCCTGGGACGGTGCTGGAGAAACCTCTTCTGAAGTAGGCTTCCCTCAGGTGTCCTATGGTTTCAGTGAGATGAAAATGTTTTCCGTAGTGGGGGTGAAGGCGCAAGGGACATGGGCTAGACTTAACTCTCCGTGTCGAATGTGCCTACAGTCATGACATGAAGAACAATGTATGGAAATGGATGATGTGAGCAAGCCTAAGGAAGATGGCATACGTTTGTTTAACTCTAAGAACAAATCTATATTGTTGCCGTCCTTCGACTACCATCTCTTTTAGTAAGGAAGGAAGCAGCTTGTTAAACCTTGTGTGCAAGGAAAGAGGTGGAACGCGCATTCCTGTACAGCGGGGAACACGTTGTGGAGAGAGCTTCTCTCCTTTAAGTCCTGTGTCATGCAGGTGGATGGGTCTTCAAATGGACGTGGGCTCCCTTCAGGCCTAGTAGCCTTACACTGAACTCTGAGAAAGAAGGCCTCGTCAAACAGGTTTTCGTGCGAACATCTTGGTTCTTGAAGATAGAAGCCCTTGGAGATATATGTGTTGCTCTCTAAGGGAAGGTTCTTATACTCACCTCTCAAGAAACAAAGCTGCAGGGAAATAGTCTTTCCACTACCACCTACAGGGACGAAGATGGAAGCAATTTCCAACGTTCGCAGTGAAGGCACAAATCTGTGTCAGGTACCACTGCTTGAGAAAGAAGTTGTGTCGAAAGTTTCTCCCTACTCAGATCTTGTTTCAGGAAGCTAGAAACATTTTCAGTTCTTTGCGTGAAAGCGTAAGGAAAATGCCATAGGCTGAATTGTAAAGAAAAATGTGGGTCGAATGTTACCACCAACTCACAAGTTGTCCCCTATAGAGGTGTGTGTATGGAAATCGGAGGAAGCATAAGCAACGAGCTCTGCAATTAGTTCTTCAAGAACAATGCTGTGGAGGAGCGGTCCTTCGACTCCCTTCTGCTTTCCTAAGGATCGAAGCGGCTTTACACCAAGTGTGAAGGCTTCTGTCATGAAGTTGGAAGGCCTTCAAATGTAGGCGAGCTAGCCTCGGCAGAGCCTTACGCTGAACTCAGAGAAACAACGGCATGTGAAAACTGATTTCGAGCTCACATCTTGGTTCGGGAAGAATGAAGCCTTCTGAGCTATATGTGTCAGTGCCTTACACTCACCTCTCAAGGAACAACACGGTAGAGGGAGATAGTCCTTCTACTGCCATCTACTGGGAAGAAGATGGAAGAACGTTCCAACGGTCACAGCGAAGGCACAGGTACTGGGCCATATAGCGCTGCTTGAGAAAGAAGTCGTGTCGAAAGCTTCTCCCAACTCAGATCTTGTTTCGTTAGAGAGAAGCATAAGCAACACACTCGTTGTCTCCTAGAGAGGTGTATGTCTGGAAATGAGAGGAAGCGTAAGGAATGTGCTATACACTTGGGTCTACAAAACAGCGCTGTAGGGGTGCGGTCCTTCGACTGCCATCTCCTCTGCTAAGAAACGAAGCGGCTTGAGGCAAAGTGTGAAAGAAAGCAGAGGGGAAGCGTGATCGACCTTACTCGCGGAACAACTTCTTACGGAGTGCTTCTCTCAACGAACACCATGCATGGGTCACGAAGATAGAAGCGTCTTCCAAAGTATGCGAGTTAGGCAGAGGAAAGGCATACAGGAACCTCTGCGAACCAAGTCTATCTCAAACGCGACTTCGAGCTCCCACCTGGGTTCGCGAGGAATTCATAGTCACAAAACGTATGTGTTGAATCGTAAACAAAGGGAGTACTATTAAGTCTGAATAAACACCACTGCAGAGACACCGTGTTTCTACTAACATCTTACCTGAACATGGTAGAGTTTTCCAACGTAAGTGTAAAATCGCAAGGAATGTGCCCCGTGCCTGTCCCACAGATGTACTTAGTGTAGAATGTCTGTCCCCATTCGAATCTTGTTCCGTGGGAAGTGTTTTCAAGAGTAGGAGAGAGAACAGATGGAACGTGTCAAGGTTTTCATTGTGAGAAGGAAATCCATCAGGAAAGCCATACACGTAAGGATGAGAAGCACTTTAGCATGAAACGGTGAAGGCATCTTGAAAAGGCCCTGTGACGGTGCTGGCGAAACCTCTTCTGAAGTAGGCTTCCCTCAGCTGTCCTATGGTTTCAGTGAGATGGAAGTGTTTTCCCTAGCAGGTGTGAAGGCGTAAGGGACATGGACTAGACTTAACTCTCCGTGTCGAATGTGCCTACAGTCATGACAAGAAGAACGATGTATAGAAATGGAGGATGTGAGCAAGCCTAAGGAAGATGGCATACGTTTGTTTAACTCTAAGAAAAAATCTATAGTGTTGCCGTCCTTCGATTACCATCTCTTTTCGTGAGGTAGGAAGCAGCTTGTTAAACCTTGTGTGCCAGAAAAGAGATGGAACGCGCGTTCCTGTACAGCGGGAAACACGTTGTGCAGAGAGTTTCTCTCCTTTAAGTCCTGTGTCATGCAGGTGGATGGGGCTTCAAATGGACGTGGGCTCGCCACAGGCCTAGTCGCCTTACACTGAACTCTGAGAAACAAGGCCACGTCAAACAGGCTGTCGTGCGAACATCTTGGTTCTTGAAGGTAGGAGCCCTTGGAGATATATGTGTTGCTCTCTTTGGAAGGTTGTTTTTTAATTGTTATGTTAATCACCATATTTTACATCATTAGTTTTTGGTGCAGTGTTCCACGATTCATTGTTTGTTCATAACACCCAGTGCTCCATGCAGAACGTGCCCTCCTCAATACCCATCAGCAGGCTAACCCATCCCCCTAAACCCTCCCCTCTAGAACCCTCCGTTTGTTTTTCAGAGTCCATCATCTCTCATGGTTCGTCTCCCCCTCTGACATACTCCCCTTTTCTTCCTCTCCTGTTATCTACTTCTTTTTCTTTTTTCTTAAAATATGTTGCGTTATTTGTTTCAGAAGTACAGATCTGTGATTCAAGAGTCTTGCACAATTCACAGCGCTCACCGTAGCATATACCCTCCCCAATGTCTATCACCCAGCCACCCCATCCCTCCCACCCCCAACCACTCCAGTAACACTCAGTTTCTTTCCTGAGATTAAGAATTCCTCATATCAGTGAGGTCATGGGATACATGTCTTTCTCTGATTGACTTATTTCACTCAGCATAACACCCTCCAGTTCCATCCACGTCGTTGCAAATGGCAAGATCTCATTCCTTTTGATGGCTGCATAATATTCCATTGTGTATATATACCACCTCTTCTTTAGCCATTCATCTGTCGATGGGCATCTTGGCTCTTTCCACCGTTTGGCTATGGTGGATATTGCTGCTATAATCATTGGGGTACACGTAACCCTTCGGGTCCCTACATTTGTATCGTTGTGGTCAATACCCAGTAGTGCAATTGCTGGATCGAACGGGAGCTCTAATTTCAACTGTTTGAGGACCCTCCATACTGTTTTCCAGAGGGGTTGCCCCAGCTTGCATTCCCACCAACAGTGGAGGAGGGTTCCGCTTTCTCCACATCCCCGCCAACATCTGTCGTTCCCTGACTTGTTAATTTTAGCCATTCTGACGGGTGTGAGGTGGTATCTCATGGAGGTTTTGATTTGGATTTCCCTGATGCCGAGCGATGTTGAGCACTTTTTCATGTGCCTCTTGGCCATTTGGATGTCTTCTTTGGAGAGTTGTCTGTTCATGTCTTCTGCCCATTTCTTGATTGGATTATTTGTTCTTTGGGTGTTGAGTTTGATAAGTTCTTTATAGATTTTGGATACTAGCCCTTTATCTGATAGGTCATTTGTAAATATTTTCTCCCATTTTGTCGGTTGTCTTTTGGTTTTGTGGACTGTTTCTTTTGCTGTGCAAAAGCTTTTTATCTTGATGAAATCCCAATAGTTCATTTTTGCCCTGGCTTCCCGTGCCTTTGGCGATGTTTCTAGGAAGAAGTTGCTGCGGCTAAGGTCGAAAAGGTTGCTACCTGTGTTCTCCTTTAGGATTTGGATGGACTCCTGTCTCCCGTTTAGGTCTTTCAACCATTTGGAGTCTATTTTTGTGTGTGGTGTAAGGAAATGGTCCAGTTTCATTCTTCTGCATGTGGCTGTCCAATTTTCCCAACACCATTTGTTGAAGAGACTGTCTTTTTGCCATTGGACATTCTTTCCTGCTTTGTCAAAAATAAGTTGACCATAGAGTTGAGGGTCCATTTCTGGGCTCTCGATTCTGTTCCATTGATCGATGTGTCTGTTTTTGTGCCAGTACCATAGTGTCTTGATGATCACAGCTTTGTAATAGAGCTGGAAGTCCGGAATTGTGATGCCGCCAGCTTTGCTTTTCTTTTTCAGTATTCCTCTGGCTATTCTGGGTCTCTTCTGGTTCCATACAAATTTTAGGATTCTTTGTTCCATTTCTTTGAAAAAAGTGGATGGTATTTTGATGGGGATTGCATTGAATGTGTCGATTGCTCTAGGTAGCATTGACATCTTCACAATGTTGATTCTCCCAATCCACGAGCATGGAACGTTTTTCCATTTCTTTGTGTCTTCTTCAATTTCTTTCATGAGTATTTTATCGTTTTCTGAGTACAGATCCTTTGCCTCTTTGGTTAGATTTCTTCCTAGGTATCGAATGGTTTTGGGTGTAATTGTAAATGGGATCGACTCCTTGATTTGTCTCTCTTCTGTCTTGTTGTTGGTGTATAGGAATGCCACTGATTTCTGTGCATTGATTTTATATCCTGCTACTTGACTGAATTCCTGTATGAGTTCTAGCAGCTTTGGGGTGGAGTCTTTTGGGTTTTCCACATACAGTATCATATCATCTGCCAAGAGTGAGAGTTTGACTTCCTCTTTGCCGATTTGGATGCCTTTGATTTCTTTTTGTTGTCTGATTGCTGTGGCTACGACTTCTAATACTATGTGGAATAGCAGTGGTGAGAGTGGACATCCCTGCCGCGTTCCTGATCTTAGGGGAAAAGCTCTCAGCCTTTCCCCATTGAGAATGGTATTCGCTGTAGGTTTTTCATAGATGGCTTTTATGATGTTGAGGTAGGTACCCTCTATCGCTATACTCTGAAGGGTTTTGATCAAGAAAGGATTTTGTACTTTGTCAAATGCTTTTTCTGCATCTATGGAGAGGATTCTATGTTTCTTGTTCTTTCTTTTGTTAATGTATTGTATCACGTTGATTGATTTGCCGATGTTGAACCAGCCTTGCAGCCCAGGACTAAATCCCACTTGGTCCTGGTGAATAATCCTTTTAATGTACTGTTGGATCCTATTGGCTAGGATTTTGGTGAGAATTTTCACATCCATGTTCATCAAGGATCTTGGTCTGTAATTCTCCTTTTGGATGGGGTCTTTGTCTGGTTTTGGGATCAAGGTAATGCTGGCCTCATAAAATGAGTTTGGAAGTTTCCCTTCCATTTCGATTTATTGGAACAGTTTCAGGAGAATAGGTACTAATTCCTCTTGAAATGTGTGATAGAATTCCCCTGGGAAGCCATCTGGCCCTGGGCTTTTGTTTCTTGGGAGATTTTTGATGACTGTTTCAATTTCCTTCGTGGTTATAGGTCTGTTCAGGTTTTCTATTTCTTCCTGGCTCAATTTTGGTAGTTGATACATCTCTAGGAATGCACCCATTTCTTCCAGGTTATCTCATTTGCTGGCATAGAGTTGCTCATAATATGTTCTTATAATTGTTTGTATTGCTTTGCTGTTGGTTGAGATCTCTCCTCTTTCATTCATGATTTTGTTGATTTGGGTCATTTCTCTTTTCTTTTTGATCAGTCTGGCCAGGGGTTTATCAATCTTGTTAATTCTTTCAAAGAACCAGCTCCTAGTTTCGTTGATCTGTTCTACTGTTCTTTTGGTTTCTAGTTCATTGATTTCTGCTCTGATCTTTATGATTTCTCTTCTCCTGCTGGGTTTAGGCTTTATTTGCTGTTCTTTCTCCAGCTCCTTTAGGTGTAGGGTTAGGTTGTGTATTTGAGACCTTTCTTGTTTCTTGAGAAAGGCATGTATTGCTATATACTTTCCTCTCAGGACTGCCTTTGCTGTATCCCAAAGATTTTGAACAGTTGTGTTTCCATTTTCATTGGTTTCCATGAATTTTTTTAATTCTTCTTTAATTTCTTGGTTGACCCATTCATTCTTTAGTAGGATGCTCTTTAGCCTCCATGTATTTGAGTTCCTTCCGACTTTCCTCTTGTGGTTGAGTTCTAGTCTCAAAGCATTGTGGTCTGAAAATATGCAGGGAATGATCCCAATCTTTTGGTACCGATTGAGACCTGATTTGTGACCTGGGATGTGATCAATTCTGGAGAATGTTCCATGGGCACTAGAGAAGAATGTGTATTCCGTTGCTTTGGGATGGAATGCTCTGAATATGTCTGTGAAGTCCATTTGGTCCAGTGTATCATTTAAAGTCTTTATTTCCTTGTTGATCTTTTGCTTAGATGATCTGTCCATTTCAGTCAGGGGGGTGTTAAAGTCCCCCACTATTATTGTATTGTTGTCAATGTGTTTCTTTGCTTTTGTTATTAATTGCCTTATATAATTGGCTGCTCCCATGTTCGGGGCATAGATATTTACAATTGTTAGATCTTCTTGTTGGATAGACCCTTTAAGTAGGATATAGTGTCCTTCCTCATTTCTTGTTACAGTCTTTGTTTTAAAATCTAGTTTGTCTGATATAAGGATTGCCACCCCAGCTTTCTTTTGGTGTCCATTAGCATGGTAAATGGTTTTCCACCCCCTCACTTTCAATCTGGGGGTGTCTTTCGGTCTAAAATGAGTCTCTTGCAGACAGCATATGGATGGGTCTTGTTTTTTAATCCAATCTGATAGCCTGCGTCTTTTGTTTTTTGTTGTTTTTGTTGTTTTGGCTTTTTTTTTATTGTTACCTTAATCACCATATATTACATCATTAGTTTTTCGTGCAGTGTTCCACGATTCATTGTTTGTTCATAACACCCAGTGCTCCATGCAGAACGTGCCCTCCTCAATACCCATCACCAGGCTAACCCAGCCCCCTAACCCCCTCCCTTCTAGAACCCTCCGTTTGTTTTTCAGAGTCTATCATCTCTCATGGTTCGTCTCCCCCTCTGACATACTCCCCTTTTCTTCCTTCCCTGTTATCTTCTTCTTTGTCTTTTTTCTTAAAATATGTTGCGTTATTTGTTTCAGAAATACAGATCTGTGATTCAACAGTCTTGCACCATTCACAGCGCTCACCGTAGCATATACCCTCCCCAATGTCTATCACCCAGCCACCCCATCCCTCCCACCCCCAACCACTCCAGTATCACTCAGTTTCTTTCCTGAGATTAAGAATTCCTCATATCAGTGTGGTCGTGGGATACGTGTCTTTCTCTCATTGACTTATTTCACTCAGCATAACACCCTCCAGTTCCATCCACGTCGTTGCAAATGGCAAGGTCTCATTCCTTTTGATGGCTGCATAATATTCCATTGTGTATATATACCACCTCTTCTTTAGCCATTCATCTGTCGATGGGCATCTTGGCTCTTTCCACAGTTTGGCTATGGTGGACATTGCTGCTATAATCATTGGGGTACACGTACCCCTTCGGGCCCCTACATTTGTATCTTTGTGGTCAATACCCAGTAGTGCAATTGCTGGATCGAACGGTAGCTCTAATTTCAACTGTTTGAGGATCCTCCATACTGTTTTCCAGAGGGGTTGCCCCAGCTTGCATTCCCACCAACAGTGGAGGAGGGTTCCCCTTTCTCCACATCCCCGTCGACATCTGTCGTTCCCTGACTTGTTACTTTTAGCCATTCTGACGGGTGTGAGGTGGTATCTCATGGAGGTTTTGATTTGGATTTCCCTGATGCCGAGCGATGTTGAGCACTTTTTCATGTGCCTATTGGCCATTTGGATGTCTTCTTTGGAGAGATGTCTGTTCATGTCTTCTGCCCATTTCTTGATTGGATTATTTTTTCTTTGGGTGTTGAGTTTGATAAGTTCTTTATAGATTTTGGATACTAGCCCTTTATCTGATAGGTCATTTGCAAATATTTTCTCCCATTCTGTCGGTTGTCTTTTGGTTTTGTGGACTGTTTCTTTTGCTGTGCAAAAGCTTTTTATCTTGATGAAATCCCAATAGTTCATTTTTGCCCTGGCTTCCCGTGCCTTTGGTGATGTTTCTAGGAAGAAGTTGCTGAGGCTAGGGTCGGAAAAGTTGCTACCTGTGTTCTCCTTTAGGATTTGGATGGACTCCTGTCTCCCGTTTAGGTCTTTCAACCATTTGGAGTCTATTTTTGTGTGTGGTGTAAGGAAATGGTCCAGTTTCATTCTTCTGCATGTGGCTGTCCAATTTTCCCAACACCATTTGTTGAAGAGACTGTCTTTTTGCCATTGGACATTCTTTCCTGCTTTGTCAAAAATAAGTTGTCCATAGAGTTGAGGGTCCATTTCTGGGCTCTCGATTCTGTTCCATTGATCGATGTGTCTGTTTTTGTGCCAGTGCCATAGTGTCTTGATGATCACAGCATTGTAATAGAGCTGGAAGTCCGGAATTGTGATGCCGCCAGCTTTGCTTTTCTTTTTCAGTATTCCTCTGGCTATTCTGGGTCTCTTCTGGTTCCATACAAATTTTAGGATTCTTTGTTCCATTTCTTTGAAAAATGTGGATGGTATTTTGATGGGGATTGCATTGAATGTGTCGATTGCTCTTGGTAGCATTGACATCTTCACGATGTTGATTCTCCCAATCCATGAGCATGGAACGTTTTTCCATTTCTTTGTGTCTTCTTCAATTTCTTTCATGAGTATATTATCGTTTTCTGAGTACAGATCCTTTGCCTCTTTGGTTAGATTTCTTCCTAGGTATCGAATGGTTTTGGGTGCAATTGTAAATGGGATCGACTCCTTGATTTGTCTCTCTTCTGTCTTGTTGTTGGTGTATAGGAATGCCACTGATTTCTGTGCATTGATTTTATATCCTGCTACTTTACTGAATTCCTGTATGAGTTCTAGCAGCTTTGGGGTGGAGTCTTTTGGGTTTTCCACATACAGTATCATATCATCTGCCAAGAGTGAGAGTTTGACTTCCTCTTTGCCGATTTGGATGCCTTTGATTTCTTTTTGTTGTCTGATTGCTGTGGCTACGACTTCTAATACTATGTGGAATAGCAGTGGTGAGAGTGGACATCCCTGCCGCGTTCCTGACCTTAGGGGAAAAGCTCTCAGCCTTTCCCCATTGAGAATGATATTCGCTGTAGGTTTTTCATAGATGGCTTTTATGATGTTGAGGTATGTACCCTCTATCCCTATACTCTGAAGAGTTTTGATCAAGAAAGGATGTTGTACTTTGTCAAATGCTTTTTCTGCATCTATGGAGAGGATCCTATGATTCTTGTTCTTTCTTTTGTTAATGTATTGTATCACGTTGATTGATTTGTGGATGTTGAACCAGCCTTGCAGCCCAGGACTAAATCCCACTTGGTCTTGGTGAATAATCCTTTTAATGTACTGTTGGATCCTATTGGCTCATATTTTGGTGAGAATTTTCGCATCCATGTTCATCAAGGATCTTGGTCTGTAATTCTCCTTTTGGATGGGGTCTTTGTCTGGTTTTGGGATCAAGGTAATGCTGGCCTCATAAAATGAGTTTGGAAGTTTCCCTTCCATTTTATTTTTTGGAACAGTTTCAGGAGAATAGGTATTAATTCCTCTTGAAATGTCTGATAGAATTCCCCTGGGAAGCCATCTGGCCCTGGGCTTTTGTTTCTTGGGAGATTTTTGATGACTGCTTCAATTTCCTTCGTGGTTATAGGTCTGTTCAGGTTTTCTATTTCTTCCTGGCTCAATTTTGGTAGTTGATACATCTCTAGGAATGCACCCATTTCTTCCAGGTTATCTAATTTGCTGGCATAGAGTTGCTCATAATATGTTCTTATAATTGTTTGTATTGCTTTGCTGTTGGTTGAGATCTCTCCTCTTTCATTCATGATTTTGTTGATTTGGGTCATTTCTCTTTTCTTTTTGATCAGTCTGGCCAGGGGTTTATCAATCTTGTTAATTCTTTCAAAGAACCAGCTCCTAGTTTCGTTGATCTGTTCTACTGTTCTTTTGGTTTCTAGTTCATTGATTTCTGCTCTGATCTTTATGATTTCTCTTCTCCTGCTGGGTTTAAGCTTTATTTGCTGTTCTTTCTCCAGCTCCTTTAGGTGTAGGGTTAGGTTGTGTATTTGAGACCTTTCTTGTTTCTTGAGAAAGGCATGTATTGCTATATACTTTCCTCTCAGGACTGCCTTTGCTGTATCCCAAAGATTTTGAACAGTTGTGTTTTCATTTTCATTGGTTTCCATGAATTTTTTTAATTCTTCTTTAATTTCTTGGTTGACCCATTCATTCTTTAGTAGGATGCTCTTTAGCCTCCATGTATTTGAGTTCTTTCCGACTTTCCTCTTGTGGTTGAGTTCTAGTCTCAAAGCATTGTGGTCTGAAAATATGCAGGGAATGATCCCAATCTTTTGGTACCGGTTGAGACCTGATTTGTGACCCTGGATGTGATCAATTCTGGGGAACGTTCCATGGGCACTAGAGAAGAATGTGTATTCCGTTGCTTTGGGATGGAATGCTCTGAATATATCTGTGAAGTCCATTTGGTCCAGTGTGTCATTTAAAGTCTTTATTTCCTTGTTGATCTTTTGCTTAGATGATGTGTCCATTTCAGTCAGGGGGGTGTTAAAGTCCCCCACTATTATTGTTTTGTTGTCCATGTGTTTCTTTGCTTTTGTTATTAATTGCCTTATATAATTGGCTGCTCCCATGTTCGGGGCATAGATATTAACAATTGTTAGATCTTCTTGTTGGATAGACCCTTTAAGTAGGATATAGTGTCCTTCCTCATCTCTTGTTACAGTCTTTGTTTTAAAATCTAGTTTGTCTGATATAAGGATTGCCACCCCAGCTTTCTTTTGGTGTCCATTAGCATGGTAACTGGTTTTCCACCCCCTCACTTTCAATCTGGGGGTGTCTTTCGGTCTAAAATGAGTCTCTTGCAGACAGCATATGGATGGGTCTTGTTTTTTAATCCAATCTGATAGCCTGTGTCTTTTGATTGGGGCATTTAGCCCATTTACATTCAGGGTAACTATTGAAAGGTATGAATTTAGTGCCATTGTATTACCTGTAAGGTGACTGTTAACTGTCTGTTGTCTGTGTTCGTTTCTGCTCTTTGCTGCTTTTAGGTTCTCTCTTTGCTTAGAGGACCCCTCTCAATATTTCTTGGAGGGGTGGTTTTGTGTTTGCAAATTCCTTTAGTTTTTTTTGTTCTGGAAGCTTTTTATCTCTCCTTCTATTTTCAATGATAGCCTAGCTGGATATAGTATTCTTGGCTGCCTATTTTTCTCGTTTAGTGCTCTGAAGATATCGTGCCAGTCCTTTCTGGCCTGCCAGGTCTCTGTGGATAGGTCTGTTGCCAATCTAATGTTTCTACCATTGTAGGTTAACATATCTCTTCTCCCGAGCTGCTTTCAGGATTTTCTCTTTGTCTCTGAGACTCGGAAGTTTTACTATTAGATGTCGGGGTGTTGACCTATTATTATTGATTTTGAGAGGGGTTCTCTGTGCCTCCTGGATTTTAATGCCTGTTTCCTTCCTCACATTAGGGAAGTTCTCTGGTATAATTTGCTCCAATATACCTTCTGCCCCTCTCTCTCTCTCTTCTTCTTCTGGAATCCCAATTATTCTAATGTTGTTTCGTCTTATCGTATCACTTATCTCTCGAATTCTGCCCTCGTGATCCTGTAGTTGTTTCTCTCTCTTTTTCTCAGCCTCTTTATTTTCCATCATTTGGTCTTCTATATCGCTGATTCTCTCTTCTGCCTCATTTATCCTAGCATTTAGTGCCCCCATTTTTGATTGCACCTCATCAATAGCCTTTTTGATTTCGATTTGGTTAGATTTTTGTTCTTTTATTTCTCCAGAAAGGGTTTCTCTAATAACTTCCACGCTTTTTTCAAGCCCAGCTAGTATCTTTAAAGTCATGATTCTGAACTCTAGGTCCGACATCGTACTAATGTCCGTATTGAGTAGGTCCCTGGCTGACGGTACTACCTCTTGTTCTTTTTGCTGAGGTGATTTCTTTCGTCTTGTCATTTTGTTCAGAGGAGAATAGATGAATGAGAGAACAAAATGCTAACAGGTTTACAACGTCCCCAGCAAATATACTGTATATAAATCAGAAAAGACCTGAAACCAGGGGAAAAGAAAGGGAAAGAAAGAAAAAAGAAAGAGAAAAAGAAAAAAAAGATAAAAAAAGATAAAAACAAAAACAAAACAATATAAAAAAGGCAGAATATGATCAAATATGATCAGGCTAGTGCATAGATCAGTGCCACACACTAGATTTTGGGCGTATTTTGGTCTGTTAGAAAAAAGTGCCTCCTAAAATTTTAAAGGTAGAAAGACATATATGTACAAAATAAGGGTTGATACAATGAAGGGATGGAAGATGACTGTAAAGATGAAAATTAGAAAAGATTTTATAAAAGGACTTGGTAAGATAAGTTGTTTGAAAAAAGAAAGAAGATTTAAGAAAAAAAAAAGGAAAAAGGGAGAGAATGTGATCAGGCAGGAGACTAGAACAAAGCCATACACTAGTGATTTAGGGTATATTTTGATCTGTTAGAAGAAACTGTACCTCAAAATTTTAAAGAGAGAACAACTTATATATATATGCCAAAACTAAGGGTAACTACTATGAAGGGATAAAATATGACTCTAAAAATGAAAAATAAAAAATGTTTTTTTTTAAAAAGGGATTTATAAGATGTTGGTTGAAAAAGGGAAAAAGAAAAATAAAAAAAAAACAGTCAACAAAAATTAACTTTGATGAAAGAATGAATCATGGTAAAAAAAAAAAAAAAAGCCATGAATCTATGTGCAGTATTCCCCTAGCGCTGGAGTTCTATTCTCCTTGATCGATCAACTTGGTCTTGGCTTGCTGGCTGTTTGTGCTGATCTTCTGGTGGAGGGGCCTGTTGCTGTGGTTTCCAAATGTCTTTGCCGGAGGCGGAATTGCCCCGCCCTTGTCGGTCCGGGCTAAGGAAGCTGCTCCGGTTTGCTCTCAGGAGCTTTTGTTCCCTGCAAGCTCTCGGTACAGCTTTGGAGGACCAGGGCAGAAATGGTGGCCTCCCAATCTCCACTCGGAGGAGCTGAGAACTCGGGGCCCCGCTCCTCAGTGAGCCCCCAGAGAAAAGCAGTCACTCCCTTGTCCCCGGTCTCCGGCCGCACTCCGTGCTCACCCGGCCTGTGATCGAGCGTTGCTATCTCTGGCACCCGACCCCGCGCGGAGTCTCCAAACCCAGCGGATCCCTGCAGTGCGTTCCCGCACCGCTCCTCCCCGGGAAGGAAGGGGAGTCTCCCCGGATCTGCTGCTTGTTGGGTCCCTGCTGGGGGAGCCGTGCCCTGACTGGGCCGCAGATCACAGTTTATGGCAACCCCGAGCTGAGAGCCCGCGACTCTGCTCCGTCTCTGCAGCCGGCTTCCATGCTCTGATACCTGGGAGCTCTGGCGCACTCAGGCACCCCCGGTCTCTCTGTGACCCCAAGGGTCCTGAGACCACACTGTCCCGGGAGGATTCCACCCCCCGCTTAGCCACTGTAGCGATGTCCCTCCGCCGAGACAACTTCTAAAAGGTCCGATTTTGTGCTCCGCGGCTCTATCACTTGCCAGAAGCGGCCGGCGGAGGCCCCTCCCCCGCCGTCTATCCTCCCGAATATGGCCTCGGATTCACTTCTCCGCACGCCCTACCTTCCAGTAAGTGGTCGCTTCTCTGTTCAGAGAGTTGTTGCTACTCTCCTGTTCAATCTCCTGTTGAGTTCGTGGCTGTTCAGAATGGTTTGATCCCTATTCAGCTGAATTCCTGAGACCAGACAAAATCTAGGTCTCCTACTCCTCCGCCATCTTGCTCCGCCCGCCCTAAGGGAAGGTTCTTATATCATCTCTCAAGAAACAATACAGCAGAGAAATAGTCTTTCCACTACCACCTACAGGGATGAAGATGGAAGCAATTTCCAACGTTCGCAGTGAAGGCACAAATACTGTGTCAGGTACCACTGCTTGAGAAAGAAGTTGTGTTGAAAGTTTCTCCCTACTCAGATCTTGTTTCAGGAAGCTAGAAACATTTTCATTTCTTTGCGTGAAAGCGTAAGGAAAATGCCATAGGCTGAATTGTAAAGAAAAATGTGGGTCGAATGTTACCACCAACTCACAAGTTGTCCCCTATAGAGGTGTGTGTATGGAAATCGGAGGAAGCATAAGGAACGAGCTCTGTAATTAATTCTTCAAGAACAATGCTGTGGAGAAGCGGTCCTTCGACTCCCTTCTGCTTTCCTAAGGATCGAAGCGCCTTTACACCAAGTGTGAAGGCTTCTGTCATGAAGTTGGAAGGCCTTCAAATGAAGGCGAGCTAGCCTCAGCAGAGCCTTACGCTGAACTCAGAGAAACAACGGCATGTCAAAACTGATTTCGTGCTCACATCTTGGTTCGGGAAGAATGAAGCCTTCTGAGCTATATGTGTCAGTGCCTTCCACTCACCTCTCAAGGTACAACACGGTAGAGGGAGATAGTCCTTCTACTGCCATCTACTGGGAAGAAGATGGAAGAACGTTCCAACGGTCACAGCGAAGGCACAGGTACTGGGCCATATAGCACTGCTTGAGAAAGAAGTCGTGTCGAAAGCTTCACCCAACTCAGATCTTGTTTCGCTAGAGAGAAGCATAAGCAACACACTCAGTGTCTCCTAGTGAGGTGTATGTCTGGAAATGAGAGGAAGCGTAAGGAATGTGCTATACACTTGGGTCTACAAAACAGCGCTGTAGGGGTGCGGTCCTTCGACTGCCACCTCCTCTGCTAAGAAACGAAGCGGCTTGAGGCAAAGTGTGAAAGAAAGCAGAGGGGAAGCGTGATCGACCTTACTCGCGGAACAACTTCTTACGGAGGGCTTTTCTCAACGAACACCATGCATGGGTCACGAAGATAGAAGCGTCTTCCAAAGTATGCGAGTTAGGCAGAGGAAAGGCATACACGAATCTGTGAGAACCAAGTCTATCTCAAACGCGACTTCGAGCTCCCACCTGGGTTCGCGAGGAATTCACACTCACAGAACGTATGTGTTGAATCCTAAACCAAGGGAGTACTAATCAGTCTGAAGAAACACCACTGCAGAGAAACCGTGTTTCTACTAACATCTCACCCTGAACATGGTAGACTTTTCCAATGTAAAGTGTGAAATCGCAAGGAATGTGCCCCGTGCCTGTCCCACAGACATACTTAGTGTAGAATGTCTGTCCCCATTCGAATCTTGTTCTGTGGGAAGTGTTTTCAAGAGTAGGAGAGAGAGCAGATGGAACGTGTCAAGGTTTTCATTGTGAGAAGGAAATCCATCAGGAAAGCCATACACGTAAGGATGAGAAGCACTTTAGCATGAAACGGTGAAGGCATCTTGAATGGGCCCTGTGACGGTGCTGGAGAAACCTCTTCTGAAGTAGCCTTCCCTCAGCTGTCCTATGGTTTCAGTGCGATGAAAGTGTTTTCCCTAGTGGGTGTGAACGCGTAAGGGACATGGTCTAGACTTAACTCTCCGTGGCGAATGTGCCTACAATCGTGACATGAAGAACGATGTATGGAAATGGATGATGTGAGCAAGCCTAAGGAAGATGGCACTCGTTTCTTTAACTCTAAGAACAAATCTAGAGTGTTGCCGTCTTTCGACTACCATCTCTTTTCGTAAGGTTGGAAGCAGCTTGTTAAACATTGTGTGCAAGGAAACAGATGGAACGCGCGATGCTCTACAGCGAGGAACACGTTGTGCGGAGGGTTTCTCTCCTTTAAGTCCTGTGTCATGCAGGTGGATGGGTCTTCAAATGGACGTGGGCTCGCCTCAGGCCTAGTAGCCTTACACTGAACTCTGAGAAACAAGGCCACGTCAAACAGGATTTCGTGCGAACATCTTGGTTCTTGAAGATAAAGGCACTTGGAGATATATGTGCTGCTCTCTAAGGGAAGGTTCTTATACTCACCTCTCAAGAAACAAAGCTGCAGGGAAATAGTCTTTCCACTACCACCTACAGGGACGAAGATGGAAGCAATTTCCAACGTTCGCAGTGAAGGCACAAATACTGTGTCATGTACCACTGCTTGAGAAAGAAGTTGTGTCGAAAGTTTCTCCCTACTCAGATCTTGTTTCAGGAAGCTAGAAGTGTTTTCAGTTCTTCGCGTGAAAGGGCAAGGAAAATGCCATAGGCTGAATTGTGAAGAAAAATGTCGGTCGAATGTTACCACCCAGTCACAAGTTGTCCCCTATAGAGGTGTGTGTCTGTAAATCGGAGGAAGCGTAAGGAAAGTGCTATACACTTATTTCTACAAAACAACGCTGTGGAAGTGCGGTCGTTCCATGAGGAAGGATGAGTATGGATATGTATTATGTGAGGAAGCATAAGGAGGATTGCCTACCGATGGTTAACTCTAAGAACAAATCTAGAGGTTTGCCGTCCTTCGACGACCAGCTCTTTCCTTACGGATGGAAGCAGCTTTTTACAACGTAGTGCAAAAGGAAAGAGACGGAAAGCGCGGTACACTACGGTGAGGAACACGTTGTGTGGAGGGTTTCTCTGCACGAAAGTCTTGTGTCATGAAGTTGGAAGGGCCTTCAAATGTACGCGAGCTCGCCTCAGCAGCGCCTTCCACTGAACTCAGAGAAACAAGGCCACGTCCAACAGGATTTCCTGCTAACCTCTTGGTTCGGGAAGCGTGAAGCCTTTGGAGATATAGGTGTAAGTGTCTAACACTCAGCTCTCAAGGAACAAAACGGTAGAGAAATCGCCTTTCCACTACCATCTACAGGGAAGAAAATGGAGGAAAGTCCCGACGTTAAAAGCGAAGGCACAAATACTGTGCCATATACCACTGCTTGAGAACGAACTTGTATCGAAAGCCTCTCCCAACTCAGATCTTGTTTCGGGAAGATAGAAGCCTTGTCAGTACTTTGTTTGAAAACACCAGGAAAACGCCACACGCTGAATTGTGAAGAAAAATGTGGGTCGAATGTGACAACCAACCCACTAGTAGTCCCCTAGAGAGGTGTGTGTCTGGAAATAGGAGGAAGCATAAGGGACGTGTGATACACTTAAGTCGAAGAAACAACGCTGTGGCGGTGCGGTTCTTCGACTGCCATCTGCTTTGCTAAGGAACGAAGCGGCTTGAAGCAAAGTGTGAAAGAGTACGGAGGGGAAGGAAGAGAGACATACCTTAGTCGCCGAACAACTTCTTATGGAGGGCTTTTCTCAACGAACACCATGGGTCACGAAGAGGGAAGGGTTTTCAAATGTATGTGACTTCGCCAAAGGAAAGGCATACATGAATCTCTGCGAAGCAAGTCCATCTCAAACGCGACTTCGAGCTCCCATCTGGGTTCGCGAGGAATTCATAGTCACAAAACGTATGGGTTGAATCCTAAACAAAGGGAGTACTATGCAGTCTGAAGAAACACCACTGAAGAGAAACCGTGTTTCTACTAACATCTTCCCTGAACATGGTAGACTTTACCCATGTAAGTGTGAAATCGCAAGGAATGTGCCCCGTGCCTGTCCCACAGATATACTTACTGTAGAATGTCTGTCCCCATTCGAACCTTGTTCTGTGAGAAGTGTTTTCAAGAGTAGGAGAGAGAGCAGATGGAACGTGTCAAGGTTTTCGTTGTGAGAAAGAAATCCATTAGGAAAGCCATACACGTTAAGAATGAGAAGAACTTTAGCATGAAACGGAGAAGGCATCTTGAAAGGGCCCTGTGACGGTGCTGGAGAAACCTCTTCTGAAGTAGGCTTCTCTCAGGTGTCCTATGGTTTCAGTGAGATGAAAATGTTTTCCGTAGTGGGGGTGAAGGCGTAACGGACATGGGCTAGACTTAACTCTCCGTGTCGAATGTGCCTACAGTCATGACATGAAGAACGATGTATGGAAATGGAGGATGTGAGCAAGCCTAAGGAAGATGGCATACGTTTGTTTAACTCTAAGAACAAATCTATTTTGTTGCCGTCCTTCGACTACCATCTCTTTTCGTAAGTTTGGAAGCAGCTTGTTAAACCTTGTGTGCAAGAAAATAGTTGGAACCCGCGATCCTGTACAGCGGGTAACACGGTGTGCGGAGGGTTTCTCTCCTTTAAGTCCTGTGTCATGCGGGTGGATGGGTCTTCAAATGGACGTGGGCTCGCCTCAGGCCTAGTAGCCTTACACTGAACTCTGAGAAACAAGGCCACGTCAAACAGGCTGTCGTGCGAACATCTTGGATCTTGAAGATAGAAGCCCTTGGAGATATATGTGTTGCTCTCTAAGGGAAGGTTCTTATACTCACCTCTCAAGAAACAAAACTGCAGGGAAATAGTCTTTCCACTACCGCCTACAGGGAAGAATATGGAAGCAATTTCCAACGTTCGCAGTGAAGGCACAAATACTGTGTCATGTACCACAGCTTGAGAAAGAAGTTGTGTCGAACGTTTCTCCCTACTCAGATCTTGTTTCAGGAAGCTAGAAGCATTTTCAGTTTTTCGCCTGAAAGCGTAAGGAAAATGCCATAGGCTGAAGAGTGAAGAAAAATGTGGGTCGAATGTTACCACCAAGTCACAAGTTGTCCCCTATAGAGGTGTGTGTCTGGAAATGGGAGGAAGCGTAAGGAACGTGCTATACACTTAGTTCTACAAATCAACGCTGTGGAGGTGCGGTCCTTCGACTGCCACCTCCTCTGCTAAGAAACGAAGCGGCTTGATGCAAAGTGTGAAAGAAAGCAGAGGGGAAGCGTGATCTACCTTACTCGCGGAACAACATCTTATGGAGGGCTTCTCTCAAAGAACACCATGCATGGGTCACGAAGATAGAAGCGTCTTCCAAAGTATGCGAGTTAGGCAGAGGAAAGGCATACACGAATCTCTGCGAACCAAGTCTATCTCAAACGCGACTTCGAGCTCCCATCTGGGTTCGTGAGGAATTCACAGTCACAAAACGTATGTGTTGAATCCTAAACAAAGGGAGTACTATTCAGTCGGAAGAAACACCACTGCAGAGACACCGGGTTTCTACTAGCATCTCACCCTGGACATGGTGGACTTTTCCAATGCAAAGTGTGAAATCGCAAGGAATGTGCCCCGTGCCTGTCCCACAGACATACTTACTGTAGAATCTCTGTCCCCATTCGAATCTTGTTCTGTGGGAAGTGTTTTCAAGAGTAGGAGAGAGAGCAGATGGAACGTGTCAAGGTTTTCATTGTGAGAAGGAAATCCATCAGGAAAGCCACACACGTAAGGATGAGAAGCACTTTAGCATGAAACGGTGAAGGCATCTTGAATGGGCCCTGTGACGGTGCTGGAGAAACCTCTTCTGAGGTAGGCTTCCCTCAGCTGTGCAACGGTTTCAGTGAGATGAAAGTGTTTTCCCTAGTGGGTGTGAAGGCGTAAGGGACATGGAGTAGACTTAACTCTCCGTGTCGAATGTGCCTACAGTCGTGACATGAAGAACGATGTATGGAAATGGAGGATGTGAGCAAGCCTAAGGAAGATGGCATACGTTTGTTTAACTCTAAGAACAAATCTATATTGTTGCCGTCCTTCGACTACCATCTCTTTTCGTAAGGTAGGAAGCAGCTTGTTAAACCTTGTGTGCAAGGAAAGAGGTGGAACGTGCCTTCCTGTACAGCGGGGAACACGTTGTGCAGAGGGTTTCTCTCCTTTAAGTCCTGTGTCATGCAGGTGGATGGGTCTTCAAATGGACGTGGGCTCCCTTCAGGCCTAGTAGCCTTACACTGAACTCTGAGAAAGAAGGCCTCGTCAAACAGGTTTTCGTGCGAACATCTTGGTTCTTGAAGATAGAAGCCCTTGGAGATATATGTGCTGCTCTCTAAGGGAGGGTTCTTATACTCACCTCTCAAGAAACAAAGCTGCAGGGAAATGATCTTTCCACTACCACCTACAGGGACGAAGATGGAAGCAATTTCCAACGTTCGCAGTGAAGGCACAAATACTGTGTCATGTACCCCTGCTTGAGAAAGAAGTTGTGTCGAAAGTTTCTCCCTACTCAGATCTTGTTTCAGGAAGCTAGAAGTGTTTTCAGTTCTTCGCGTGAAAGGGCAAGGATAATGCCATAGGCTGAATTGTGAAGAAAAATGTCGGTCGAATGTTACCACCAAGTCACAAGTTGTCCCCTATAGAGGTGTGTGGCTGTAAATTCGAGGAAGCGTAAGGAAAGTGCTATACACTTATTTCTACAAAACAACGCTGTGAAATTGCGGCCGTTCCATGAGGAAGGATCAGTATGGATATGTATTATGTGAGGAAGCATAAGGAGGATTGCCTACCCATGGTTAACTCTAAGAACAAATCTAGAGGTTTGCCGTCCTTCGACGACCAGCTCTTTCCCTACGGATGGAAGCACCTTTTTACAACGTAGTGTAAAAGGAAAGAGACGGAAAGCGCGGTACACTACGGTGAGGAACACGTTGTGTGGAGGGTTTCTCTGCACGAAAGTCTTGTGTCATGAAGTTGGAAGGGCCTTCAAATGTACGCGAGCTCGCCTCAGCAGCGCCTTCCACTGAACTCAGAGAAACAAGGCCACGTCCAACAGGATTTCCTGCTAACCTCTTGGTTCGGGAAGCGTGAAGCCTTTGGAGATATAGGTGTAAGTGTCTAACACTCAGCTCTCAAGGAACAAAACGGTAGAGAAATCGCCTTTCCACTACCATCTACAGGGAAGAAAATGGAGGAAAGTCCCGACGTTAAAAGCGAAGGCACAAATACTGTGCCATATACCACTGCTTGAGAACGAACTTGTATCGAAAGCCTCTCCCAACTCAGATCTTGTTTCGGGAAGATAGAAGCCTTGTCAGTACTTTGTTTGAAAACACCAGGAAAACGCCACACGCTGAATTGTGAAGAAAAATGTGGGTCGAATGTGACAACCAACCCACTAGTAGTCCCCTAGAGAGGTGTGTGTCTGGAAATAGGAGGAAGCATAAGGGACGTGTGATACACTTAAGTCGAAGAAACAACGCTGTGGCGGTGCGGTTCTTCGACTGCCATCTGCTTTGCTAAGGAACGAAGCGGCTTGAAGCAAAGTGTGAAAGAGTACGGAGGGGAAGGAAGAGAGACATACCTTAGTCGCCGAACAACTTCTTATGGAGGGCTTTTCTCAACGAACACCATGGGTCACGAAGAGGGAAGGGTTTTCAAATGTATGTGACTTCGCCAAAGGAAAGGCATACATGAATCTCTGCGAAGCAAGTCCATCTCAAACGCGACTTCGAGCTCCCATCTGGGTTCGCGAGGAATTCATAGTCACAAAACGTATGGGTTGAATCCTAAACAAAGGGAGTACTATGCAGTCTGAAGAAACACCACTGCAGAGAAACCGTGTTTCTACTAACATCTTCCCTGAACATGGTAGACGTTACCCATGTAAGTGTGAAATCGCAAGGAATGTGCCCCGTGCCTGTCCCACAGACATACTTACTGTAGAATGTCTGTCCCCATTCGAACCTTGTTCTGTGAGAAGTGTTTTCAAGAGTAGGAGAGAGAGCAGATGGAACGTGTCAAGGTTTTCATTGTGAGAAAGAAATCCATTAGGAAAGCCATACACGTAAGAATGAGAAGAACTTTAGCATGAAACGGAGAAGGCATCTTGAAAGGGCCCTGTGACGGTGCTGGAGAAACCTCTTCTGAAGTAGGCTTCCCTCAGGTGTCCTATGGTTTCAGTGAGATGAAAATGTTTTCCGTAGTGGGGGTGAAGGCGCAAGGGACATGGGCTAGACTTAACTCTCCGTGTCGAATGTGCCTACAGTCATGACATGAAGAACAATGTATGGAAATGGATGATGTGAGCAAGCCTAAGGAAGATGGCATACGTTTGTTTAACTCTAAGAACAAATCTATTTTGTTGCCGTCCTTCGACTACCATCTCTTTTAGTAAGGAAGGAAGCAGCTTGTTAAACCTTGTGTGCAAGGAAAGAGGTGGAACGCGCATTCCTGTACATCGGGAAACACGTTGTGCAGAGAGCTTCTCTCCTTTAAGTCCTGTGTCATGCAGGTGGATGGGGCTTCAAATGGACGTGGGCTCCCTTCAGGCCTAGTAGCCTTACACTGAACTCTGAGAAAGAAGGCCTCGTCAAACAGGTTTTCGTGCAAACATCTTGGTTCTTGAAGATAGAAGCCCTTGGAGATATATATGTTGCTCTCTAAGGGAAGGTTCTTATACTCACCTCTCAAGAAACAAAGCTGCAGGGAAATAGTCTTTCCACTACCACCTACAGGGATGAAGATGGAAGCAATTTCCAACGTTCGCAGTGAAGGCACAAATCTGTGTCAGGTACCACTGCTTGAGAAAGAAGTTGTGTCGAAAGTTTCTCCCTACTCAGATCTTGTTTCAGGAAGCTAGAAACATTTTCAGTTCTTTGCGTGAAAGCGTAAGGAAAATGCCATAGGCTGAATTGTAAAGAAAAATGTGGGTCGAATGTTACCACCAACTCACAAGTTGTCCCCTATAGAAGTGTGTGTATGGAAATCGGAGGAAGCATAAGCAACGAGCTCTGCAATTAATTCTTCAAGAACAATGCTGTGGAGGAGCGGTCCTTCGACTCCCTTCTGCTTTCCTAAGGATCGAAGCGGCTTTACACCAAGTGTGAAGGCTTCTGTCATGAAGTTGGAAGGCCTTCAAATGTAGGCGAGCTAGCCTCAGCAGAGCCTTACGCTGAACTCAGAGAAACAACGGCATGTGAAAACTGATTTCGAGCTCACATCTTGGTTCGGGAAGAATGAAGCCTTCTGAGCTATATGTGTCAGTGCCTTACACTCACCTCTCAAGGAACAACACGGTAGAGGGAGATAGTCCTTCTACTGCCATCTACTGGGAAGAAGATGGAAGAACGTTCCAACGGTCACAGCGAAGGCACAGGTACTGGGCCATATAGCGCTGCTTGAGAAAGAAGTCGTGTCGAAAGCTTCTCCCAACTCAGATCTTGTTTCGGTAGAGAGAAGCATAAGCAAAACACTCGTTGTCTCCTAGAGAGGTGTATGTCTGGAAATGAGAGGAAGCGTAAGGAATGTGCTATACACTTGGGTCTACAAAACAGCGCTGTGGAGGTGCGGTCTGTCGACTGCCACCTCCTCTGCTAAGAAACGAAGCGGCTTGAGGCAAAGTGTGAAAGAAAGCAGAGGGGAAGCGTGATCGACCTTACTCGCGGAACAACTTCTTACGGAGGGCTTTTCTCAACGAACACCATGCATGGGTCACGAAGATAGAAGCGTCTTCCAAAGTATGCGAGTTAGGCAGAGGAAAGGCATACACAAATCTGTGAGAACCAAGTCTATCTCAAACGCGACTTCGAGCTCCCACCTGGGTTCGCGAGGAATTCATACTCACAGAACGTATGTGTTGAATCCTAAACCAAGGGAGTACTAATCAGTCTGAAGAAACACCACTGCAGAGAAACCGTGTTTCTACTAACATCTCACCCTGAACATGGTAGACTTTTCCAATGTAAAGTGTGAAATCGCAAGGAATGTGCCCCGTGCCTGTCCCACAGACATACTTAGTGTAGAATGTCTGTCCCCATTCGAATCTTGTTCCGTGGGAAGTGTTTTCAAGAGTAGGAGAGAGAACAGATGGAACGTGTCAAGGTTTTCATTGTGAGAAGGAAATCCATCAGGAAAGCCATACACGTAAGGATGAGAAGCACTTTAGCATGAAACGGTGAAGGCATCTTGAATGGGCCCTGTGACGGTGCTGGAGAAACCTCTTCTGAAGTAGGCTTCCCTCAGCTGTCCTATGGTTTCAGTGCGATGAAAGTGTTTTCCCTAGTGGGTGTGAACGCGTAAGGGACATGGTCTAGACTTAACTCTCCGTGGCGAATGTGCCTACAGTCGTGACATGAAGAACGATGTATGGAAATGGATGATGTGAGCAAGCCTAAGGAAGATGACACTCGTTTCTTTAACTCTAAGAACAAATCTAGAGTGTTGCCGTCCTTCAACTACCATCTCTTTTCGTAAGGTTGGAAGCAGCTTGTTAAACATTGTGTGCAAGGAAAGAGGTGGAACGTGCCTTCCTGTACAGCGGGGAACACGTTGTGCAGAGGGTTTCTCTCCTTTAAGTCCTGTGTCATGCAGGTGGATGGGTCTTCAAATGGACGTGGGCTCCCTTCAGGCCTAGTAGCCTTACACTGAACTCTGAGAAAGAAGGCCTCGTCAAACAGGTTTTCGTGCGAACATCTTGGTTCTTGAAGATAGAAGCCCTTGGAGATATATGTGCTGCTCTCTAAGGGAAGGTTCTTATACTCACCTCTCAAGAAACAAAGCTGCAGGGAAATAGTCTTTCCACTACCACCTACAGGGACGAAGATGGAAGCAATTTCCAACGTTCGCAGTGAAGGCACAAATACTGTGTCATGAACCACTGCTTGAGAAAGAAGTTGTGTCGAAAGTTTCTCCCTACTCAGATCTTGTTTCAGGAAGCTAGAAGTGTTTTCAGTTCTTGGCGTGAAAGCGCAAGGAAAATGCCATAGGCTGAATTGTGAAGAAAAATATGGGTCGAATGTTACCACCAAGTCACAAGTTGTCCCCTATAGAGGTGTGTGTCTGTAAATCGGAGGAAGCGTAAGGAAAGTGCTATACACTTATTTCTACAAAACACTGCTGTGGAAGTGCGGTCGTTCCATGAAAAAGGATGAGTATGGATATGTATTATGTGAGGAAGCATAAGGAGGATTGCCTTCCCATGGTTAACTCTAAGAACAAATCTAGAGGTTTGCCGTCCGTCGATGACCAGCTCTTTCCCTACACATGGAAGCACCTTTTTACAACGTAGTGCAAAAGGAAAGAGACGGAAAGCGCGGTACACTACGGTGAGGAACACGTTGTGTGGAGGGTTTCTCTGCACGAAAGTCTTGTGTCATGAAGTTGGAAGGGCCTTCAAATGTACGCGAGCTCGCCTCAGCAGCGCCTTCCACTGAACTCAGAGAAACAAGGCCACGTCCAACAGGATTTCCTGCTAACCTCTTGGTTCGGGAAGCGTGAAGCCTTTGGAGATATAGGTGTAAGTGTCTAACACTCAGCTCTCAAGGAACAAAACGGTAGAGAAATCGCCTTTCCACTACCATCTACAGGGAAGAAAATGGAGGAAAGTCCCGACGTTAAAAGCGAAGGCACAAATACTGTGCCATATACCACTGCTTGAGAACGAACTTGTATCGAAAGCCTCTCCCAACTCAGATCTTGTTTCGGGAAGATAGAAGCCTTGTCAGTACTTTGTTTGAAAACACCAGGAAAACGCCACACGCTGAATTGTGAAGAAAAATGTGGGTCGAATGTGACAACCAACCCACTAGTAGTCCCCTAGAGAGGTGTGTGTCTGGAAATAGGAGGAAGCATAAGGGACGTGTGATACACTTAAGTCGAAGAAACAACGCTGTGGCGGTGCGGTCCTTCGACTGCCATCTGCTTTGCTAAGGAACGAAGCGGCTTGAAGCAAAGTGTGAAAGAGTACGGAGGGGAAGGAAGAGAGACATACCTTAGTCGCCGAACAACTTCTTATGGAGGGCTTTTCTCAACGAACACCATGGGTCACGAAGAGGGAAGGGTTTTCAAATGTATGTGACTTCGCCAAAGGAAAGGCATACATGAATCTCTGCGAAGCAAGTCCATCTCAAACGCGACTTCGAGCTCCCATCTGGGTTCGCGAGGAATTCATAGTCACAAAACGTATGGGCTGAATCCTAAACAAAGGGAGTACTATGCAGTCTGAAGAAACACCACTGCAGAGAAACCGTGTTTCTACTAACATCTTCCCTGAACATGGTAGACGTTACCCATGTAAGTGTGAAATCGCAAGGAATGTGCCCCGTGCCTGTCCCACAGACATACTTACTGTAGAATGTCTGTCCCCATTCGAACCTTGTTCTGTGAGAAGTGTTTTCAAGAGTAGGAGAGAGAGCAGATGGAACGTGTCAAGGTTTTCATTGTGAGAAAGAAATCCATTAGGAAAGCCATACACGTTAAGAATGAGAAGAACTTTAGCATGAAACGGAGAAGGCATCTTGAAAGGGCCCTGTGACGGTGCTGGAGAAACCTCTTCTGAAGTAGGCTTCCCTCAGGTGTCCTATGGTTTCAGTGAGATGAAAATGTTTTCCGTAGTGGGTGTGAAGGCGTAACGGACATGGGCTAGACTTAACTCTCCGTGTCGAATGTGCCTACAGTCATGACATGAAGAACGATGTATGGAAATGGATGATGTGAGCAAGCCTAAGGAAGATGGCATACGTTTGTTTAACTCTAAGAACAAATCTATTTTGTTGCCGTCCTTCGACTACCATCTCTTTTCGTAAGTTTGGAAGCAGCTTGTTAAACCTTGTGTGCAAGAAAATAGTTGGAACCCGCGATCCTGTACAGCGGGTAACACGGTGTGCGGAGGGTTTTCTCCTTTAAGTCCTGTGTCATGCGGGTGGATGGGTCTTCAAATGGACGTGGGCTCGCCTCAGGCCTAGTAGCCTTACACTGAACTCTGAGAAACAAGGCCACGTCAAACAGGCTGTCGTGCGAACATCTTGGATCTTGAAGATAGAAGCCCTTGGAGATATATGTGTTGCTCTCTAAGGGAAGGTTCTTATACTCACCTCTCAAGAAACAAAACTGCAGGGAAATAGTCTTTCCACTACCGCCTACAGGGAAGAATATGGAAGCAATTTCCAACGTTCGCAGTGAAGGCACAAATACTGTGTCATGTACCACAGCTTGAGAAAGAAGTTGTGTCGAACGTTTCTCCCTACTCAGATCTTGTTTCAGGAAGCTAGAAGCATTTTCAGTTTTTCGCCTGAAAGCGTAAGGAAAATGCCATAGGCTGAAGAGTGAAGAAAAATGTCGGTCGAATGTTACCACCAAGTCACAAGTTGTCCCCTATAGAGGTGTGTGTCTGGAAATGGGAGGAAGCGTAAGGAACGTGCTATACACTTAGTTCTACAAATCAACGCTGTGGAGGTGCGGTCCTTCGACTGCCACCTCCTCTGCTAAGAAACGAAGCGGCTTGATGCAAAGTGTGAAAGAAAGCAGAGGGGAAGCGTGATCTACCTTACTCGCGGAACAAAATCTTATGGAGGGCTTCTCTCAAAGAACACCATGCATGGGTCACGAAGATAGAAGCGTCTTCCAAAGTATGCGAGTTAGGCAGAGGAAAGGCATACACGAATCTCTGCGAACCAAGTCTATCTCAAACGCGACTTCGAGCTCCCATCTGTGTTCGCGAGGAATTCACAGTCACAAAACGTATGTGTTGAATCCTAAACAAAGGGAGTACTATTCAGTCGGAAGAAACACCACTGCAGAGACACCGGGTTTCTACTAGCATCTCACCCTGGACATGGTGGACTTATCCAATGCAAAGTGTGAAATCGCAAGGAATGTGCCCCGTGCCTGTCCCACAGACATACTTACTGTAGAATCTCTGTCCCCATTCGAATCTTGTTCTGTGGGAAGTGTTTTCAAGAGTAGGAGAGAGAGCAGATGGAACGTGTCAAGGTTTTCATTGTGAGAAGGAAATCCATCAGGAAAGCCACACACGTAAGGATGAGAAGCACTTTAGCATGAAACGGTGAAGGCATCTTGAATGGGCCCTGTGACGGTGCTGGAGAAACCTCTTCTGAGGTAGGCTTCCCTCAGCTGTGCAACGGTTTCAGTGAGATGAAAGTGTTTTCCCTAGTGGGTGTGAAGGCGTAAGGGACATGGAGTAGACTTAACTCTCCGTGTCGAATGTGCCTACAGTCGTGACATGAAGAACGATGTATGGAAATGGAGGATGTGAGCAAGCCTAAGGAAGATGGCATACGTTTGTTTAACTCTAAGAACAAATCTATATTGTTGCCGTCCTTCGACTACCATCTCTTTTCGTAAGGTAGGAAGCAGCTTGTTAAACCTTGTGTGCAAGGAAAGAGGTGGAACGTGCCTTCCTGTACAGCGGGGAACACGTTGTGCAGAGGGTTTCTCTCCTTTAAGTCCTGTGTCATGCAGGTGGATGGGTCTTCAAATGGACGTGGGCTCCCTTCAGGCCTAGTAGCCTTACACTGAACTCTGAGAAAGAAGGCCTCGTCAAACAGGTTTTCGTGCGAACATCTTGGTTCTTGAAGATAGAAGCCCTTGGAGATATATGTGCTGCTCTCTAAGGGAGGGTTCTTATACTCACCTCTCAAGAAACAAAGCTGCAGGGAAATGATCTTTCCACTACCACCTACAGGGACGAAGATGGAAGCAATTTCCAACGTTCGCAGTGAAGGCACAAATACTGTGTCATGTAACCCTGCTTGAGAAAGAAGTTGTGTCGAAAGTTTCTCCCTACTCAGATCTTGTTTCAGGAAGCTAGAAGTGTTTTCAGTTCTTCGCGTGAAAGGGCAAGGATAATGCCATAGGCTGAATTGTGAAGAAAAATGTCGGTCGAATGTTACCACCAAGTCACAAGTTGTCCCCTATAGAGGTGTGTGTCTGTAAATTCGAGAAAGCGTAAGGAAAGTGCTATACACTTATTTCTACAAAACAACGCTGTGAAATTGCGGCCGTTCCATGAGGAAGGATCAGTATGGATATGTATTATGTGAGGAAGCATAAGGAGGATTGCCTACCCATGGTTAACTCTAAGAACAAATCTAGAGGTTTGCCGTCCTTCGACGACCAGCTCTTTCCCTACGGATGGAAGCACCTTTTTACAACGTAGTGTAAAAGGAAAGAGACGGAAAGCGCGGTACACTACGGTGAGGAACACGTTGTGTGGAGGGTTTCTCTGCACGAAAGTCTTGTGTCATGAAGTTGGAAGGGCCTTCAAATGTACGCGAGCTCGCCTCAGCAGCGCCTTCCACTGAACTCAGAGAAACAAGGCCACGTCCAACAGGATTTCCTGCTAACCTCTTGGTTCGGGAAGCGTGAAGCCTTTGGAGATATAGGTGTAAGTGTCTAACACTCAGCTCTCAAGGAACAAAACGGTAGAGAAATCGCCTTTCCACTACCATCTACAGGGAAGAAAATGGAGGAAAGTCCCGACGTTAAAAGCGAAGGCACAAATACTGTGCCATATACCACTGCTTGAGAACGAACTTGTATCGAAAGCCTCTCCCAACTCAGATCTTGTTTCGGGAAGATAGAAGCCTTGTCAGTACTTTGTTTGAAAACACCAGGAAAACGCCACACGCTGAATTGTGAAGAAAAATGTGGGTCGAATGTGACAACCAACCCACTAGTAGTCCCCTAGAGAGGTGTGTGTCTGGAAATAGGAGGAAGCATAAGGGACGTGTGATACACTTAAGTCGAAGAAACAACGCTGTGGCGGTGCGGTTCTTCGACTGCCATCTGCTTTGCTAAGGAACGAAGCGGCTTGAAGCAAAGTGTGAAAGAGTATGGAGGGGAAGGAAGAGAGACATACCTTAGTCGCCGAACAACTTCTTATGGAGGGCTTTTCTCAACGAACACCATGGGTCACGAAGAGGGAAGGGTTTTCAAATGTATGTGACTTCGCCAAAGGAAAGGCATACATGAATCTCTGCGAAGCAAGTCCATCTCAAACGCGACTTCGAGCTCCCATCTGGGTTCGCGAGGAATTCATAGTCACAAAACGTATGGGTTGAATCCTAAACAAAGGGAGTACTATGCAGTCTGAAGAAACACCACTGCAGAGAAACCGTGTTTCTACTAACATCTTCCCTGAACATGGTAGACGTTACCCATGTAAGTGTGAAATCGCAAGGAATGTGCCCCGTGCCTGTCCCACAGACATACTTACTGTAGAATGTCTGTCCCCATTCGAACCTTGTTCTCTGAGAAGTGTTTTCAAGAGTAGGAGAGAGAGCAGATGGAACGTGTCAAGGTTTTCACTGTGAGAAAGAAATCCATTAGGAAAGCCATACACGTAAGAATGAGAAGAACTTTAGCATGAAACGGAGAAGGCATCTTGAAAGGGCCCTGTGACGGTGCTGGAGAAACCTCTTCTGAAGTAGGCTTCCCTCAGGTGTCCTATGGTTTCAGTGAGATGAAAATGTTTTCCGTAGTGGGGGTGAAGGCGCAAGGGACATGGGCTAGACTTAACTCTCCGTGTCGAATGTGCCTACAGTCATGACATGAAGAACAATGTATGGAAATGGATGATGTGAGCAAGCCTAAGGAAGATGGCATACGTTTGTTTAACTCTAAGAACAAATCTATTTTGTTGCCGTCCTTCGACTACCATCTCTTTTAGTAAGGAAGGAAGCAGCTTGTTAAACCTTGTGTGCAAGGAAAGAGGTGGAACGCGCATTCCTGTACATCGGGAAACACGTTGTGCAGAGAGCTTCTCTCCTTTAAGTCCTGTGTCATGCAGGTGGATGGGGCTTCAAATGGACGTGGGCTCCCTTCAGGCCTAGTAGCCTTACACTGAACTCTGAGAAAGAAGGCCTCGTCAAACAGGTTTTCGTGCGAACATCTTGGTTCTTGAAGATAGAAGCCCTTGGAGATATATGTGTTGCTCTCTAAGGGAAGGTTCTTATACTCACCTCTCAAGAAACAAAGCTGCAGGGAAATAGTCTTTCCACTACCACCTACAGGGATGAAGATGGAAGCAATTTCCAACGTTCGCAGTGAAGGCACAAATCTGTGTCAGGTACCACTGCTTGAGAAAGAAGTTGTGTCGAAAGTTTCTCCCTACTCAGATCTTGTTTCAGGAAGCTAGAAACATTTTCAGTTCTTTGCGTGAAAGCGTAAGGAAAATGCCATAGGCTGAATTGTAAAGAAAAATGTGGGTCGAATGTTATCACCAACTCACAAGTTGTCCCCTATAGAGGTGTGTGTATGGAAATCGGAGGAAGCATAAGCAACGAGCTCTGCAATTAATTCTTCAAGAACAATGCTGTGGAGGAGCGGTCCTTCGACTCCCTTCTGCTTTCCTAAGGATCGAAGCGGCTTTACACCAAGTGTGAAGGCTTCTGTCATGAAGTTGGAAGGCCTTCAAATGTAGGCGAGCTAGCCTCAGCAGAGCCTTACGCTGAACTCAGAGAAACAACGGCATGTGAAAACTGATTTCGAGCTCACATCTTGGTTCGGGAAGAATGAAGCCTTCTGAGCTATATGTGTCAGTGCCTTACACTCACCTCTCAAGGAACAACACGGTAGAGGGAGATAGTCCTTCTACTGCCATCTACTGGGAAGAAGATGGAAGAACGTTCCAACGGTCACAGCGAAGGCACAGGTACTGGGCCATATAGCGCTGCTTGAGAAAGAAGTCGTGTCGAAAGCTTCTCCCAACTCAGATCTTGTTTCGGTAGAGAGAAGCATAAGCAAAACACTCGTTGTCTCCTAGAGAGGTGTATGTCTGGAAATGAGAGGAAGCGTAAGGAATGTGCTATACACTTGGGTCTACAAAACAGCGCTGTGGAGGTGCGGTCTTTCGACTGCCACCTCCTCTGCTAAGAAACGAAGCGGCTTGAGGCAAAGTGTGAAAGAAAGCAGAGGGGAAGCGTGATCGACCTTACTCGCGGAACAACTTCTTACGGAGGGCTTTTCTCAACGAACACCATGCATGGGTCACGAAGATAGAAGCGTCTTCCAAAGTATGCGAGTTAGGCAGAGGAAAGGCATACACAAATCTGTGAGAACCAAGTCTATCTCAAACGCGACTTCGAGCTCCCACCTGGGTTCGCGAGGAATTCATACTCACAGAACGTATGTGTTGAATCCTAAACCAAGGGAGTACTAATCAGTCTGAAGAAACACCACTGCAGAGAAACCGTGTTTCTACTAACATCTCACCCTGAACATGGTAGACTTTTCCAATGTAAAGTGTGAAATCGCAAGGAATGTGCCCCGTGCCTGTCCCACAGACATACTTAGTGTAGAATGTCTGTCCCCATTCGAATCTTGTTCCGTGGGAAGTGTTTTCAAGAGTAGGAGAGAGAACAGATGGAACGTGTCAAGGTTTTCATTGTGAGAAGGAAATCCATCAGGAAAGCCATACACGTAAGGATGAGAAGCACTTTAGCATGAAACGGTGAAGGCATCTTGAATGGGCCCTGTGACGGTGCTGGAGAAACCTCTTCTGAAGTAGGCTTCCCTCAGCTGTCCTATGGTTTCAGTGCGATGAAAGTGTTTTCCCTAGCGGGTGTGAACGCGTAAGGGACATGGTCTAGACTTAACTCTCCGTGGCGAATGTGCCTACAGTCGTGACATTAAGAACGATGTATGGAAATGGATGATGTGAGCAAGCCTAAGGAAGATGGCACTCGTTTCTTTAACTCTAAGAACAAATCTAGAGTGTTGCCGTCCTTCGACTACCATCTCTTTTCGTAAGGTTGGAAGCAGCTTGTTAAACATTGTGTGCAAGGAAAGAGGTGGAACGTGCCTTCCTGTACAGCGGGGAACACGTTGTGCAGAGGGTTTCTCTCCTTTAAGTCCTGTGTCATGCAGGTGGATGGGTCTTCAAATGGACGTGGGCTCCCTTCAGGCCTAGTAGCCTTACACTGAACTCTGAGAAAGAAGGCCTCGTCAAACAGGTTTTCGTGCGAACATCTTGGTTCTTGAAGATAGAAGCCCTTGGAGATATATGTGCTGCTCTCTAAGGGAAGGTTCTTATACTCACCTCTCAAGAAACAAAGCTGCAGGGAAATAGTCTTTCCACTACCACCTACAGGGACGAAGATGGAAGCAATTTCCAACGTTCGCAGTGAAGGCACAAATACTGTGTCATGTACCACTGCTTGAGAAAGAAGTTGTGTCGAAAGTTTCTCCCTCCTCAGATCTTGTTTCAGGAAGCTAGAAGTGTTTTCAGTTCTTCGCGTGAAAGCGCAAGGAAAATGCCATAGGCTGAATTGTGAAGAAAAATGTGGGTCGAATGTTACCACCAAGTCACAAGTTGTCCCCTATAGAGGTGTGTGTCTGTAAATCGGAGGAAGCGTAAGGAAAGTGCTATACACTTATTTCTACAAAACACCGCTGTGGAAGTGCGGCCGTTCCATGAGGAAGGATGAGTATGGATATGTATTATGTGAGGAAGCATAAGGAGGATTGCCTACCCATGGTTAACTCTAAGAACAAATCTAGAGGTTTGCCGTCCTTCGACGACCAGCTCTTTCCCTACGGATGGAAGCACCTTTTTACAACGTAGTGTAAAAGGAAAGAGACGGAAAGCGCGGTACACTACGGTGAGGAACACGTTGTGTGGAGGGTTTCTCTGCACGAAAGTCTTGTGTCATGAAGTTGGAAGGGCCTTCAAATGTACGCGAGCTCGCCTCAGCAGCGCCTTCCACTGAACTCAGAGAAACAAGGCCACGTCCAACAGGATTTCCTGCTAACCTCTTGGTTCGGGAAGCGTGAAGCCTTTGGAGATATAGGTGTAAGTGTCTAACACTCAGCTCTCAAGGAACAAAACGGTAGAGAAATCGCCTTTCCACTACCATCTACAGGGAAGAAAATGGAGGAAAGTCCCGACGTTAAAAGCGAAGGCACAAATACTGTGCCATATACCACTGCTTGAGAACGAACTTGTATCGAAAGCCTCTCCCAACTCAGATCTTGTTTCGGGAAGATAGAAGCCTTGTCAGTACTTTGTTTGAAAACACCAGGAAAACGCCACACGCTGAATTGTGAAGAAAAATGTGGGTCGAATGTGACAACCAACCCACTAGTAGTCCCCTAGAGAGGTGTGTGTCTGGAAATAGGAGGAAGCATAAGGGACGTGTGATACACTTAAGTCGAAGAAACAACGCTGTGGCGGTGCGGTCCTTCGACTGCCATCTGCTTTGCTAAGGAACGAAGCGGCTTGAAGCAAAGTGTGAAAGAGTACGGAGGGGAAGGAAGAGAGACATACCTTAGTCGCCGAACAACTTCTTATGGAGGGCTTTTCTCAACGAACACCATGGGTCACGAAGAGGGAAGGGTTTTCAAATGTATGTGACTTCGCCAAAGGAAAGGCATACATGAATCTCTGCGAAGCAAGTCCATCTCAAACGCGACTTCGAGCTCCCATCTGGGTTCGCGAGGAATTCATAGTCACAAAACGTATGGGTTGAATCCTAAACAAAGGGAGTACTATGCAGTCTGAAGAAACACCACTGCAGAGAAACCGTGTTTCTACTAACATCTTCCCTGAACATGGTAGACGTTACCCATGTAAGTGTGAAATCGCAAGGAATGTGCCCCGTGCCTGTCCCACAGACATACTTACTGTAGAATGTCTGTCCCCATTCGAACCTTGTTCTGTGAGAAGTGTTTTCAAGAGTAGGAGAGAGAGCAGATGGAACGTGTCAAGGTTTTCACTGTGAGAAAGAAATCCATTAGGAAAGCCATACACGTAAGAATGAGAAGAACTTTAGCATGAAACGGAGAAGGCATCTTGAAAGGGCCCTGTGACGGTGCTGGAGAAACCTCTTCTGAAGTAGGCTTCCCTCAGGTGTCCTATGGTTTCAGTGAGATGAAAATGTTTTCCGTAGTGGGGGTGAAGGCGCAAGGGACATGGGCTAGACTTAACTCTCCGTGTCGAATGTGCCTACAGTCATGACATGAAGAACAATGTATGGAAATGGATGATGTGAGCAAGCCTAAGGAAGATGTCATACGTTTGTTTAACTCTAAGAACAAATCTATTTCGTTGCCGTCCTTCGACTACCATCTCTTTTAGTAAGGAAGGAAGCAGCTTGTTAAACCTTGTGTGCAAGGAAAGAGGTGGAACGCGCATTCCTGTACATCGGGAAACACGTTGTGCAGAGAGCTTCTCTCCTTTAAGTCCTGTGTCATGCAGGTGGATGGGGCTTCAAATGGACGTGGGCTCCCTTCAGGCCTAGTAGCCTTACACTGAACTCTGAGAAAGAAGGCCTCGTCAAACAGGTTTTCGTGCAAACATCTTGGTTCTTGAAGATAGAAGCCCTTGGAGATATATATGTTGCTCTCTAAGGGAAGGTTCTTATACTCACCTCTCAAGAAACAAAGCTGCAGGGAAATAGTCTTTCCACTACCACCTACAGGGATGAAGATGGAAGCAATTTCCAACGTTCGCAGTGAAGGCACAAATCTGTGTCAGGTACCACTGCTTGAGAAAGAAGTTGTGTCGAAAGTTTCTCCCTACTCAGATCTTGTTTCAGGAAGCTAGAAACATTTTCAGTTCTTTGCGTGAAAGCGTAAGGAAAATGCCATAGGCTGAATTGTAAAGAAAAATGTGGGTCGAATGTTACCACCAACTCACAAGTTGTCCCCTATAGAAGTGTGTGTATGGAAATCGGAGGAAGCATAAGCAACGAGCTCTGCAATTAATTCTTCAAGAACAATGCTGTGGAGGAGCGGTCCTTCGACTCCCTTCTGCTTTCCTAAGGATCGAAGCGGCTTTACACCAAGTGTGAAGGCTTCTGTCATGAAGTTGGAAGGCCTTCAAATGTAGGCGAGCTAGCCTCAGCAGAGCCTTACGCTGAACTCAGAGAAACAACGGCATGTGAAAACTGATTTCGAGCTCACATCTTGGTTCGGGAAGAATGAAGCCTTCTGAGCTATATGTGTCAGTGCCTTACACTCACCTCTCAAGGAACAACACGGTAGAGGGAGATAGTCCTTCTACTGCCATCTACTGGGAAGAAGATGGAAGAACGTTCCAACGGTCACAGCGAAGGCACAGGTACTGGGCCATATAGCGCTGCTTGAGAAAGAAGTCGTGTCGAAAGCTTCTCCCAACTCAGATCTTGTTTCGGTAGAGAGAAGCATAAGCAAAACACTCGTTGTCTCCTAGAGAGGTGTATGTCTGGAAATGAGAGGAAGCGTAAGGAATGTGCTATACTCTTGGGTCTACAAAACAGCGCTGTGGAGGTGCGGTCTTTCGACTGCCACCTCCTCTGCTAAGAAACGAAGCGGCTTGAGGCAAAGTGTGAAAGAAAGCAGAGGGGAAGCGTGATCGACCTTACTCGCGGAACAACTTCTTACGGAGGGCTTTTCTCAACGAACACCATGCATGGGTCACGAAGATAGAAGCGTCTTCCAAAGTATGCGAGTTAGGCAGAGGAAAGGCATACACAAATCTGTGAGAACCAAGTCTATCTCAAACGCGACTTCGAGCTCCCACCTGGGTTCGCGAGGAATTCATACTCACAGAACGTATGTGTTGAATCCTAAACCAAGGGAGTACTAATCAGTCTGAAGAAACACCACTGCAGAGAAACCGTGTTTCTACTAACATCTCACCCTGAACATGGTAGACTTTTCCAATGTAAAGTGTGAAATCGCAAGGAATGTGCCCCGTGCCTGTCCCACAGACATACTTAGTGTAGAATGTCTGTCCCCATTCGAATCTTGTTCCGTGGGAAGTGTTTTCAAGAGTAGGAGAGAGAACAGATGGAACGTGTCAAGGTTTTCATTGTGAGAAGGAAATCCATCAGGAAAGCCATACACGTAAGGATGAGAAGCACTTTAGCATGAAACGGTGAAGGCATCTTGAATGGGCCCTGTGACGGTGCTGGAGAAACCTCTTCTGAAGTAGGCTTCCCTCAGCTGTCCTATGGTTTCAGTGCGATGAAAGTGTTTTCCCTAGTGGGTGTGAACGCGTAAGGGACATGGTCTAGACTTAACTCTCCGTGGCGAATGTGCCTACAGTCGTGACATGAAGAACGATGTATGGAAATGGATGATGTGAGCAAGCCTAAGGAAGATGACACTCGTTTCTTTAACTCTAAGAACAAATCTAGAGTGTTGCCGTCCTTCAACTACCATCTCTTTTCGTAAGGTTGGAAGCAGCTTGTTAAACATTGTGTGCAAGGAAAGAGGTGGAACGTGCCTTCCTGTACAGCGGGGAACACGTTGTGCAGAGGGTTTCTCTCCTTTAAGTCCTGTGTCATGCAGGTGGATGGGTCTTCAAATGGACGTGGGCTCCCTTCAGGCCTAGTAGCCTTACACTGAACTCTGAGAAAGAAGGCCTCGTCAAACAGGTTTTCGTGCGAACATCTTGGTTCTTGAAGATAGAAGCCCTTGGAGATATATGTGCTGCTCTCTAAGGGAAGGTTCTTATACTCACCTCTCAAGAAACAAAGCTGCAGGGAAATAGTCTTTCCACTACCACCTACAGGGACGAAGATGGAAGCAATTTCCAACGTTCGCAGTGAAGGCACAAATACTGTGTCATGTACCACTGCTTGAGAAAGAAGTTGTGTCGAAAGTTTCTCCCTACTCAGATCTTGTTTCAGGAAGCTAGAAGTGTTTTCAGTTCTTGGCGTGAAAGCGCAAGGAAAATGCCATAGGCTGAATTGTGAAGAAAAATATGGGTCGAATGTTACCACCAAGTCACAAGTTGTCTCCTATAGAGGTGTGTGTCTGTAAATCGGAGGAAGCGTAAGGAAAGTGCTATACACTTATTTCTACAAAACACTGCTGTGGAAGTGCGATCGTTCCATGAAAAAGGATGAGTATGGATATGTATTATGTGAGGAAGCATAAGGAGGATTGCCTTCCCATGGTTAACTCTAAGAACAAATCTAGAGGTTTGCCGTCCGTCGATGACCAGCTCTTTCCCTACACATGGAAGCACCTTTTTACAACGTAGTGCAAAAGGAAAGAGACGGAAAGCGCGGTACACTACGGTGAGGAACACGTTGTGTGGAGGGTTTCTCTGCACGAAAGTCTTGTGTCATGAAGTTGGAAGGGCCTTCAAATGTACGCGAGCTCGCCTCAGCAGCGCCTTCCACTGAACTCAGAGAAACAAGGCCACGTCCAACAGGATTTCCTGCTAACCTCTTGGTTCGGGAAGCGTGAAGCCTTTGGAGATATAGGTGTAAGTGTCTAACACTCAGCTCTCAAGGAACAAAACGGTAGAGAAATCGCCTTTCCACTACCATCTACAGGGAAGAAAATGGAGGAAAGTCCCGACGTTAAAAGCGAAGGCACAAATACTGTGCCATATACCACTGCTTGAGAACGAACTTGTATCGAAAGCCTCTCCCAACTCAGATCTTGTTTCGGGAAGATAGAAGCCTTGTCAGTACTTTGTTTGAAAACACCAGGAAAACGCCACACGCTGAATTGTGAAGAAAAATGTGGGTCGAATGTGACAACCAACCCACTAGTAGTCCCCTAGAGAGGTGTGTGTCTGGAAATAGGAGGAAGCATAAGGGACGTGTGATACACTTAAGTCGAAGAAACAACGCTGTGGCGGTGCGGTCCTTCGACTGCCATCTGCTTTGCTAAGGAACGAAGCGGCTTGAAGCAAAGTGTGAAAGAGTACGGAGGGGAAGGAAGAGAGACATACCTTAGTCGCCGAACAACTTCTTATGGAGGGCTTTTCTCAACGAACACCATGGGTCACGAAGAGGGAAGGGTTTTCAAATGTATGTGACTTCGCCAAAGGAAAGGCATACATGAATCTCTGCGAAGCAAGTCCATCTCAAACGCGACTTCGAGCTCCCATCTGGGTTCGCGAGGAATTCATAGTCACAAAACGTATGGGTTGAATCCTAAACAAAGGGAGTACTATGCAGTCTGAAGAAACACCACTGCAGAGAAACCGTGTTTCTACTAACATCTTCCCTGAACATGGTAGACGTTACCCATGTAAGTGTGAAATCGCAAGGAATGTGCCCCGTGCCTGTCCCACAGACATACTTACTGTAGAATGTCTGTCCCCATTCGAACCTTGTTCTGTGAGAAGTGTTTTCAAGAGTAGGAGAGAGAGCAGATGGAACGTGTCAAGGTTTTCACTGTGAGAAAGAAATCCATTAGGAAAGCCATACACGTAAGAATGAGAAGAACTTTAGCATGAAACGGAGAAGGCATCTTGAAAGGGCCCTGTGACGGTGCTGGAGAAACCTCTTCTGAAGTAGGCTTCCCTCAGGTGTCCTATGGTTTCAGTGAGATGAAAATGTTTTCCGTAGTGGGGGTGAAGGCGCAAGGGACATGGGCTAGACTTAACTCTCCGTGTCGAATGTGCCTACAGTCATGACATGAAGAACAATGTATGGAAATGGATGATGTGAGCAAGCCTAAGGAAGATGGCATACGTTTGTTTAACTCTAAGAACAAATCTATTTTGTTGCCGTCCTTCGACTACCATCTCTTTTAGTAAGGAAGGAAGCAGCTTGTTAAACCTTGTGTGCAAGGAAAGAGGTGGAACGCGCATTCCTGTACATCGGGAAACACGTTGTGCAGAGAGCTTCTCTCCTTTAAGTCCTGTGTCATGCAGGTGGATGGGGCTTCAAATGGACGTGGGCTCCCTTCAGGCCTAGTAGCCTTACACTGAACTCTGAGAAAGAAGGCCTCGTCAAACAGGTTTTCGTGCGAACATCTTGGTTCTTGAAGATAGAAGCCCTTGGAGATATATGTGTTGCTCTCTAAGGGAAGGTTCTTATACTCACCTCTCAAGAAACAAAGCTGCAGGGAAATAGTCTTTCCACTACCACCTACAGGGATGAAGATGGAAGCAATTTCCAACGTTCGCAGTGAAGGCACAAATCTGTGTCAGGTACCACTGCTTGAGAAAGAAGTTGTGTCGAAAGTTTCTCCCTACTCAGATCTTGTTTCAGGAAGCTAGAAACATTTTCAGTTCTTTGCGTGAAAGCGTAAGGAAAATGCCATAGGCTGAATTGTAAAGAAAAATGTGGGTCGAATGTTACCACCAACTCACAAGTTGTCCCCTATAGAGGTGTGTGTATGGAAATCGGAGGAAGCATAAGCAACGAGCTCTGCAATTAATTCTTCAAGAACAATGCTGTGGAGGAGCGGTCCTTCGACTCCCTTCTGCTTTCCTAAGGATCGAAGCGGCTTTACACCAAGTGTGAAGGCTTCTGTCATGAAGTTGGAAGGCCTTCAAATGTAGGCGAGCTAGCCTCAGCAGAGCCTTACGCTGAACTCAGAGAAACAACGGCATGTGAAAACTGATTTCGAGCTCACATCTTGGTTCGGGAAGAATGAAGCCTTCTGAGCTATATGTGTCAGTGCCTTACACTCACCTCTCAAGGAACAACACGGTAGAGGGAGATAGTCCTTCTACTGCCATCTACTGGGAAGAAGATGGAAGAACGTTCCAACGGTCACAGCGAAGGCACAGGTACTGGGCCATATAGCGCTGCTTGAGAAAGAAGTCGTGTCGAAAGCTTCTCCCAACTCAGATCTTGTTTCGGTAGAGAGAAGCATAAGCAAAACACTCGTTGTCTCCTAGAGAGGTGTATGTCTGGAAATGAGAGGAAGCGTAAGGAATGTGCTATACTCTTGGGTCTACAAAACAGCGCTGTGGAGGTGCGGTCTTTCGACTGCCACCTCCTCTGCTAAGAAACGAAGCGGCTTGAGGCAAAGTGTGAAAGAAAGCAGAGGGGAAGCGTGATCGACCTTACTCGCGGAACAACTTCTTACGGAGGGCTTTTCTCAACGAACACCATGCATGGGTCACGAAGATAGAAGCGTCTTCCAAAGTATGCGAGTTAGGCAGAGGAAAGGCATACACAAATCTGTGAGAACCAAGTCTATCTCAAACGCGACTTCGAGCTCCCACCTGGGTTCGCGAGGAATTCATACTCACAGAACGTATGTGTTGAATCCTAAACCAAGGGAGTACTAATCAGTCTGAAGAAACACCACTGCAGAGAAACCGTGTTTCTACTAACATCTCACCCTGAACATGGTAGACTTTTCCAATGTAAAGTGTGAAATCGCAAGGAATGTGCCCCGTGCCTGTCCCACAGACATACTTAGTGTAGAATGTCTGTCCCCATTCGAATCTTGTTCCGTGGGAAGTGTTTTCAAGAGTAGGAGAGAGAACAGATGGAACGTGTCAAGGTTTTCATTGTGAGAAGGAAATCCATCAGGAAAGCCATACACGTAAGGATGAGAAGCACTTTAGCATGAAACGGTGAAGGCATCTTGAATGGGCCCTGTGACGGTGCTGGAGAAACCTCTTCTGAAGTAGGCTTCCCTCAGCTGTCCTATGGTTTCAGTGCGATGAAAGTGTTTTCCCTAGTGGGTGTGAACGCGTAAGGGACATGGTCTAGACTTAACTCTCCGTGGCGAATGTGCCTACAGTCGTGACATGAAGAACGATGTATGGAAATGGATGATGTGAGCAAGCCTAAGGAAGATGACACTCGTTTCTTTAACTCTAAGAACAAATCTAGAGTGTTGCCGTCCTTCGACTACCATCTCTTTTCGTAAGGTTGGAAGCAGCTTGTTAAACATTGTGTGCAAGGAAAGAGGTGGAACGTGCCTTCCTGTACAGCGGGGAACACGTTGTGCAGAGGGTTTCTCTCCTTTAAGTCCTGTGTCATGCAGGTGGATGGGTCTTCAAATGGACGTGGGCTCCCTTCAGGCCTAGTAGCCTTACACTGAACTCTGAGAAAGAAGGCCTCGTCAAACAGGTTTTCGTGCGAACATCTTGGTTCTTGAAGATAGAAGCCCTTGGAGATATATGTGCTGCTCTCTAAGGGAAGGTTCTTATACTCACCTCTCAAGAAACAAAGCTGCAGGGAAATAGTCTTTCCACTACCACCTACAGGGACGAAGATGGAAGCAATTTCCAACGTTCGCAGTGAAGGCACAAATACTGTGTCATGTACCACTGCTTGAGAAAGAAGTTGTGTCGAAAGTTTCTCCCTACTCAGATCTTGTTTCAGGAAGCTAGAAGTGTTTTCAGTTCTTCGCGTGAAAGCGCAAGGAAAATGCCATAGGCTGAATTGTGAAGAAAAATATGGGTCGAATGTTACCACCAAGTCACAAGTTGTCCCCTATAGAGGTGTGTGTCTGTAAATCGGAGGAAGCGTAAGGAAAGTGCTATACACTTATTTCTACAAAACACTGCTGTGGAAGTGCGATCGTTCCATGAAAAAGGATGAGTATGGATATGTATTATGTGAGGAAGCATAAGGAGGATTGCCTTCCCATGGTTAACTCTAAGAACAAATCTAGAGGTTTGCCGTCCGTCGATGACCAGCTCTTTCCCTACACATGGAAGCACCTTTTTACAACGTAGTGCAAAAGGAAAGAGACGGAAAGCGCGGTACACTACGGTGAGGAACACGTTGTGTGGAGGGTTTCTCTGCACGAAAGTCTTGTGTCATGAAGTTGGAAGGGCCTTCAAATGTACGCGAGCTCGCCTCAGCAGCGCCTTCCACTGAACTCAGAGAAACAAGGCCACGTCCAACAGGATTTCCTGCTAACCTCTTGGTTCGGGAAGCGTGAAGCCTTTGGAGATATAGGTGTAAGTGTCTAACACTCAGCTCTCAAGGAACAAAACGGTAGAGAAATCGCCTTTCCACTACCATCTACAGGGAAGAAAATGGAGGAAAGTCCCGACGTTAAAAGCGAAGGCACAAATACTGTGCCATATACCACTGCTTGAGAACGAACTTGTATCGAAAGCCTCTCCCAACTCAGATCTTGTTTCGGGAAGATAGAAGCCTTGTCAGTACTTTGTTTGAAAACACCAGGAAAACGCCACACGCTGAATTGTGAAGAAAAATGTGGGTCGAATGTGACAACCAACCCACTAGTAGTCCCCTAGAGAGGTGTGTGTCTGGAAATAGGAGGAAGCATAAGGGACGTGTGATACACTTAAGTCGAAGAAACAACGCTGTGGCGGTGCGGTCCTTCGACTGCCATCTGCTTTGCTAAGGAACGAAGCGGCTTGAAGCAAAGTGTGAAAGAGTACGGAGGGGAAGGAAGAGAGACATACCTTAGTCGCCGAACAACTTCTTATGGAGGGCTTTTCTCAACGAACACCATGGGTCACGAAGAGGGAAGGGTTTTCAAATGTATGTGACTTCGCCAAAGGAAAGGCATACATGAATCTCTGCGAAGCAAGTCCATCTCAAACGCGACTTCGAGCTCCCATCTGGGTTCGCGAGGAATTCATAGTCACAAAACGTATGGGTTGAATCCTAAGCAAAGGGAGTACTATGCAGTCTGAAGAAACACCACTGCAGAGAAACCGTGTTTCTACTAACATCTTCCCTGAACATGGTAGACGTTACCCATGTAAGTGTGAAATCGCAAGGAATGTGCCCCGTGCCTGTCCCACAGACATACTTACTGTAGAATGTCTGTCCCCATTCGAACCTTGTTCTGTGAGAAGTGTTTTCAAGAGTAGGAGAGAGAGCAGATGGAACGTGTCAAGGTTTTCATTGTGAGAAAGAAATCCATTAGGAAAGCCATACACGTTAAGAATGAGAAGAACTTTAGCATGAAACGGAGAAGGCATCTTGAAAGGGCCCTGTGACGGTGCTGGAGAAACCTCTTCTGAAGTAGGCTTCCCTCAGGTGTCCTATGGTTTCAGTGAGATGAAAATGTTTTCCGTAGTGGGTGTGAAGGCGTAACGGACATGGGCTAGACTTAACTCTCCGTGTCGAATGTGCCTACAGTCATGACATGAAGAACGATGTATGGAAATGGATGATGTGAGCAAGCCTAAGGAAGATGGCATACGTTTGTTTAACTCTAAGAACAAATCTATTTTGTTGCCGTCCTTCGACTACCATCTCTTTTCGTAAGTTTGGAAGCAGCTTGTTAAACCTTGTGTGCAAGAAAATAGTTGGAACCCGCGATCCTGTACAGCGGGTAACACGGTGTGCGGAGGGTTTTCTCCTTTAAGTCCTGTGTCATGCGGGTGGATGGGTCTTCAAATGGACGTGGGCTCGCCTCAGGCCTAGTAGCCTTACACTGAACTCTGAGAAACAAGGCCACGTCAAACAGGCTGTCGTGCGAACATCTTGGATCTTGAAGATAGAAGCCCTTGGAGATATATGTGTTGCTCTCTAAGGGAAGGTTCTTATACTCACCTCTCAAGAAACAAAACTGCAGGGAAATAGTCTTTCCACTACCGCCTACAGGGAAGAATATGGAAGCAATTTCCAACGTTCGCAGTGAAGGCACAAATACTGTGTCATGTACCACAGCTTGAGAAAGAAGTTGTGTCGAACGTTTCTCCCTACTCAGATCTTGTTTCAGGAAGCTAGAAGCATTTTCAGTTTTTCGCCTGAAAGCGTAAGGAAAATGCCATAGGCTGAAGAGTGAAGAAAAATGTGGGTCGAATGTTACCACCAAGTCACAAGTTGTCCCCTATAGAGGTGTGTGTCTGGAAATGGGAGGAAGCGTAAGGAACGTGCTATACACTTAGTTCTACAAATCAACGCTGTGGAGGTGCGGTCCTTCGACTGCCACCTCCTCTGCTAAGAAACGAAGCGGCTTGATGCAAAGTGTGAAAGAAAGCAGAGGGGAAGCGTGATCTACCTTACTCGCGGAACAACATCTTATGGAGGGCTTCTCTCAAAGAACACCATGCATGGGTCACGAAGATAGAAGCGTCTTCCAAAGTATGCGAGTTAGGCAGAGGAAAGGCATACACGAATCTCTGCGAACCAAGTCTATCTCAAACGCGACTTCGAGCTCCCATCTGGGTTCGTGAGGAATTCACAGTCACAAAACGTATGTGTTGAATCCTAAACAAAGGGAGTACTATTCAGTCGGAAGAAACACCACTGCAGAGACACCGGGTTTCTACTAGCATCTCACCCTGGACATGGTGGACTTTTCCAATGCAAAGTGTGAAATCGCAAGGAATGTGCCCCGTGCCTGTCCCACAGACATACTTACTGTAGAATCTCTGTCCCCATTCGAATCTTGTTCTGTGGGAAGTGTTTTCAAGAGTAGGAGAGAGAGCAGATGGAACGTGTCAAGGTTTTCATTGTGAGAAGGAAATCCATCAGGAAAGCCACACACGTAAGGATGAGAAGCACTTTAGCATGAAACGGTGAAGGCATCTTGAATGGGCCCTGTGACGGTGCTGGAGAAACCTCTTCTGAGGTAGGCTTCCCTCAGCTGTGCAACGGTTTCAGTGAGATGAAAGTGTTTTCCCTAGTGGGTGTGAAGGCGTAAGGGACATGGAGTAGACTTAACTCTCCGTGTCGAATGTGCCTACAGTCGTGACATGAAGAACGATGTATGGAAATGGAGGATGTGAGCAAGCCTAAGGAAGATGGCATACGTTTGTTTAACTCTAAGAACAAATCTATATTGTTGCCGTCCTTCGACTACCATCTCTTTTCGTAAGGTAGGAAGCAGCTTGTTAAACCTTGTGTGCAAGGAAAGAGGTGGAACGTGCCTTCCTGTACAGCGGGGAACACGTTGTGCAGAGGGTTTCTCTCCTTTAAGTCCTGTGTCATGCAGGTGGATGGGTCTTCAAATGGACGTGGGCTCCCTTCAGGCCTAGTAGCCTTACACTGAACTCTGAGAAAGAAGGCCTCGTCAAACAGGTTTTCGTGCGAACATCTTGGTTCTTGAAGATAGAAGCCCTTGGAGATATATGTGCTGCTCTCTAAGGGAGGGTTCTTATACTCACCTCTGAAGAAACAAAGCTGCAGGGAAATGATCTTTCCACTACCACCTACTGGGACGAAGATGGAAGCAATTTCCAACGTTCGCAGTGAAGGCACAAATACTGTGTCATGTACCCCTGCTTGAGAAAGAAGTTGTGTCGAAAGTTTCTCCCTACTCAGATCTTGTTTCAGGAAGCTAGAAGTGTTTTCAGTTCTTCGCGTGAAAGGCAAGGATAATGCCATAGGCTGAATTGTGAAGAAAAATGTCGGTCGAATGTTACCACCAAGTCACAAGTTGTCCCCTATAGAGGTGTGTGTCTGTAAATTCGAGGAAGCGTAAGGAAAGTGCTATACACTTATTTCTACAAAACAACGCTGTGAAATTGCGGCCGTTCCATGAGGAAGGATCAGTATGGATATGTATTATGTGAGGAAGCATAAGGAGGATTGCCTACCCATGGTTAACTCTAAGAACAAATCTAGAGGTTTGCCGTCCTTCGACGACCAGCTCTTTCCCTACGGATGGAAGCACCTTTTTACAACGTAGTGTAAAAGGAAAGAGACGGAAAGCGCGGTACACTACGGTGAGGAACACGTTGTGTGGAGGGTTTCTCTGCACGAAAGTCTTGTGTCATGAAGTTGGAAGGGCCTTCAAATGTACGCGAGCTCGCCTCAGCAGCGCCTTCCACTGAACTCAGAGAAACAAGGCCACGTCCAACAGGATTTCCTGCTAACCTCTTGGTTCGGGAAGCGTGAAGCCTTTGGAGATATAGGTGTAAGTGTCTAACACTCAGCTCTCAAGGAACAAAACGGTAGAGAAATCGCCTTTCCACTACCATCTACAGGGAAGAAAATGGAGGAAAGTCCCGACGTTAAAAGCGAAGGCACAAATACTGTGCCATATACCACTGCTTGAGAACGAACTTGTATCGAAAGCCTCTCCCAACTCAGATCTTGTTTCGGGAAGATAGAAGCCTTGTCAGTACTTTGTTTGAAAACACCAGGAAAACGCCACACGCTGAATTGTGAAGAAAAATGTGGGTCGAATGTGACAACCAACCCACTAGTAGTCCCCTAGAGAGGTGTGTGTCTGGAAATAGGAGGAAGCATAAGGGACGTGTGATACACTTAAGTCGAAGAAACAACGCTGTGGCGGTGCGGTTCTTCGACTGCCATCTGCTTTGCTAAGGAACGAAGCGGCTTGAAGCAAAGTGTGAAAGAGTACGGAGGGGAAGGAAGAGAGACATACCTTAGTCGCCGAACAACTTCTTATGGAGGGCTTTTCTCAACGAACACCATGGGTCACGAAGAGGGAAGGGTTTTCAAATGTATGTGACTTCGCCAAAGGAAAGGCATACATGAATCTCTGCGAAGCAAGTCCATCTCAAACGCGACTTCGAGCTCCCATCTGGGTTCGCGAGGAATTCATAGTCACAAAACGTATGGGTTGAATCCTAAACAAAGGGAGTACTATGCAGTCTGAAGAAACACCACTGCAGAGAAACCGTGTTTCTACTAACATCTTCCCTGAACATGGTAGACGTTACCCATGTAAGTGTGAAATCGCAAGGAATGTGCCCCGTGCCTGTCCCACAGACATACTTACTGTAGAATGTCTGTCCCCATTCGAACCTTGTTCTGTGAGAAGTGTTTTCAAGAGTAGGAGAGAGAGCAGATGGAACGTGTCAAGGTTTTCATTGTGAGAAAGAAATCCATTAGGAAAGCCATACACGTAAGAATGAGAAGAACTTTAGCATGAAACGGAGAAGGCATCTTGAAAGGGCCCTGTGACGGTGCTGGAGAAACCTCTTCTGAAGTAGGCTTCCCTCAGGTGTCCTATGGTTTCAGTGAGATGAAAATGTTTTCCGTAGTGGGGGTGAAGGCGCAAGGGACATGGGCTAGACTTAACTCTCCGTGTCGAATGTGCCTACAGTCATGACATGAAGAACAATGTATGGAAATGGATGATGTGAGCAAGCCTAAGGAAGATGGCATACGTTTGTTTAACTCTAAGAACAAATCTATTTTGTTGCCGTCCTTCGACTACCATCTCTTTTAGTAAGGAAGGAAGCAGCTTGTTAAACCTTGTGTGCAAGGAAAGAGGTGGAACGCGCATTCCTGTACATCGGGAAACACGTTGTGCAGAGAGCTTCTCTCCTTTAAGTCCTGTGTCATGCAGGTGGATGGGGCTTCAAATGGACGTGGGCTCCCTTCAGGCCTAGTAGCCTTACACTGAACTCTGAGAAAGAAGGCCTCGTCAAACAGGTTTTCGTGCAAACATCTTGGTTCTTGAAGATAGAAGCCCTTGGAGATATATATGTTGCTCTCTAAGGGAAGGTTCTTATACTCACCTCTCAAGAAACAAAGCTGCAGGGAAATAGTCTTTCCACTACCACCTACAGGGATGAAGATGGAAGCAATTTCCAACGTTCGCAGTGAAGGCACAAATCTGTGTCAGGTACCACTGCTTGAGAAAGAAGTTGTGTCGAAAGTTTCTCCCTACTCAGATCTTGTTTCAGGAAGCTAGAAACATTTTCAGTTCTTTGCGTGAAAGCGTAAGGAAAATGCCATAGGCTGAATTGTAAAGAAAAATGTGGGTCGAATGTTACCACCAACTCACAAGTTGTCCCCTATAGAAGTGTGTGTATGGAAATCGGAGGAAGCATAAGCAACGAGCTCTGCAATTAATTCTTCAAGAACAATGCTGTGGAGGAGCGGTCCTTCGACTCCCTTCTGCTTTCCTAAGGATCGAAGCGGCTTTACACCAAGTGTGAAGGCTTCTGTCATGAAGTTGGAAGGCCTTCAAATGTAGGCGAGCTAGCCTCAGCAGAGCCTTACGCTGAACTCAGAGAAACAACGGCATGTGAAAACTGATTTCGAGCTCACATCTTGGTTCGGGAAGAATGAAGCCTTCTGAGCTATATGTGTCAGTGCCTTACACTCACCTCTCAAGGAACAACACGGTAGAGGGAGATAGTCCTTCTACTGCCATCTACTGGGAAGAAGATGGAAGAACGTTCCAACGGTCACAGCGAAGGCACAGGTACTGGGCCATATAGCGCTGCTTGAGAAAGAAGTCGTGTCGAAAGCTTCTCCCAACTCAGATCTTGTTTCGGTAGAGAGAAGCATAAGCAAAACACTCGTTGTCTCCTAGAGAGGTGTATGTCTGGAAATGAGAGGAAGCGTAAGGAATGTGCTATACACTTGGGTCTACAAAACAGCGCTGTGGAGGTGCGGTCTTTCGACTGCCACCTCCTCTGCTAAGAAACGAAGCGGCTTGAGGCAAAGTGTGAAAGAAAGCAGAGGGGAAGCGTGATCGACCTTACTCGCGGAACAACTTCTTACGGAGGGCTTTTCTCAACGAACACCATGCATGGGTCACGAAGATAGAAGCGTCTTCCAAAGTATGCGAGTTAGGCAGAGGAAAGGCATACACAAATCTGTGAGAACCAAGTCTATCTCAAACGCGACTTCGAGCTCCCACCTGGGTTCGCGAGGAATTCATACTCACAGAACGTATGTGTTGAATCCTAAACCAAGGGAGTACTAATCAGTCTGAAGAAACACCACTGCAGAGAAACCGTGTTTCTACTAACATCTCACCCTGAACATGGTAGACTTTTCCAATGTAAAGTGTGAAATCGCAAGGAATGTGCCCCGTGCCTGTCCCACAGACATACTTAGTGTAGAATGTCTGTCCCCATTCGAATCTTGTTCCGTGGGAAGTGTTTTCAAGAGTAGGAGAGAGAACAGATGGAACGTGTCAAGGTTTTCATTGTGAGAAGGAAATCCATCAGGAAAGCCATACACGTAAGGATGAGAAGCACTTTAGCATGAAACGGTGAAGGCATCTTGAATGGGCCCTGTGACGGTGCTGGAGAAACCTCTTCTGAAGTAGGCTTCCCTCAGCTGTCCTATGGTTTCAGTGCGATGAAAGTGTTTTCCCTAGTGGGTGTGAACGCGTAAGGGACATGGTCTAGACTTAACTCTCCGTGGCGAATGTGCCTACAGTCGTGACATGAAGAACGATGTATGGAAATGGATGATGTGAGCAAGCCTAAGGAAGATGACACTCGTTTCTTTAACTCTAAGAACAAATCTAGAGTGTTGCCGTCCTTCAACTACCATCTCTTTTCGTAAGGTTGGAAGCAGCTTGTTAAACATTGTGTGCAAGGAAAGAGGTGGAACGTGCCTTCCTGTACAGCGGGGAACACGTTGTGCAGAGGGTTTCTCTCCTTTAAGTCCTGTGTCATGCAGGTGGATGGGTCTTCAAATGGACGTGGGCTCCCTTCAGGCCTAGTAGCCTTACACTGAACTCTGAGAAAGAAGGCCTCGTCAAACAGGTTTTCGTGCGAACATCTTGGTTCTTGAAGATAGAAGCCCTTGGAGATATATGTGCTGCTCTCTAAGGGAAGGTTCTTATACTCACCTCTCAAGAAACAAAGCTGCAGGGAAATAGTCTTTCCACTACCACCTACAGGGACGAAGATGGAAGCAATTTCCAACGTTCGCAGTGAAGGCACAAATACTGTGTCATGAACCACTGCTTGAGAAAGAAGTTGTGTCGAAAGTTTCTCCCTACTGAGATCTTGTTTCAGGAAGCTAGAAGTGTTTTCAGTTCTTGGCGTGAAAGCACAAGGAAAATGCCATAGGCTGAATTGTGAAGAAAAATATGGGTCGAATGTTACCACCAAGTCACAAGTTGTCCCCTATAGAGGTGTGTGTCTGTAAATCGGAGGAAGCGTAAGGAAAGTGCTATACACTTATTTCTACAAAACACTGCTGTGGAAGTGCGGTCGTTCCATGAAAAAGGATGAGTATGGATATGTATTATGTGAGGAAGCATAAGGAGGATTGCCTTCCCATGGTTAACTCTAAGAACAAATCTAGAGGTTTGCCGTCCGTCGATGACCAGCTCTTTCCCTACACATGGAAGCACCTTTTTAGAACGTAGTGCAAAAGGAAAGAGACGGAAAGCGCGGTACACTACGGTGAGGAACACGTTGTGTGGAGGGTTTCTCTGCACGAAAGTCTTGTGTCATGAAGTTGGAAGGGCCTTCAAATGTACGCGAGCTCGCCTCAGCAGCGCCTTCCACTGAACTCAGAGAAACAAGGCCACGTCCAACAGGATTTCCTGCTAACCTCTTGGTTCGGGAAGCGTGAAGCCTTTGGAGATATAGGTGTAAGTGTCTAACACTCAGCTCTCAAGGAACAAAACGGTAGAGAAATCGCCTTTCCACTACCATCTACAGGGAAGAAAATGGAGGAAAGTCCCGACGTTAAAAGCGAAGGCACAAATACTGTGCCATATACCACTGCTTGAGAACGAACTTGTATCGAAAGCCTCTCCCAACTCAGATCTTGTTTCGGGAAGATAGAAGCCTTGTCAGTACTTTGTTTGAAAACACCAGGAAAACGCCACACGCTGAATTGTGAAGAAAAATGTGGGTCGAATGTGACAACCAACCCACTAGTAGTCCCCTAGAGAGGTGTGTGTCTGGAAATAGGAGGAAGCATAAGGGACGTGTGATACACTTAAGTCGAAGAAACAACGCTGTGGCGGTGCGGTCCTTCGACTGCCATCTCCTTTGCTAAGGAACGAAGCGGCTTGAAGCAAAGTGTGAAAGAGTACGGAGGGGAAGGAAGAGAGACATACCTTAGTCGCCGAACAACTTCTTATGGAGGGCTTTTCTCAACGAACACCATGGGTCACGAAGAGGGAAGGGTTTTCAAATGTATGTGACTTCGCCAAAGGAAAGGCATACATGAATCTCTGCGAAGCAAGTCCATCTCAAACGCGACTTCGAGCTCCCATCTGGGTTCGCGAGGAATTCATAGTCACAAAACGTATGGGTTGAATCCTAAGCAAAGGGAGTACTATGCAGTCTGAAGAAACACCACTGCAGAGAAACCGTGTTTCTACTAACATCTTCCCTGAACATGGTAGACGTTACCCATGTAAGTGTGAAATCGCAAGGAATGTGCCCCGTGCCTGTCCCACAGACATACTTACTGTAGAATGTCTGTCCCCATTCGAACCTTGTTCTGTGAGAAGTGTTTTCAAGAGTAGGAGAGAGAGCAGATGGAACGTGTCAAGGTTTTCGTTGTGAGAAAGAAATCCATTAGGAAAGCCATACACGTTAAGAATGAGAAGAACTTTAGCATGAAACGGAGAAGGCATCTTGAAAGGGCCCTGTGACGGTGCTGGAGAAACCTCTTCTGAAGTAGGCTTCCCTCAGGTGTCCTATGGTTTCAGTGAGATGAAAATGTTTTCCGTAGTGGGTGTGAAGGCGTAACGGACATGGGCTAGACTTAACTCTCCGTGTCGAATGTGCCTACAGTCATGACATGAAGAACGATGTATGGAAATGGAGGATGTGAGCAAGCCTAAGGAAGATGGCATACGTTTGTTTAACTCTAAGAACAAATCTATTTTGTTGCCGTCCTTCGACTACCATCTCTTTTCGTAAGTTTGGAAGCAGCTTGTTAAACCTTGTGTGCAAGAAAATAGTTGGAACCCGCGATCCTGTACAGCGGGTAACACGGTGTGCGGAGGGTTTCTCTCCTTTAAGTCCTGTGTCATGCGGGTGGATGGGTCTTCAAATGGACGTGGGCTCGCCTCAGGCCTAGTAGCCTTACACTGAACTCTGAGAAACAAGGCCACGTCAAACAGGCTGTCGTGCGAACATCTTGGATCTTGAAGATAGAAGCCCTTGGAGATATATGTGTTGCTCTCTAAGGGAAGGTTCTTATACTCACCTCTCAAGAAACAAAACTGCAGGGAAATAGTCTTTCCACTACCGCCTACAGGGAAGAATATGGAAGCAATTTCCAACGTTCGCAGTGAAGGCACAAATACTGTGTCATGTACCACAGCTTGAGAAAGAAGTTGTGTCGAACGTTTCTCCCTACTCAGATCTTGTTTCAGGAAGCTAGAAGCATTTTCAGTTTTTCGCCTGAAAGCGTAAGGAAAATGCCATAGGCTGAAGAGTGAAGAAAAATGTCGGTCGAATGTTACCACCAAGTCACAAGTTGTCCCCTATAGAGGTGTGTGTCTGGAAATGGGAGGAAGCGTAAGGAACGTGCTATACACTTAGTTCTACAAATCAACGCTGTGGAGGTGCGGTCCTTCGACTGCCACCTCCTCTGCTAAGAAACGAAGCGGCTTGATGCAAAGTGTGAAAGAAAGCAGAGGGGAAGCGTGATCTACCTTACTCGCGGAACAACATCTTATGGAGGGCTTCTCTCAAAGAACACCATGCATGGGTCACGAAGATAGAAGCGTCTTCCAAAGTATGCGAGTTAGGCAGAGGAAAGGCATACACGAATCTCTGCGAACCAAGTCTATCTCAAACGCGACTTCGAGCTCCCATCTGGGTTCGTGAGGAATTCACAGTCACAAAACGTATGTGTTGAATCCTAAACAAAGGGAGTACTATTCAGTCGGAAGAAACACCACTGCAGAGACACCGGGTTTCTACTAGCATCTCACCCTGGACATGGTGGACTTTTCCAATGCAAAGTGTGAAATCGCAAGGAATGTGCCCCGTGCCTGTCCCACAGACATACTTACTGTAGAATCTCTGTCCCCATTCGAATCTTGTTCTGTGGGAAGTGTTTTCAAGAGTAGGAGAGAGAGCAGATGGAACGTGTCAAGGTTTTCATTGTGAGAAGGAAATCCATCAGGAAAGCCACACACGTAAGGATGAGAAGCACTTTAGCATGAAACGGTGAAGGCATCTTGAATGGGCCCTGTGACGGTGCTGGAGAAACCTCTTCTGAGGTAGGCTTCCCTCAGCTGTGCAACGGTTTCAGTGAGATGAAAGTGTTTTCCCTAGTGGGTGTGAAGGCGTAAGGGACATGGAGTAGACTTAACTCTCCGTGTCGAATGTGCCTACAGTCGTGACATGAAGAACGATGTATGGAAATGGAGGATGTGAGCAAGCCTAAGGAAGATGGCATACGTTTGTTTAACTCTAAGAACAAATCTATATTGTTGCCGTCCTTCGACTACCATCTCTTTTAGTAAGGAAGGAAGCAGCTTGTTAAACCTTGTGTGCAAGGAAAGAGGTGGAACGCGCATTCCTGTACAGCGGGGAACACGTTGTGCAGAGAGCTTCTCTCCTTTAAGTCCTGTGTCATGCAGGTGGATGGGTCTTCAAATGGACGTGGGCTCCCTTCAGGCCTAGTAGCCTTACACTGAACTCTGAGAAAGAAGGCCTCGTCAAACAGGTTTTCGTGCGAACATCTTGGTTCTTGAAGATAGAAGCCCTTGGAGATATATGTGTTGCTCTCTAAGGGAAGGTTCTTATACTCACCTCTCAAGAAACAAAGCTGCAGGGAAATAGTCTTTCCACTACCACCTACAGGGACGAAGATGGAAGCAATTTCCAACGTTCGCAGTGAAGGCACAAATCTGTGTCAGGTACCACTGCTTGAGAAAGAAGTTGTGTCGAAAGTTTCTCCCTACTCAGATCTTGTTTCAGGAAGCTAGAAACATTTTCAGTTCTTTGCGTGAAAGCGTAAGGAAAATGCCATAGGCTGAATTGTAAAGAAAAATGTGGGTCGAATGTTACCACCAACTCACAAGTTGTCCCCTATAGAGGTGTGTGTATGGAAATCGGAGGAAGCATAAGCAACGAGCTCTGCAATTAGTTCTTCAAGAACAATGCTGTGGAGGAGCGGTCCTTCGACTCCCTTCTGCTTTCCTAAGGATCGAAGCGGCTTTACACCAAGTGTGAAGGCTTCTGTCATGAAGTTGGAAGGCCTTCAAATGTAGGCGAGCTAGCCTCGGCAGAGCCTTACGCTGAACTCAGAGAAACAACGGCATGTGAAAACTGATTTCGAGCTCACATCTTGGTTCGGGAAGAATGAAGCCTTCTGAGCTATATGTGTCAGTGCCTTACACTCACCTCTCAAGGAACAACACGGTAGAGGGAGATAGTCCTTCTACTGCCATCTACTGGGAAGAAGATGGAAGAACGTTCCAACGGTCACAGCGAAGGCACAGGTACTGGGCCATATAGCGCTGCTTGAGAAAGAAGTCGTGTCGAAAGCTTCTCCCAACTCAGATCTTGTTTCGTTAGAGAGAAGCATAAGCAACACACTCGTTGTCTCCTAGAGAGGTGTATGTCTGGAAATGAGAGGAAGCGTAAGGAATGTGCTATACACTTGGGTCTACAAAACAGCGCTGTAGGGGTGCGGTCCTTCGACTGCCATCTCCTCTGCTAAGAAACGAAGCGGCTTGAGGCAAAGTGTGAAAGAAAGCAGAGGGGAAGCGTGATCGACCTTACTCGCGGAACAACTTCTTACGGAGTGCTTCTCTCAACGAACACCATGCATGGGTCACGAAGATAGAAGCGTCTTCCAAAGTATGCGAGTTAGGCAGAGGAAAGGCATACAGGAACCTCTGCGAACCAAGTCTATCTCAAACGCGACTTCGAGCTCCCACCTGGGTTCGCGAGGAATTCATAGTCACAAAACGTATGTGTTGAATCGTAAACAAAGGGAGTACTATTAAGTCTGAATAAACACCACTGCAGAGACACCGTGTTTCTACTAACATCTTACCTGAACATGGTAGAGTTTTCCAACGTAAGTGTAAAATCGCAAGGAATGTGCCCCGTGCCTGTCCCACAGATGTACTTAGTGTAGAATGTCTGTCCCCATTCGAATCTTGTTCCGTGGGAAGTGTTTTCAAGAGTAGGAGAGAGAACAGATGGAACGTGTCAAGGTTTTCATTGTGAGAAGGAAATCCATCAGGAAAGCCATACACGTAAGGATGAGAAGCACTTTAGCATGAAACGGTGAAGGCATCTTGAAAAGGCCCTGTGACGGTGCTGGCGAAACCTCTTCTGAAGTAGGCTTCCCTCAGCTGTCCTATGGTTTCAGTGAGATGGAAGTGTTTTCCCTAGCAGGTGTGAAGGCGTAAGGGACATGGACTAGACTTAACTCTCCGTGTCGAATGTGCCTACAGTCATGACAAGAAGAACGATGTATAGAAATGGAGGATGTGAGCAAGCCTAAGGAAGATGGCATACGTTTGTTTAACTCTAAGAAAAAATCTATAGTGTTGCCGTCCTTCGATTACCATCTCTTTTCGTGAGGTAGGAAGCAGCTTGTTAAACCTTGTGTGCCAGAAAAGAGATGGAACGCGCGTTCCTGTACAGCGGGAAACACGTTGTGCAGAGAGTTTCTCTCCTTTAAGTCCTGTGTCATGCAGGTGGATGGGGCTTCAAATGGACGTGGGCTCGCCACAGGCCTAGTCGCCTTACACTGAACTCTGAGAAACAAGGCCACGTCAAACAGGCTGTCGTGCGAACATCTTGGTTCTTGAAGGTAGGAGCCCTTGGAGATATATGTGTTGCTCTCTTTGGAAGGTTGTTTTTTAATTGTTATGTTAATCACCATATTTTACATCATTAGTTTTTGGTGCAGTGTTCCACGATTCATTGTTTGTTCATAACACCCAGTGCTCCATGCAGAACGTGCCCTCCTCAATACCCATCAGCAGGCTAACCCATCCCCCTAAACCCTCCCCTCTAGAACCCTCCGTTTGTTTTTCAGAGTCCATCATCTCTCATGGTTCGTCTCCCCCTCTGACATACTCCCCTTTTCTTCCTCTCCTGTTATCTACTTCTTTTTCTTTTTTCTTAAAATATGTTGCGTTATTTGTTTCAGAAGTACAGATCTGTGATTCAAGAGTCTTGCACAATTCACAGCGCTCACCGTAGCATATACCCTCCCCAATGTCTATCACCCAGCCACCCCATCCCTCCCACCCCCAACCACTCCAGTAACACTCAGTTTCTTTCCTGAGATTAAGAATTCCTCATATCAGTGAGGTCATGGGATACATGTCTTTCTCTGATTGACTTATTTCACTCAGCATAACACCCTCCAGTTCCATCCACGTCGTTGCAAATGGCAAGATCTCATTCCTTTTGATGGCTGCATAATATTCCATTGTGTATATATACCACCTCTTCTTTAGCCATTCATCTGTCGATGGGCATCTTGGCTCTTTCCACCGTTTGGCTATGGTGGATATTGCTGCTATAATCATTGGGGTACACGTAACCCTTCGGGTCCCTACATTTGTATCGTTGTGGTCAATACCCAGTAGTGCAATTGCTGGATCGAACGGGAGCTCTAATTTCAACTGTTTGAGGACCCTCCATACTGTTTTCCAGAGGGGTTGCCCCAGCTTGCATTCCCACCAACAGTGGAGGAGGGTTCCGCTTTCTCCACATCCCCGCCAACATCTGTCGTTCCCTGACTTGTTAATTTTAGCCATTCTGACGGGTGTGAGGTGGTATCTCATGGAGGTTTTGATTTGGATTTCCCTGATGCCGAGCGATGTTGAGCACTTTTTCATGTGCCTCTTGGCCATTTGGATGTCTTCTTTGGAGAGTTGTCTGTTCATGTCTTCTGCCCATTTCTTGATTGGATTATTTGTTCTTTGGGTGTTGAGTTTGATAAGTTCTTTATAGATTTTGGATACTAGCCCTTTATCTGATAGGTCATTGTAAATATTTTCTCCCATTTTGTCGGTTGTCTTTTGGTTTTGTGGACTGTTTCTTTTGCTGTGCAAAAGCTTTTTATCTTGATGAAATCCCAATAGTTCATTTTTGCCCTGGCTTCCCGTGCCTTTGGCGATGTTTCTAGGAAGAAGTTGCTGCGGCTAAGGTCGAAAAGGTTGCTACCTGTGTTCTCCTTTAGGATTTGGATGGACTCCTGTCTCCCGTTTAGGTCTTTCAACCATTTGGAGTCTATTTTTGTGTGTGGTGTAAGGAAATGGTCCAGTTTCATTCTTCTGCATGTGGCTGTCCAATTTTCCCAACACCATTTGTTGAAGAGACTGTCTTTTTGCCATTGGACATTCTTTCCTGCTTTGTCAAAAATAAGTTGACCATAGAGTTGAGGGTCCATTTCTGGGCTCTCGATTCTGTTCCATTGATCGATGTGTCTGTTTTTGTGCCAGTACCATAGTGTCTTGATGATCACAGCTTTGTAATAGAGCTGGAAGTCCGGAATTGTGATGCCGCCAGCTTTGCTTTTCTTTTTCAGTATTCCTCTGGCTATTCTGGGTCTCTTCTGGTTCCATACAAATTTTAGGATTCTTTGTTCCATTTCTTTGAAAAAAGTGGATGGTATTTTGATGGGGATTGCATTGAATGTGTCGATTGCTCTAGGTAGCATTGACATCTTCACAATGTTGATTCTCCCAATCCACGAGCATGGAACGTTTTTCCATTTCTTTGTGTCTTCTTCAATTTCTTTCATGAGTATTTTATCGTTTTCTGAGTACAGATCCTTTGCCTCTTTGGTTAGATTTCTTCCTAGGTATCGAATGGTTTTGGGTGTAATTGTAAATGGGATCGACTCCTTGATTTGTCTCTCTTCTGTCTTGTTGTTGGTGTATAGGAATGCCACTGATTTCTGTGCATTGATTTTATATCCTGCTACTTGACTGAATTCCTGTATGAGTTCTAGCAGCTTTGGGGTGGAGTCTTTTGGGTTTTCCACATACAGTATCATATCATCTGCCAAGAGTGAGAGTTTGACTTCCTCTTTGCCGATTTGGATGCCTTTGATTTCTTTTTGTTGTCTGATTGCTGTGGCTACGACTTCTAATACTATGTGGAATAGCAGTGGTGAGAGTGGACATCCCTGCCGCGTTCCTGATCTTAGGGGAAAAGCTCTCAGCCTTTCCCCATTGAGAATGGTATTCGCTGTAGGTTTTTCATAGATGGCTTTTATGATGTTGAGGTAGGTACCCTCTATCGCTATACTCTGAAGGGTTTTGATCAAGAAAGGATTTTGTACTTTGTCAAATGCTTTTTCTGCATCTATGGAGAGGATTCTATGTTTCTTGTTCTTTCTTTTGTTAATGTATTGTATCACGTTGATTGATTTGCCGATGTTGAACCAGCCTTGCAGCCCAGGACTAAATCCCACTTGGTCCTGGTGAATAATCCTTTTAATGTACTGTTGGATCCTATTGGCTAGGATTTTGGTGAGAATTTTCACATCCATGTTCATCAAGGATCTTGGTCTGTAATTCTCCTTTTGGATGGGGTCTTTGTCTGGTTTTGGGATCAAGGTAATGCTGGCCTCATAAAATGAGTTTGGAAGTTTCCCTTCCATTTCGATTTATTGGAACAGTTTCAGGAGAATAGGTACTAATTCCTCTTGAAATGTGTGATAGAATTCCCCTGGGAAGCCATCTGGCCCTGGGCTTTTGTTTCTTGGGAGATTTTTGATGACTGTTTCAATTTCCTTCGTGGTTATAGGTCTGTTCAGGTTTTCTATTTCTTCCTGGCTCAATTTTGGTAGTTGATACATCTCTAGGAATGCACCCATTTCTTCCAGGTTATCTCATTTGCTGGCATAGAGTTGCTCATAATATGTTCTTATAGTTGTTTGTATTGCTTTGGTGTTGGTTGCGATCTCTCCTCTTTCATTCATGATTTTGTTGATTTGGGTCATTTCTCTTTTCTTTTTGATCAGTCTGGCCAGGGGTTTATCAATCTTGTTAATTCTTTCAAAGAACCAGCTCCTAGTTTCGTTGATCTGTTCTACTGTTCTTTTGGTTTCTAGTTCATTGATTTCTGCTCTGATCTTTATGATTTCTCTTCTCCTGCTGGGTTTAGGCTTTATTTGCTGTTCTTTCTCCAGCTCCTTTAGGTGTAGGGTTAGGTTGTGTATTTGAGACCTTTCTTGTTTCTTGAGAAAGGCATGTATTGCTATATACTTTCCTCTCAGGACTGCCTTTGCTGTATCCCAAAGATTTTGAACAGTTGTGTTTCCATTTTCATTGGTTTCCATGAATTTTTTTAATTCTTCTTTAATTTCTTGGTTGACCCATTCATTCTTTAGTAGGATGCTCTTTAGCCTCCATGTATTTGAGTTCCTTCCGACTTTCCTCTTGTGGTTGAGTTCTAGTCTCAAAGCATTGTGGTCTGAAAATATGCAGGGAATGATCCCAATCTTTTGGTACCGATTGAGACCTGATTTGTGACCTGGGATGTGATCAATTCTGGAGAATGTTCCATGGGCACTAGAGAAGAATGTGTATTCCGTTGCTTTGGGATGGAATGCTCTGAATATGTCTGTGAAGTCCATTTGGTCCAGTGTATCATTTAAAGTCTTTATTTCCTTGTTGATCTTTTGCTTAGATGATCTGTCCATTTCAGTCAGGGGGGTGTTAAAGTCCCCCACTATTATTGTATTGTTGTCAATGTGTTTCTTTGCTTTTGTTATTAATTGCCTTATATAATTGGCTGCTCCCATGTTCGGGGCATAGATATTTACAATTGTTAGATCTTCTTGTTGGATAGACCCTTTAAGTAGGATATAGTGTCCTTCCTCATTTCTTGTTACAGTCTTTGTTTTAAAATCTAGTTTGTCTGATATAAGGATTGCCACCCCAGCTTTCTTTTGGTGTCCATTAGCATGGTAAATGGTTTTCCACCCCCTCACTTTCAATCTGGGGGTGTCTTTCGGTCTAAAATGAGTCTCTTGCAGACAGCATATGGATGGGTCTTGTTTTTTAATCCAATCTGATAGCCTGCGTCTTTTGTTTTTTGTTGTTTTTGTTGTTTTGGCTTTTTTTTTTATTGTTACCTTAATCACCATATATTACATCATTAGTTTTTCGTGCAGTGTTCCACGATTCATTGTTTGTTCATAACACCCAGTGCTCCATGCAGAACGTGCCCTCCTCAATACCCATCACCAGGCTAACCCAGCCCCCTAACCCCCTCCCTTCTAGAACCCTCCGTTTGTTTTTCAGAGTCTATCATCTCTCATGGTTCGTCTCCCCCTCTGACATACTCCCCTTTTCTTCCTTCCCTGTTATCTTCTTCTTTGTCTTTTTTCTTAAAATATGTTGCGTTATTTGTTTCAGAAATACAGATCTGTGATTCAACAGTCTTGCACCATTCACAGCGCTCACCGTAGCATATACCCTCCCCAATGTCTATCACCCAGCCACCCCATCCCTCCCACCCCCAACCACTCCAGTATCACTCAGTTTCTTTCCTGAGATTAAGAATTCCTCATATCAGTGTGGTCGTGGGATACGTGTCTTTCTCTCATTGACTTATTTCACTCAGCATAACACCCTCCAGTTCCATCCACGTCGTTGCAAATGGCAAGGTCTCATTCCTTTTGATGGCTGCATAATATTCCATTGTGTATATATACCACCTCTTCTTTAGCCATTCATCTGTCGATGGGCATCTTGGCTCTTTCCACAGTTTGGCTATGGTGGACATTGCTGCTATAATCATTGGGGTACACGTACCCCTTCGGGCCCCTACATTTGTATCTTTGTGGTCAATACCCAGTAGTGCAATTGCTGGATCGAACGGTAGCTCTAATTTCAACTGTTTGAGGATCCTCCATACTGTTTTCCAGAGGGGTTGCCCCAGCTTGCATTCCCACCAACAGTGGAGGAGGGTTCCCCTTTCTCCACATCCCCGTCGACATCTGTCGTTCCCTGACTTGTTACTTTTAGCCATTCTGACGGGTGTGAGGTGGTATCTCATGGAGGTTTTGATTTGGATTTCCCTGATGCCGAGCGATGTTGAGCACTTTTTCATGTGCCTATTGGCCATTTGGATGTCTTCTTTGGAGAGATGTCTGTTCATGTCTTCTGCCCATTTCTTGATTGGATTATTTTTTCTTTGGGTGTTGAGTTTGATAAGTTCTTTATAGATTTTGGATACTAGCCCTTTATCTGATAGGTCATTTGCAAATATTTTCTCCCATTCTGTCGGTTGTCTTTTGGTTTTGTGGACTGTTTCTTTTGCTGTGCAAAAGCTTTTTATCTTGATGAAATCCCAATAGTTCATTTTTGCCCTGGCTTCCCGTGCCTTTGGTGATGTTTCTAGGAAGAAGTTGCTGAGGCTAGGGTCGGAAAAGTTGCTACCTGTGTTCTCCTTTAGGATTTGGATGGACTCCTGTCTCCCGTTTAGGTCTTTCAACCATTTGGAGTCTATTTTTGTGTGTGGTGTAAGGAAATGGTCCAGTTTCATTCTTCTGCATGTGGCTGTCCAATTTTCCCAACACCATTTGTTGAAGAGACTGTCTTTTTGCCATTGGACATTCTTTCCTGCTTTGTCAAAAATAAGTTGTCCATAGAGTTGAGGGTCCATTTCTGGGCTCTCGATTCTGTTCCATTGATCGATGTGTCTGTTTTTGTGCCAGTGCCATAGTGTCTTGATGATCACAGCATTGTAATAGAGCTGGAAGTCCGGAATTGTGATGCCGCCAGCTTTGCTTTTCTTTTTCAGTATTCCTCTGGCTATTCTGGGTCTCTTCTGGTTCCATACAAATTTTAGGATTCTTTGTTCCATTTCTTTGAAAAATGTGGATGGTATTTTGATGGGGATTGCATTGAATGTGTCGATTGCTCTTGGTAGCATTGACATCTTCACGATGTTGATTCTCCCAATCCATGAGCATGGAACGTTTTTCCATTTCTTTGTGTCTTCTTCAATTTCTTTCATGAGTATATTATCGTTTTCTGAGTACAGATCCTTTGCCTCTTTGGTTAGATTTCTTCCTAGGTATCGAATGGTTTTGGGTGCAATTGTAAATGGGATCGACTCCTTGATTTGTCTCTCTTCTGTCTTGTTGTTGGTGTATAGGAATGCCACTGATTTCTGTGCATTGATTTTATATCCTGCTACTTTACTGAATTCCTGTATGAGTTCTAGCAGCTTTGGGGTGGAGTCTTTTGGGTTTTCCACATACAGTATCATATCATCTGCCAAGAGTGAGAGTTTGACTTCCTCTTTGCCGATTTGGATGCCTTTGATTTCTTTTTGTTGTCTGATTGCTGTGGCTACGACTTCTAATACTATGTGGAATAGCAGTGGTGAAAGTGGACATCTCTGCCGCGTTCCTGACCTTAGGGGAAAAGCTCTCAGCCTTTCCCCATTGAGAATGATATTCGCTGTAGGTTTTTCATAGATGGCTTTTATGATGTTGAGGTATGTACCCTCTATCCCTATACTCTGAAGAGTTTTGATCAAGAAAGGATGTTGTACTTTGTCAAATGCTTTTTCTGCATCTATGGAGAGGATCCTATGATTCTTGTTCTTTCTTTTGTTAATGTATTGTATCACGTTGATTGATTTGTGGATGTTGAACCAGCCTTGCAGCCCAGGACTAAATCCCACTTGGTCTTGGTGAATAATCCTTTTAATGTACTGTTGGATCCTATTGGCTCATATTTTGGTGAGAATTTTCGCATCCATGTTCATCAAGGATCTTGGTCTGTAATTCTCCTTTTGGATGGGGTCTTTGTCTGGTTTTGGGATCAAGGTAATGCTGGCCTCATAAAATGAGTTTGGAAGTTTCCCTTCCATTTTATTTTTTGGAACAGTTTCAGGAGAATAGGTATTAATTCCTCTTGAAATGTCTGATAGAATTCCCCTGGGAAGCCATCTGGCCCTGGGCTTTTGTTTCTTGGGAGATTTTTGATGACTGCTTCAATTTCCTTCGTGGTTATAGGTCTGTTCAGGTTTTCTATTTCTTCCTGGCTCAATTTTGGTAGTTGATACATCTCTAGGAATGCACCCATTTCTTCCAGGTTATCTAATTTGCTGGCATAGAGTTGCTCATAATATGTTCTTATAATTGTTTGTATTGCTTTGCTGTTGGTTGAGATCTCTCCTCTTTCATTCATGATTTTGTTGATTTGGGTCATTTCTCTTTTCTTTTTGATCAGTCTGGCCAGGGGTTTATCAATCTTGTTAATTCTTTCAAAGAACCAGCTCCTAGTTTCGTTGATCTGTTCTACTGTTCTTTTGGTTTCTAGTTCATTGATTTCTGCTCTGATCTTTATGATTTCTCTTCTCCTGCTGGGTTTAAGCTTTATTTGCTGTTCTTTCTCCAGCTCCTTTAGGTGTAGGGTTAGGTTGTGTATTTGAGACCTTTCTTGTTTCTTGAGAAAGGCATGTATTGCTATATACTTTCCTCTCAGGACTGCCTTTGCTGTATCCCAAAGATTTTGAACAGTTGTGTTTTCATTTTCATTGGTTTCCATGAATTTTTTTAATTCTTCTTTAATTTCTTGGTTGACCCATTCATTCTTTAGTAGGATGCTCTTTAGCCTCCATGTATTTGAGTTCTTTCCGACTTTCCTCTTGTGGTTGAGTTCTAGTCTCAAAGCATTGTGGTCTGAAAATATGCAGGGAATGATCCCAATCTTTTGGTACCGGTTGAGACCTGATTTGTGACCCTGGATGTGATCAATTCTGGGGAACGTTCCATGGGCACTAGAGAAGAATCTGTATTCCGTTGCTTTGGGATGGAATGCTCTGAATATATCTGTGAAGTCCATTTGGTCCAGTGTGTCATTTAAAGTCTTTATTACCTTGTTGATCTTTTGCTTAGATGATGTGTCCATTTCAGTCAGGGGGGTGTTAAAGTCCCCCACTATTATTGTTTTGTTGTCCATGTGTTTCTTTGCTTTTGTTATTAATTGCCTTATATAATTGGCTGCTCCCATGTTCGGGGCATAGATATTTACAATTGTTAGATCTTCTTGTTGGATAGACCCTTTAAGTAGGATATAGTGTCCTTCCTCATCTCTTGTTACAGTCTTTGTTTTAAAATCTAGTTTGTCTGATATAAGGATTGCCACCCCAGCTTTCTTTTGGTGTCCATTAGCATGGTAACTGGTTTTCCACCCCCTCACTTTCAATCTGGGGGTGTCTTTCGGTCTAAAATGAGTCTCTTGCAGACAGCATATGGATGGGTCTTGTTTTTTAATCCAATCTGATAGCCTGTGTCTTTTGATTGGGGCATTTAGCCCATTTACATTCAGGGTAACTATTGAAAGGTATGAATTTAGTGCCATTGTATTACCTGTAAGGTGACTGTTAACTGTCTGTTGTCTGTGTTCGTTTCTGCTCTTTGCTGCTTTTAGGTTCTCTCTTTGCTTAGAGGACCCCTCTCAATATTTCTTGGAGGGGTGGTTTTGTGTTTGCAAATTCCTTTAGTTTTTTTTGTTCTGGAAGCTTTTTATCTCTCCTTCTATTTTCAATGATAGCCTAGCTGGATATAGTATTCTTGGCTGCCTATTTTTCTCGTTTAGTGCTCTGAAGATATCGTGCCAGTCCTTTCTGGCCTGCCAGGTCTCTGTGGATAGGTCTGTTGCCAATCTAATGTTTCTACCATTGTAGGTTAACATATCTCTTCTCCCGAGCTGCTTTCAGGATTTTCTCTTTGTCTCTGAGACTCGGAAGTTTTACTATTAGATGTCGGGGTGTTGACCTATTATTATTGATTTTGAGAGGGGTTCTCTGTGCCTCCTGGATTTTAATGCCTGTTTCCTTCCTCACATTAGGGAAGTTCTCTGGTATAATTTGCTCCAATATACCTTCTGCCCCTCTCTCTCTCTCTTCTTCTTCTGGAATCCCAATTATTCTAATGTTGTTTCGTCTTATCGTATCACTTATCTCTCGAATTCTGCCCTCGTGATCCTGTAGTTGTTTCTCTCTCTTTTTCTCAGCCTCTTTATTTTCCATCATTTGGTCTTCTATATCGCTGATTCTCTCTTCTGCCTCATTTATCCTAGCATTTAGTGCCCCCATTTTTGATTGCACCTCATCAATAGCCTTTTTGATTTCGATTTGGTTAGATTTTTGTTCTTTTATTTCTCCAGAAAGGGTTTCTCTAATAACTTCCACGCTTTTTTCAAGCCCAGCTAGTATCTTTAAAGTCATGATTCTGAACTCTAGGTCCGACATCGTACTAATGTCCGTATTGAGTAGGTCCCTGGCTGACGGTACTACCTCTTGTTCTTTTTGCTGAGGTGATTTCTTTCGTCTTGTCATTTTGTTCAGAGGAGAATAGATGAATGAGAGAACAAAATGCTAACAGGTTTACAACGTCCCCAGCAAATATACTGTATATAAATCAGAAAAGACCTGAAACCAGGGGAAAAGAAAGGGAAAGAAAGAAAAAAGAAAGAGAAAAAGAAAAAAAAGATAAAAAAAGATAAAAACAAAAACAAAACAATATAAAAAAGGCAGAATATGATCAAATATGATCAGGCTAGTGCATAGATCAGTGCCACACACTAGATTTTGGGCGTATTTTGGTCTGTTAGAAAAAAGTGCCTCCTAAAATTTTAAAGGTAGAAAGACATATATGTACAAAATAAGGGTTGATACAATGAAGGGATGGAAGATGACTGTAAAGATGAAAATTAGAAAAGATTTTATAAAAGGACTTGGTAAGATAAGTTGTTTGAAAAAAGAAAGAAGATTTAAGAAAAAAAAAAGGAAAAAGGGAGAGAATGTGATCAGGCAGGAGACTAGAACAAAGCCATACACTAGTGATTTAGGGTATATTTTGATCTGTTAGAAGAAACTGTACCTCAAAATTTTAAAGAGAGAACAACTTATATATATATGCCAAAACTAAGGGTAACTACTATGAAGGGATAAAATATGACTCTAAAAATGAAAAATAAAAAATGTTTTTTTTTAAAAAGGGATTTATAAGATGTTGGTTGAAAAAGGGAAAAAGAAAAATAAAAAAAAAAACAGTCAACAAAAATTAACTTTGATGAAAGAATGAATCATGGTAAAAAAAAAAAAAAAGCCATGAATCTATGTGCAGTATTCCCCTAGCGCTGGAGTTCTATTCTCCTTGATCGATCAACTTGGTCTTGGCTTGCTGGCTGTTTGTGCTGATCTTCTGGTGGAGGGGCCTGTTGCTGTGGTTTCCAAATGTCTTTGCCGGAGGCGGAATTGCCCCGCCCTTGTCGGTCCGGGCTAAGGAAGCTGCTCCGGTTTGCTCTCAGGAGCTTTTGTTCCCTGCAAGCTCTCGGTACAGCTTTGGAGGACCAGGGCAGAAATGGTGGCCTCCCAATCTCCACTCGGAGGAGCTGAGAACTCGGGGCCCCGCTCCTCAGTGAGCCCCCAGAGAAAAGCAGTCACTCCCTTGTCCCCGGTCTCCGGCCGCACTCCGTGCTCACCCGGCCTGTGATCGAGCGTTGCTATCTCTGGCACCCGACCCCGCGCGGAGGCTCCAAACCCAGCGGATCCCTGCAGTGCGTTCCCGCACCGCTCCTCCCCGGGAAGGAAGGGGAGTCTCCCCGGATCTGCTGCTTGTTGGGTCCCTGCTGGGGGAGCCGTGCCCTGACTGGGCCGCAGATCACAGTTTATGGCAACCCCGAGCTGAGAGCCCGCGACTCTGCTCCGTCTCTGCAGCCGGCTTCCCTGCTCTGATACCTGGGAGCTCTGGCGCACTCAGGCACCCCCGGTCTCTCTGTGACCCCAAGGGTCCTGAGACCACACTGTCCCGGGAGGATTCCACCCCCCGCTTAGCCACTGTAGCGATGTCCCTCCGCCGAGACAACTTCTAAAAGGTCCGATTTTGTGCTCCGCGGCTCTATCACTTGCCAGAAGCGGCCGGCGGAGGCCCCTCCCCCGCCGTCTATCCTCCCGAATATGGCCTCGGATTCACTTCTCCGCACGCCCTACCTTCCAGTAAGTGGTCGCTTCTCTGTTCAGAGAGTTGTTGCTACTCTCCTGTTCAATCTCCTGTTGAGTTCGTGGCTGTTCAGAATGGTTTGATCCCTATTCAGCTGAATTCCTGAGACCAGACAAAATCTAGGTCTCCTACTCCTCCGCCATCTTGCTCCGCCCGCCCTAAGGGAAGGTTCTTATATCATCTCTCAAGAAACAATACAGCAGAGAAATAGTCTTTCCACTACCACCTACAGGGATGAAGATGGAAGCAATTTCCAACGTTCGCAGTGAAGGCACAAATACTGTGTCAGGTACCACTGCTTGAGAAAGAAGTTGTGTTGAAAGTTTCTCCCTACTCAGATCTTGTTTCAGGAAGCTAGAAACATTTTCATTTCTTTGCGTGAAAGCGTAAGGAAAATGCCATAGGCTGAATTGTAAAGAAAAATGTGGGTCGAATGTTACCACCAACTCACAAGTTGTCCCCTATAGAGGTGTGTGTATGGAAATCGGAGGAAGCATAAGGAACGAGCTCTGTAATTAATTCTTCAAGAACAATGCTGTGGAGAAGCGGTCCTTCGACTCCCTTCTGCTTTCCTAAGGATCGAAGCGCCTTTACACCAAGTGTGAAGGCTTCTGTCATGAAGTTGGAAGGCCTTCAAATGAAGGCGAGCTAGCCTCAGCAGAGCCTTACGCTGAACTCAGAGAAACAACGGCATGTCAAAACTGATTTCGTGCTCACATCTTGGTTCGGGAAGAATGAAGCCTTCTGAGCTATATGTGTCAGTGCCTTCCACTCACCTCTCAAGGTACAACACGGTAGAGGGAGATAGTCCTTCTACTGCCATCTACTGGGAAGAAGATGGAAGAACGTTCCAACGGTCACAGCGAAGGCACAGGTACTGGGCCATATAGCACTGCTTGAGAAAGAAGTCGTGTCGAAAGCTTCACCCAACTCAGATCTTGTTTCGCTAGAGAGAAGCATAAGCAACACACTCAGTGTCTCCTAGTGAGGTGTATGTCTGGAAATGAGAGGAAGCGTAAGGAATGTGCTATACACTTGGGTCTACAAAACAGCGCTGTAGGGGTGCGGTCCTTCGACTGCCACCTCCTCTGCTAAGAAACGAAGCGGCTTGAGGCAAAGTGTGAAAGAAAGCAGAGGGGAAGCGTGATCGACCTTACTCGCGGAACAACTTCTTACGGAGGGCTTTTCTCAACGAACACCATGCATGGGTCACGAAGATAGAAGCGTCTTCCAAAGTATGCGAGTTAGGCAGAGGAAAGGCATACACAAATCTGTGAGAACCAAGTCTATCTCAAACGCGACTTCGAGCTCCCACCTGGGTTCGCGAGGAATTCACACTCACAGAACGTATGTGTTGAATCCTAAACCAAGGGAGTACTAATCAGTCTGAAGAAACACCACTGCAGAGAAACCGTGTTTCTACTAACATCTCACCCTGAACATGGTAGACTTTTCCAATGTAAAGTGTGAAATCGCAAGGAATGTGCCCCGTGCCTGTCCCACAGACATACTTAGTGTAGAATGTCTGTCCCCATTCGAATCTTGTTCTGTGGGAAGTGTTTTCAAGAGTAGGAGAGAGAGCAGATGGAACGTGTCAAGGTTTTCATTGTGAGAAGGAAATCCATCAGGAAAGCCATACACGTAAGGATGAGAAGCACTTTAGCATGAAACGGTGAAGGCATCTTGAATGGGCCCTGTGACGGTGCTGGAGAAACCTCTTCTGAAGTAGGCTTCCCTCAGCTGTCCTATGGTTTCAGTGCGATGAAAGTGTTTTCCCTAGTGGGTGTGAACGCGTAAGGGACATGGTCTAGACTTAACTCTCCGTGGCGAATGTGCCTACAATCGTGACATGAAGAACGATGTATGGAAATGGATGATGTGAGCAAGCCTAAGGAAGATGGCACTCGTTTCTTTAACTCTAAGAACAAATCTAGAGTGTTGCCGTCTTTCGACTACCATCTCTTTTCGTAAGGTTGGAAGCAGCTTGTTAAACATTGTGTGCAAGGAAACAGATGGAACGCGCGATGCTCTACAGCGAGGAACACGTTGTGCGGAGGGTTTCTCTCCTTTAAGTCCTGTGTCATGCAGGTGGATGGGTCTTCAAATGGACGTGGGCTCGCCTCAGGCCTAGTAGCCTTACACTGAACTCTGAGAAACAAGGCCACGTCAAACAGGATTTCGTGCGAACATCTTGGTTCTTGAAGATAAAGGCACTTGGAGATATATGTGCTGCTCTCTAAGGGAAGGTTCTTATACTCACCTCTCAAGAAACAAAGCTGCAGGGAAATAGTCTTTCCACTACCACCTACAGGGACGAAGATGGAAGCAATTTCCAACGTTCGCAGTGAAGGCACAAATACTGTGTCATGTACCACTGCTTGAGAAAGAAGTTGTGTCGAAAGTTTCTCCCTACTCAGATCTTGTTTCAGGAAGCTAGAAGTGTTTTCAGTTCTTCGCGTGAAAGGGCAAGGAAAATGCCATAGGCTGAATTGTGAAGAAAAATGTCGGTCGAATGTTACCACCCAGTCACAAGTTGTCCCCTATAGAGGTGTGTGTCTGTAAATCGGAGGAAGCGTAAGGAAAGTGCTATACACTTATTTCTACAAAACAACGCTGTGGAAGTGCGGTCGTTCCATGAGGAAGGATGAGTATGGATATGTATTATGTGAGGAAGCATAAGGAGGATTGCCTACCGATGGTTAACTCTAAGAACAAATCTAGAGGTTTGCCGTCCTTCGACGACCAGCTCTTTCCTTACGGATGGAAGCAGCTTTTTACAACGTAGTGCAAAAGGAAAGAGACGGAAAGCGCGGTACACTACGGTGAGGAACACGTTGTGTGGAGGGTTTCTCTGCACGAAAGTCTTGTGTCATGAAGTTGGAAGGGCCTTCAAATGTACGCGAGCTCGCCTCAGCAGCGCCTTCCACTGAACTCAGAGAAACAAGGCCACGTCCAACAGGATTTCCTGCTAACCTCTTGGTTCGGGAAGCGTGAAGCCTTTGGAGATATAGGTGTAAGTGTCTAACACTCAGCTCTCAAGGAACAAAACGGTAGAGAAATCGCCTTTCCACTACCATCTACAGGGAAGAAAATGGAGGAAAGTCCCGACGTTAAAAGCGAAGGCACAAATACTGTGCCATATACCACTGCTTGAGAACGAACTTGTATCGAAAGCCTCTCCCAACTCAGATCTTGTTTCGGGAAGATAGAAGCCTTGTCAGTACTTTGTTTGAAAACACCAGGAAAACGCCACACGCTGAATTGTGAAGAAAAATGTGGGTCGAATGTGACAACCAACCCACTAGTAGTCCCCTAGAGAGGTGTGTGTCTGGAAATAGGAGGAAGCATAAGGGACGTGTGATACACTTAAGTCGAAGAAACAACGCTGTGGCGGTGCGGTTCTTCGGCTGCCATCTGCTTTGCTAAGGAACGAAGCGGCTTGAAGCAAAGTGTGAAAGAGTACGGAGGGGAAGGAAGAGAGACATACCTTAGTCGCCGAACAACTTCTTATGGAGGGCTTTTCTCAACGAACACCATGGGTCACGAAGAGGGAAGGGTTTTCAAATGTATGTGACTTCGCCAAAGGAAAGGCATACATGAATCTCTGCGAAGCAAGTCCATCTCAAACGCGACTTCGAGCTCCCATCTGGGTTCGCGAGGAATTCATAGTCACAAAACGTATGGGTTGAATCCTAAACAAAGGGAGTACTATGCAGTCTGAAGAAACACCACTGAAGAGAAACCGTGTTTCTACTAACATCTTCCCTGAACATGGTAGACGTTACCCATGTAAGTGTGAAATCGCAAGGAATGTGCCCCGTGCCTGTCCCACAGACATACTTACTGTAGAATGTCTGTCCCCATTCGAACCTTGTTCTGTGAGAAGTGTTTTCAAGAGTAGGAGAGAGAGCAGATGGAACGTGTCAAGGTTTTCGTTGTGAGAAAGAAATCCATTAGGAAAGCCATACACGTTAAGAATGAGAAGAACTTTAGCATGAAACGGAGAAGGCATCTTGAAAGGGCCCTGTGACGGTGCTGGAGAAACCTCTTCTGAAGTAGGCTTCCCTCAGGTGTCCTATGGTTTCAGTGAGATGAAAATGTTTTCCGTAGTGGGGGTGAAGGCGTAACGGACATGGGCTAGACTTAACTCTCCGTGTCGAATGTGCCTACAGTCATGACATGAAGAACGATGTATGGAAATGGAGGATGTGAGCAAGCCTAAGGAAGATGGCATACGTTTGTTTAACTCTAAGAACAAATCTATTTTGTTGCCGTCCTTCGACTACCATCTCTTTTCGTAAGTTTGGAAGCAGCTTGTTAAACCTTGTGTGCAAGAAAATAGTTGGAACCCGCGATCCTGTACAGCGGGTAACACGGTGTGCGGAGGGTTTCTCTCCTTTAAGTCCTGTGTCATGCGGGTGGATGGGTCTTCAAATGGACGTGGGCTCGCCTCAGGCCTAGTAGCCTTACACTGAACTCTGAGAAACAAGGCCACGTCAAACAGGCTGTCGTGCGAACATCTTGGATCTTGAAGATAGAAGCCCTTGGAGATATATGTGTTGCTCTCTAAGGGAAGGTTCTTATACTCACCTCTCAAGAAACAAAACTGCAGGGAAATAGTCTTTCCACTACCGCCTACAGGGAAGAATATGGAAGCAATTTCCAACGTTCGCAGTGAAGGCACAAATACTGTGTCATGTACCACAGCTTGAGAAAGAAGTTGTGTCGAACGTTTCTCCCTACTCAGATCTTGTTTCAGGAAGCTAGAAGCATTTTCAGTTTTTCGCCTGAAAGCGTAAGGAAAATGCCATAGGCTGAAGAGTGAAGAAAAATGTGGGTCGAATGTTACCACCAAGTCACAAGTTGTCCCCTATAGAGGTGTGTGTCTGGAAATGGGAGGAAGCGTAAGGAACGTGCTATACACTTAGTTCTACAAATCAACGCTGTGGAGGTGCGGTCCTTCGACTGCCACCTCCTCTGCTAAGAAACGAAGCGGCTTGATGCAAAGTGTGAAAGAAAGCAGAGGGGAAGCGTGATCTACCTTACTCGCGGAACAACATCTTATGGAGGGCTTCTCTCAAAGAACACCATGCATGGGTCACGAAGATAGAAGCGTCTTCCAAAGTATGCGAGTTAGGCAGAGGAAAGGCATACACGAATCTCTGCGAACCAAGTCTATCTCAAACGCGACTTCGAGCTCCCATCTGGGTTCGTGAGGAATTCACAGTCACAAAACGTATGTGTTGAATCCTAAACAAAGGGAGTACTATTCAGTCGGAAGAAACACCACTGCAGAGACACCGGGTTTCTACTAGCATCTCACCCTGGACATGGTGGACTTTTCCAATGCAAAGTGTGAAATCGCAAGGAATGTGCCCCGTGCCTGTCCCACAGACATACTTACTGTAGAATCTCTGTCCCCATTCGAATCTTGTTCTGTGGGAAGTGTTTTCAAGAGTAGGAGAGAGAGCAGATGGAACGTGTCAAGGTTTTCATTGTGAGAAGGAAATCCATCAGGAAAGCCACACACGTAAGGATGAGAAGCACTTTAGCATGAAACGGTGAAGGCATCTTGAATGGGCCCTGTGACGGTGCTGGAGAAACCTCTTCTGAGGTAGGCTTCCCTCAGCTGTGCAACGGTTTCAGTGAGATGAAAGTGTTTTCCCTAGTGGGTGTGAAGGCGTAAGGGACATGGAGTAGACTTAACTCTCCGTGTCGAATGTGCCTACAGTCGTGACATGAAGAACGATGTATGGAAATGGAGGATGTGAGCAAGCCTAAGGAAGATGGCATACGTTTGTTTAACTCTAAGAACAAATCTATATTGTTGCCGTCCTTCGACTACCATCTCTTTTCGTAAGGTAGGAAGCAGCTTGTTAAACCTTGTGTGCAAGGAAAGAGGTGGAACGTGCCTTCCTGTACAGCGGGGAACACGTTGTGCAGAGGGTTTCTCTCCTTTAAGTCCTGTGTCATGCAGGTGGATGGGTCTTCAAATGGACGTGGGCTCCCTTCAGGCCTAGTAGCCTTACACTGAACTCTGAGAAAGAAGGCCTCGTCAAACAGGTTTTCGTGCGAACATCTTGGTTCTTGAAGATAGAAGCCCTTGGAGATATATGTGCTGCTCTCTAAGGGAGGGTTCTTATACTCACCTCTCAAGAAACAAAGCTGCAGGGAAATGATCTTTCCACTACCACCTACAGGGACGAAGATGGAAGCAATTTCCAACGTTCGCAGTGAAGGCACAAATACTGTGTCATGTACCCCTGCTTGAGAAAGAAGTTGTGTCGAAAGTTTCTCCCTACTCAGATCTTGTTTCAGGAAGCTAGAAGTGTTTTCAGTTCTTCGCGTGAAAGGGCAAGGATAATGCCATAGGCTGAATTGTGAAGAAAAATGTCGGTCGAATGTTACCACCAAGTCACAAGTTGTCCCCTATAGAGGTGTGTGTCTGTAAATTCGAGGAAGCGTAAGGAAAGTGCTATACACTTATTTCTACAAAACAACGCTGTGAAATTGCGGCCGTTCCATGAGGAAGGATCAGTATGGATATGTATTATGTGAGGAAGCATAAGGAGGATTGCCTACCCATGGTTAACTCTAAGAACAAATCTAGAGGTTTGCCGTCCTTCGACGACCAGCTCTTTCCCTACGGATGGAAGCACCTTTTTACAACGTAGTGTAAAAGGAAAGAGACGGAAAGCGCGGTACACTACGGTGAGGAACACGTTGTGTGGAGGGTTTCTCTGCACGAAAGTCTTGTGTCATGAAGTTGGAAGGGCCTTCAAATGTACGCGAGCTCGCCTCAGCAGCGCCTTCCACTGAACTCAGAGAAACAAGGCCACGTCCAACAGGATTTCCTGCTAACCTCTTGGTTCGGGAAGCGTGAAGCCTTTGGAGATATAGGTGTAAGTGTCTAACACTCAGCTCTCAAGGAACAAAACGGTAGAGAAATCGCCTTTCCACTACCATCTACAGGGAAGAAAATGGAGGAAAGTCCCGACGTTAAAAGCGAAGGCACAAATACTGTGCCATATACCACTGCTTGAGAACGAACTTGTATCGAAAGCCTCTCCCAACTCAGATCTTGTTTCGGGAAGATAGAAGCCTTGTCAGTACTTTGTTTGAAAACACCAGGAAAACGCCACACGCTGAATTGTGAAGAAAAATGTGGGTCGAATGTGACAACCAACCCACTAGTAGTCCCCTAGAGAGGTGTGTGTCTGGAAATAGGAGGAAGCATAAGGGACGTGTGATACACTTAAGTCGAAGAAACAACGCTGTGGCGGTGCGGTTCTTCGACTGCCATCTGCTTTGCTAAGGAACGAAGCGGCTTGAAGCAAAGTGTGAAAGAGTACGGAGGGGAAGGAAGAGAGACATACCTTAGTCGCCGAACAACTTCTTATGGAGGGCTTTTCTCAACGAACACCATGGGTCACGAAGAGGGAAGGGTTTTCAAATGTATGTGACTTCGCCAAAGGAAAGGCATACATGAATCTCTGCGAAGCAAGTCCATCTCAAACGCGACTTCGAGCTCCCATCTGGGTTCGCGAGGAATTCATAGTCACAAAACGTATGGGTTGAATCCTAAACAAAGGGAGTACTATGCAGTCTGAAGAAACACCACTGCAGAGAAACCGTGTTTCTACTAACATCTTCCCTGAACATGGTAGACGTTACCCATGTAAGTGTGAAATCGCAAGGAATGTGCCCCGTGCCTGTCCCACAGACATACTTACTGTAGAATGTCTGTCCCCATTCGAACCTTGTTCTGTGAGAAGTGTTTTCAAGAGTAGGAGAGAGAGCAGATGGAACGTGTCAAGGTTTTCATTGTGAGAAAGAAATCCATTAGGAAAGCCATACACGTAAGAATGAGAAGAACTTTAGCATGAAACGGAGAAGGCATCTTGAAAGGGCCCTGTGACGGTGCTGGAGAAACCTCTTCTGAAGTAGGCTTCCCTCAGGTGTCCTATGGTTTCAGTGAGATGAAAATGTTTTCCGTAGTGGGGGTGAAGGCGCAAGGGACATGGGCTAGACTTAACTCTCCGTGTCGAATGTGCCTACAGTCATGACATGAAGAACAATGTATGGAAATGGATGATGTGAGCAAGCCTAAGGAAGATGGCATACGTTTGTTTAACTCTAAGAACAAATCTATTTTGTTGCCGTCCTTCGACTACCATCTCTTTTAGTAAGGAAGGAAGCAGCTTGTTAAACCTTGTGTGCAAGGAAAGAGGTGGAACGCGCATTCCTGTACATCGGGAAACACGTTGTGCAGAGAGCTTCTCTCCTTTAAGTCCTGTGTCATGCAGGTGGATGGGGCTTCAAATGGACGTGGGCTCCCTTCAGGCCTAGTAGCCTTACACTGAACTCTGAGAAAGAAGGCCTCGTCAAACAGGTTTTCGTGCAAACATCTTGGTTCTTGAAGATAGAAGCCCTTGGAGATATATATGTTGCTCTCTAAGGGAAGATTCTTATACTCACATCTCAAGAAACAAAGCTGCAGGGAAATAGTCTTTCCACTACCACCTACAGGGATGAAGATGGAAGCAATTTCCAACGTTCGCAGTGAAGGCACAAATCTGTGTCAGGTACCACTGCTTGAGAAAGAAGTTGTGTCGAAAGTTTCTCCCTACTCAGATCTTGTTTCAGGAAGCTAGAAACATTTTCAGTTCTTTGCGTGAAAGCGTAAGGAAAATGCCATAGGCTGAATTGTAAAGAAAAATGTGGGTCGAATGTTACCACCAACTCACAAGTTGTCCCCTATAGAAGTGTGTGTATGGAAATCGGAGGAAGCATAAGCAACGAGCTCTGCAATTAATTCTTCAAGAACAATGCTGTGGAGGAGCGGTCCTTCGACTCCCTTCTGCTTTCCTAAGGATCGAAGCGGCTTTACACCAAGTGTGAAGGCTTCTGTCATGAAGTTGGAAGGCCTTCAAATGTAGGCGAGCTAGCCTCAGCAGAGCCTTACGCTGAACTCAGAGAAACAACGGCATGTGAAAACTGATTTCGAGCTCACATCTTGGTTCGGGAAGAATGAAGCCTTCTGAGCTATATGTGTCAGTGCCTTACACTCACCTCTCAAGGAACAACACGGTAGAGGGAGATAGTCCTTCTACTGCCATCTACTGGGAAGAAGATGGAAGAACGTTCCAACGGTCACAGCGAAGGCACAGGTACTGGGCCATATAGCGCTGCTTGAGAAAGAAGTCGTGTCGAAAGCTTCTCCCAACTCAGATCTTGTTTCGGTAGAGAGAAGCATAAGCAAAACACTCGTTGTCTCCTAGAGAGGTGTATGTCTGGAAATGAGAGGAAGCGTAAGGAATGTGCTATACACTTGGGTCTACAAAACAGCGCTGTGGAGGTGCGGTCTTTCGACTGCCACCTCCTCTGCTAAGAAACGAAGCGGCTTGAGGCAAAGTGTGAAAGAAAGCAGAGGGGAAGCGTGATCGACCTTACTCGCGGAACAACTTCTTACGGAGGGCTTTTCTCAACGAACACCATGCATGGGTCACGAAGATAGAAGCGTCTTCCAAAGTATGCGAGTTAGGCAGAGGAAAGGCATACACAAATCTGTGAGAACCAAGTCTATCTCAAACGCGACTTCGAGCTCCCACCTGGGTTCGCGAGGAATTCATACTCACAGAACGTATGTGTTGAATCCTAAACCAAGGGAGTACTAATCAGTCTGAAGAAACACCACTGCAGAGAAACCGTGTTTCTACTAACATCTCACCCTGAACATGGTAGACTTTTCCAATGTAAAGTGTGAAATCGCAAGGAATGTGCCCCGTGCCTGTCCCACAGACATACTTAGTGTAGAATGTCTGTCCCCATTCGAATCTTGTTCCGTGGGAAGTGTTTTCAAGAGTAGGAGAGAGAACAGATGGAACGTGTCAAGGTTTTCATTGTGAGAAGGAAATCCATCAGGAAAGCCATACACGTAAGGATGAGAAGCACTTTAGCATGAAACGGTGAAGGCATCTTGAATGGGCCCTGTGACGGTGCTGGAGAAACCTCTTCTGAAGTAGGCTTCCCTCAGCTGTCCTATGGTTTCAGTGCGATGAAAGTGTTTTCCCTAGTGGGTGTGAACGCGTAAGGGACATGGTCTAGACTTAACTCTCCGTGGCGAATGTGCCTACAGTCGTGACATGAAGAACGATGTATGGAAATGGATGATGTGAGCAAGCCTAAGGAAGATGACACTCGTTTCTTTAACTCTAAGAACAAATCTAGAGTGTTGCCGTCCTTCAACTACCATCTCTTTTCGTAAGGTTGGAAGCAGCTTGTTAAACATTGTGTGCAAGGAAAGAGGTGGAACGTGCCTTCCTGTACAGCGGGGAACACGTTGTGCAGAGGGTTTCTCTCCTTTAAGTCCTGTGTCATGCAGGTGGATGGGTCTTCAAATGGACGTGGGCTCCCTTCAGGCCTAGTAGCCTTACACTGAACTCTGAGAAAGAAGGCCTCGTCAAACAGGTTTTCGTGCGAACATCTTGGTTCTTGAAGATAGAAGCCCTTGGAGATATATGTGCTGCTCTCTAAGGGAAGGTTCTTATACTCACCTCTCAAGAAACAAAGCTGCAGGGAAATAGTCTTTCCACTACCACCTACAGGGACGAAGATGGAAGCAATTTCCAACGTTCGCAGTGAAGGCACAAATACTGTGTCATGAACCACTGCTTGAGAAAGAAGTTGTGTCGAAAGTTTCTCCCTACTCAGATCTTGTTTCAGGAAGCTAGAAGTGTTTTCAGTTCTTGGCGTGAAAGCGCAAGGAAAATGCCATAGGCTGAATTGTGAAGAAAAATATGGGTCGAATGTTACCACCAAGTCACAAGTTGTCCCCTATAGAGGTGTGTGTCTGTAAATCGGAGGAAGCGTAAGGAAAGTGCTATACACTTATTTCTACAAAACACTGCTGTGGAAGTGCGGTCGTTCCATGAAAAAGGATGAGTATGGATATGTATTATGTGAGGAAGCATAAGGAGGATTGCCTTCCCATGGTTAACTCTAAGAACAAATCTAGAGGTTTGCCGTCCGTCGATGACCAGCTCTTTCCCTACACATGGAAGCAACTTTTTACAACGTAGTGCAAAAGGAAAGAGACGGAAAGCGCGGTACACTACGGTGAGGAACACGTTGTGTGGAGGGTTTCTCTGCACGAAAGTCTTGTGTCATGAAGTTGGAAGGGCCTTCAAATGTACGCGAGCTCGCCTCAGCAGCGCCTTCCACTGAACTCAGAGAAACAAGGCCACGTCCAACAGGATTTCCTGCTAACCTCTTGGTTCGGGAAGCGTGAAGCCTTTGGAGATATAGGTGTAAGTGTCTAACACTCAGCTCTCAAGGAACAAAACGGTAGAGAAATCGCCTTTCCACTACCATCTACAGGGAAGAAAATGGAGGAAAGTCCCGACGTTAAAAGCGAAGGCACAAATACTGTGCCATATACCACTGCTTGAGAACGAACTTGTATCGAAAGCCTCTCCCAACTCAGATCTTGTTTCGGGAAGATAGAAGCCTTGTCAGTACTTTGTTTGAAAACACCAGGAAAACGCCACACGCTGAATTGTGAAGAAAAATGTGGGTCGAATGTGACAACCAACCCACTAGTAGTCCCCTAGAGAGGTGTGTGTCTGGAAATAGGAGGAAGCATAAGGGACGTGTGATACACTTAAGTCGAAGAAACAACGCTGTGGCGGTGCGGTCCTTCGACTGCCATCTGCTTTGCTAAGGAACGAAGCGGCTTGAAGCAAAGTGTGAAAGAGTACGGAGGGGAAGGAAGAGAGACATACCTTAGTCGCCGAACAACTTCTTATGGAGGGCATTTCTCAACGAACACCATGGGTCACGAAGAGGGAAGGGTTTTCAAATGTATGTGACTTCGCCAAAGGAAAGGCATACATGAATCTCTGCGAAGCAAGTCCATCTCAAACGCGACTTCGAGCTCCCATCTGGGTTCGCGAGGAATTCATAGTCACAAAACGTATGGGCTGAATCCTAAACAAAGGGAGTACTATGCAGTCTGAAGAAACACCACTGCAGAGAAACCGTGTTTCTACTAACATCTTCCCTGAACATGGTAGACGTTACCCATGTAAGTGTGAAATCGCAAGGAATGTGCCCCGTGCCTGTCCCACAGACATACTTAATGTAGAATGTCTGTCCCCATTCGAACCTTGTTCTGTGAGAAGTGTTTTCAAGAGTAGGAGAGAGAGCAGATGGAACGTGTCAAGGTTTTCATTGTGAGAAAGAAATCCATTAGGAAAGCCATACACGTTAAGAATGAGAAGAACTTTAGCATGAAACGGAGAAGGCATCTTGAAAGGGCCCTGTGACGGTGCTGGAGAAACCTCTTCTGAAGTAGGCTGCCCTCAGGTGTCCTATGGTTTCAGTGAGATGAAAATGTTTTCCGTAGTGGGTGTGAAGGCGTAACGGACATGGGCTAGACTTAACTCTCCGTGTCGAATGTGCCTACAGTCATGACATGAAGAACGATGTATGGAAATGGATGATGTGAGCAAGCCTAAGGAAGATGGCATACGTTTGTTTAACTCTAAGAACAAATCTATTTTGTTGCCGTCCTTCGACTACCATCTCTTTTCGTAAGTTTGGAAGCAGCTTGTTAAACCTTGTGTGCAAGAAAATAGTTGGAACCCGCGATCCTGTACAGCGGGTAACACGGTGTGCGGAGGGTTTTCTCCTTTAAGTCCTGTGTCATGCGGGTGGATGGGTCTTCAAATGGACGTGGGCTCGCCTCAGGCCTAGTAGCCTTACACTGAACTCTGAGAAACAAGGCCACGTCAAACAGGCTGTCGTGCGAACATCTTGGATCTTGAAGATAGAAGCCCTTGGAGATATATGTGTTGCTCTCTAAGGGAAGGTTCTTATACTCACCTCTCAAGAAACAAAACTGCAGGGAAATAGTCTTTCCACTACCGCCTACAGGGAAGAATATGGAAGCAATTTCCAACGTTCGCAGTGAAGGCACAAATACTGTGTCATGTACCACAGCTTGAGAAAGAAGTTGTGTCGAACGTTTCTCCCTACTCAGATCTTGTTTCAGGAAGCTAGAAGCATTTTCAGTTTTTCGCCTGAAAGCGTAAGGAAAATGCCATAGGCTGAAGAGTGAAGAAAAATGTGGGTCGAATGTTACCACCAAGTCACAAGTTGTCCCCTATAGAGGTGTGTGTCTGGAAATGGGAGGAAGCGTAAGGAACGTGCTATACACTTAGTTCTACAAATCAACGCTGTGGAGGTGCGGTCCTTCGACTGCCACCTCCTCTGCTAAGAAACGAAGCGGCTTGATGCAAAGTGTGAAAGAAAGCAGAGGGGAAGCGTGATCTACCTTACTCGCGGAACAACATCTTATGGAGGGCTTCTCTCAAAGAACACCATGCATGGGTCACGAAGATAGAAGCGTCTTCCAAAGTATGCGAGTTAGGCAGAGGAAAGGCATACACGAATCTCTGCGAACCAAGTCTATCTCAAACGCGACTTCGAGCTCCCATCTGGGTTCGCGAGGAATTCACAGTCACAAAACGTATGTGTTGAATCCTAAACAAAGGGAGTACTATTCAGTCGGAAGAAACACCACTGCAGAGACACCGGGTTTCTACTAGCATCTCACCCTGGACATGGTGGACTTATCCAATGCAAAGTGTGAAATCGCAAGGAATGTGCCCCGTGCCTGTCCCACAGACATACTTACTGTAGAATCTCTGTCCCCATTCGAATCTTGTTCTGTGGGAAGTGTTTTCAAGAGTAGGAGAGAGAGCAGATGGAACGTGTCAAGGTTTTCATTGTGAGAAGGAAATCCATCAGGAAAGCCACACACGTAAGGATGAGAAGCACTTTAGCATGAAACGGTGAAGGCATCTTGAATGGGCCCTGTGACGGTGCTGGAGAAACCTCTTCTGAGGTAGGCTTCCCTCAGCTGTGCAACGGTTTCAGTGAGATGAAAGTGTTTTCCCTAGTGGGTGTGAAGGCGTAAGGGACATGGAGTAGACTTAACTCTCCGTGTCGAATGTGCCTACAGTCGTGACATGAAGAACGATGTATGGAAATGGAGGATGTGAGCAAGCCTAAGGAAGATGGCATACGTTTGTTTAACTCTAAGAACAAATCTATATTGTTGCCGTCCTTCGACTACCATCTCTTTTCGTAAGGTAGGAAGCAGCTTGTTAAACCTTGTGTGCAAGGAAAGAGGTGGAACGTGCCTTCCTGTACAGCGGGGAACACGTTGTGCAGAGGGTTTCTCTCCTTTAAGTCCTGTGTCATGCAGGTGGATGGGTCTTCAAATGGACGTGGGCTCCCTTCAGGCCTAGTAGCCTTACACTGAACTCTGAGAAAGAAGGCCTCGTCAAACAGGTTTTCGTGCGAACATCTTGGTTCTTGAAGATAGAAGCCCTTGGAGATATATATGCTGCTCTCTAAGGGAGGGTTCTTATACTCACCTCTCAAGAAACAAAGCTGCAGGGAAATGATCTTTCCACTACCACCTACAGGGACGAAGATGGAAGCAATTTCCAACGTTCGCAGTGAAGGCACAAATACTGTGTCATGTACCCCTGCTTGAGAAAGAAGTTGTGTCGAAAGTTTCTCCCTACTCAGATCTTGTTTCAGGAAGCTAGAAGTGTTTTCAGTTCTTCGCGTGAAAGGGCAAGGATAATGCCATAGGCTGAATTGTGAAGAAAAATGTCGGTCGAATGTTACCACCAAGTCACAAGTTGTCCCCTATAGAGGTGTGTGTCTGTAAATTCGAGGAAGCGTAAGGAAAGTGCTATACACTTATTTCTACAAAACAACGCTGTGAAATTGCGGCCGTTCCATGAGGAAGGATCAGTATGGATATGTATTATGTGAGGAAGCATAAGGAGGATTGCCTACCCATGGTTAACTCTAAGAACAAATCTAGAGGTTTGCCGTCCTTCGACGACCAGCTCTTTCCCTACGGATGGAAGCACCTTTTTACAACGTAGTGTAAAAGGAAAGAGACGGAAAGCGCGGTACACTACGGTGAGGAACACGTTGTGTGGAGGGTTTCTCTGCACGAAAGTCTTGTGTCATGAAGTTGGAAGGGCCTTCAAATGTACGCGAGCTCGCCTCAGCAGCGCCTTCCACTGAACTCAGAGAAACAAGGCCACGTCCAACAGGATTTCCTGCTAACCTCTTGGTTCGGGAAGCGTGAAGCCTTTGGAGATATAGGTGTAAGTGTCTAACACTCAGCTCTCAAGGAACAAAACGGTAGAGAAATCGCCTTTCCACTACCATCTACAGGGAAGAAAATGGAGGAAAGTCCCGACGTTAAAAGCGAAGGCACAAATACTGTGCCATATACCACTGCTTGAGAACGAACTTGTATCGAAAGCCTCTCCCAACTCAGATCTTGTTTCGGGAAGATAGAAGCCTTGTCAGTACTTTGTTTGAAAACACCAGGAAAACGCCACACGCTGAATTGTGAAGAAAAATGTGGGTCGAATGTGACAACCAACCCACTAGTAGTCCCCTAGAGAGGTGTGTGTCTGGAAATAGGAGGAAGCATAAGGGACGTGTGATACACTTAAGTCGAAGAAACAACGCTGTGGCGGTGCGGTTCTTCGACTGCCATCTGCTTTGCTAAGGAACGAAGCGGCTTGAAGCAAAGTGTGAAAGAGTACGGAGGGGAAGGAAGAGAGACATACCTTAGTCGCCGAACAACTTCTTATGGAGGGCTTTTCTCAACGAACACCATGGGTCACGAAGAGGGAAGGGTTTTCAAATGTATGTGACTTCGCCAAAGGAAAGGCATACATGAATCTCTGCGAAGCAAGTCCATCTCAAACGCGACTTCGAGCTCCCATCTGGGTTCGCGAGGAATTCATAGTCACAAAACGTATGGGTTGAATCCTAAACAAAGGGAGTACTATGCAGTCTGAAGAAACACCACTGCAGAGAAACCGTGTTTCTACTAACATCTTCCCTGAACATGGTAGACGTTACCCATGTAAGTGTGAAATCGCAAGGAATGTGCCCCGTGCCTGTCCCACAGACATACTTACTGTAGAATGTCTGTCCCCATTCGAACCTTGTTCTGTGAGAAGTGTTTTCAAGAGTAGGAGAGAGAGCAGATGGAACGTGTCAAGGTTTTCATTGTGAGAAAGAAATCCATTAGGAAAGCCATACACGTAAGAATGAGAAGAACTTTAGCATGAAACGGAGAAGGCATCTTGAAAGGGCCCTGTGACGGTGCTGGAGAAACCTCTTCTGAAGTAGGCTTCCCTCAGGTGTCCTATGGTTTCAGTGAGATGAAAATGTTTTCCGTAGTGGGGGTGAAGGCGCAAGGGACATGGGCTAGACTTAACTCTCCGTGTCGAATGTGCCTACAGTCATGACATGAAGAACAATGTATGGAAATGGATGATGTGAGCAAGCCTAAGGAAGATGGCATACGTTTGTTTAACTCTAAGAACAAATCTATTTTGTTGCCGTCCTTCGACTACCATCTCTTTTAGTAAGGAAGGAAGCAGCTTGTTAAACCTTGTGTGCAAGGAAAGAGGTGGAACGCGCATTCCTGTACATCGGGAAACACGTTGTGCAGAGAGCTTCTCTCCTTTAAGTCCTGTGTCATGCAGGTGGATGGGGCTTCAAATGGACGTGGGCTCCCTTCAGGCCTAGTAGCCTTACACTGAACTCTGAGAAAGAAGGCCTCGTCAAACAGGTTTTCGTGCGAACATCTTGGTTCTTGAAGATAGAAGCCCTTGGAGATATATGTGTTGCTCTCTAAGGGAAGGTTCTTATACTCACCTCTCAAGAAACAAAGCTGCAGGGAAATAGTCTTTCCACTACCACCTACAGGGATGAAGATGGAAGCAATTTCCAACGTTCGCAGTGAAGGCACAAATCTGTGTCAGGTACCACTGCTTGAGAAAGAAGTTGTGTCGAAAGTTTCTCCCTACTCAGATCTTGTTTCAGGAAGCTAGAAACATTTTCAGTTCTTTGCGTGAAAGCGTAAGGAAAATGCCATAGGCTGAATTGTAAAGAAAAATGTGGGTCGAATGTTATCACCAACTCACAAGTTGTCCCCTATAGAGGTGTGTGTATGGAAATCGGAGGAAGCATAAGCAACGAGCTCTGCAATTAATTCTTCAAGAACAATGCTGTGGAGGAGCGGTCCTTCGACTCCCTTCTGCTTTCCTAAGGATCGAAGCGGCTTTACACCAAGTGTGAAGGCTTCTGTCATGAAGTTGGAAGGCCTTCAAATGTAGGCGAGCTAGCCTCAGCAGAGCCTTACGCTGAACTCAGAGAAACAACGGCATGTGAAAACTGATTTCGAGCTCACATCTTGGTTCGGGAAGAATGAAGCCTTCTGAGCTATATGTGTCAGTGCCTTACACTCACCTCTCAAGGAACAACACGGTAGAGGGAGATAGTCCTTCTACTGCCATCTACTGGGAAGAAGATGGAAGAACGTTCCAACGGTCACAGCGAAGGCACAGGTACTGGGCCATATAGCGCTGCTTGAGAAAGAAGTCGTGTCGAAAGCTTCTCCCAACTCAGATCTTGTTTCGGTAGAGAGAAGCATAAGCAAAACACTCGTTGTCTCCTAGAGAGGTGTATGTCTGGAAATGAGAGGAAGCGTAAGGAATGTGCTATACACTTGGGTCTACAAAACAGCGCTGTGGAGGTGCGGTCTTTCGACTGCCACCTCCTCTGCTAAGAAACGAAGCGGCTTGAGGCAAAGTGTGAAAGAAAGCAGAGGGGAAGCGTGATCGACCTTACTCGCGGAACAACTTCTTACGGAGGGCTTTTCTCAACGAACACCATGCATGGGTCACGAAGATAGAAGCGTCTTCCAAAGTATGCGAGTTAGGCAGAGGAAAGGCATACACAAATCTGTGAGAACCAAGTCTATCTCAAACGCGACTTCGAGCTCCCACCTGGGTTCGCGAGGAATTCATACTCACAGAACGTATGTGTTGAATCCTAAACCAAGGGAGTACTAATCAGTCTGAAGAAACACCACTGCAGAGAAACCGTGTTTCTACTAACATCTCACCCTGAACATGGTAGACTTTTCCAATGTAAAGTGTGAAATCGCAAGGAATGTGCCCCGTGCCTGTCCCACAGACATACTTAGTGTAGAATGTCTGTCCCCATTCGAATCTTGTTCCGTGGGAAGTGTTTTCAAGAGTAGGAGAGAGAACAGATGGAACGTGTCAAGGTTTTCATTGTGAGAAGGAAATCCATCAGGAAAGCCATACACGTAAGGATGAGAAGCACTTTAGCATGAAACGGTGAAGGCATCTTGAATGGGCCCTGTGACGGTGCTGGAGAAACCTCTTCTGAAGTAGGCTTCCCTCAGCTGTCCTATGGTTTCAGTGCGATGAAAGTGTTTTCCCTAGCGGGTGTGAACGCGTAAGGGACATGGTCTAGACTTAACTCTCCGTGGCGAATGTGCCTACAGTCGTGACATGAAGAACGATGTATGGAAATGGATGATGTGAGCAAGCCTAAGGAAGATGGCACTCGTTTCTTTAACTCTAAGAACAAATCTAGAGTGTTGCCGTCCTTCGACTACCATCTCTTTTCGTAAGGTTGGAAGCAGCTTGTTAAACATTGTGTGCAAGGAAAGAGGTGGAACGTGCCTTCCTGTACAGCGGGGAACACGTTGTGCAGAGGGTTTCTCTCCTTTAAGTCCTGTGTCATGCAGGTGGATGGGTCTTCAAATGGACGTGGGCTCCCTTCAGGCCTAGTAGCCTTACACTGAACTCTGAGAAAGAAGGCCTCGTCAAACAGGTTTTCGTGCGAACATCTTGGTTCTTGAAGATAGAAGCCCTTGGAGATATATGTGCTGCTCTCTAAGGGAAGGTTCTTATACTCACCTCTCAAGAAACAAAGCTGCAGGGAAATAGTCTTTCCACTACCACCTACAGGGACGAAGATGGAAGCAATTTCCAACGTTCGCAGTGAAGGCACAAATACTGTGTCATGTACCACTGCTTGAGAAAGAAGTTGTGTCGAAAGTTTCTCCCTCCTCAGATCTTGTTTCAGGAAGCTAGAAGTGTTTTCAGTTCTTCGCGTGAAAGCGCAAGGAAAATGCCATAGGCTGAATTGTGAAGAAAAATGTGGGTCGAATGTTACCACCAAGTCACAAGTTGTCCCCTATAGAGGTGTGTGTCTGTAAATCGGAGGAAGCGTAAGGAAAGTGCTATACACTTATTTCTACAAAACACCGCTGTGGAAGTGCGGCCGTTCCATGAGGAAGGATGAGTATGGATATGTATTATGTGAGGAAGCATAAGGAGGATTGCCTACCCATGGTTAACTCTAAGAACAAATCTAGAGGTTTGCCGTCCTTCGACGACCAGCTCTTTCCCTACGGATGGAAGCACCTTTTTACAACGTAGTGTAAAAGGAAAGAGACGGAAAGCGCGGTACACTACGGTGAGGAACACGTTGTGTGGAGGGTTTCTCTGCACGAAAGTCTTGTGTCATGAAGTTGGAAGGGCCTTCAAATGTACGCGAGCTCGCCTCAGCAGCGCCTTCCACTGAACTCAGAGAAACAAGGCCACGTCCAACAGGATTTCCTGCTAACCTCTTGGTTCGGGAAGCGTGAAGCCTTTGGAGATATAGGTGTAAGTGTCTAACACTCAGCTCTCAAGGAACAAAACGGTAGAGAAATCGCCTTTCCACTACCATCTACAGGGAAGAAAATGGAGGAAAGTCCCGACGTTAAAAGCGAAGGCACAAATACTGTGCCATATACCACTGCTTGAGAACGAACTTGTATCGAAAGCCTCTCCCAACTCAGATCTTGTTTCGGGAAGATAGAAGCCTTGTCAGTACTTTGTTTGAAAACACCAGGAAAACGCCACACGCTGAATTGTGAAGAAAAATGTGGGTCGAATGTGACAACCAACCCACTAGTAGTCCCCTAGAGAGGTGTGTGTCTGGAAATAGGAGGAAGCATAAGGGACGTGTGATACACTTAAGTCGAAGAAACAACGCTGTGGCGGTGCGGTCCTTCGACTGCCATCTGCTTTGCTAAGGAACGAAGCGGCTTGAAGCAAAGTGTGAAAGAGTACGGAGGGGAAGGAAGAGAGACATACCTTAGTCGCCGAACAACTTCTTATGGAGGGCTTTTCTCAACGAACACCATGGGTCACGAAGAGGGAAGGGTTTTCAAATGTATGTGACTTCGCCAAAGGAAAGGCATACATGAATCTCTGCGAAGCAAGTCCATCTCAAACGCGACTTCGAGCTCCCATCTGGGTTCGCGAGGAATTCATAGTCACAAAACGTATGGGTTGAATCCTAAACAAAGGGAGTACTATGCAGTCTGAAGAAACACCACTGCAGAGAAACCGTGTTTCTACTAACATCTTCCCTGAACATGGTAGACGTTACCCATGTAAGTGTGAAATCGCAAGGAATGTGCCCCGTGCCTGTCCCACAGACATACTTACTGTAGAATGTCTGTCCCCATTCGAACCTTGTTCTGTGAGAAGTGTTTTCAAGAGTAGGAGAGAGAGCAGATGGAACGTGTCAAGGTTTTCACTGTGAGAAAGAAATCCATTAGGAAAGCCATACACGTAAGAATGAGAAGAACTTTAGCATGAAACGGAGAAGGCATCTTGAAAGGGCCCTGTGACGGTGCTGGAGAAACCTCTTCTGAAGTAGGCTTCCCTCAGGTGTCCTATGGTTTCAGTGAGATGAAAATGTTTTCCGTAGTGGGGGTGAAGGCGCAAGGGACATGGGCTAGACTTAACTCTCCGTGTCGAATGTGCCTACAGTCATGACATGAAGAACAATGTATGGAAATGGATGATGTGAGCAAGCCTAAGGAAGATGGCATACGTTTGTTTAACTCTAAGAACAAATCTATTTTGTTGCCGTCCTTCGACTACCATCTCTTTTAGTAAGGAAGGAAGCAGCTTGTTAAACCTTGTGTGCAAGGAAAGAGGTGGAACGCGCATTCCTGTACATCGGGAAACAAGTTGTGCAGAGAGCTTCTCTCCTTTAAGTCCTGTGTCATGCAGGTGGATGGGGCTTCAAATGGACGTGGGCTCCCTTCAGGCCTAGTAGCCTTACACTGAACTCTGAGAAAGAAGGCCTCGTCAAACAGGTTTTCGTGCGAACATCTTGGTTCTTGAAGATAGAAGCCCTTGGAGATATATGTGTTGCTCTCTAAGGGAAGGTTCTTATACTCACCTCTCAAGAAACAAAGCTGCAGGGAAATAGTCTTTCCACTACCACCTACAGGGATGAAGATGGAAGCAATTTCCAACGTTCGCAGTGAAGGCACAAATCTGTGTCAGGTACCACTGCTTGAGAAAGAAGTTGTGTCGAAAGTTTCTCCCTACTCAGATCTTGTTTCAGGAAGCTAGAAACATTTTCAGTTCTTTGCGTGAAAGCGTAAGGAAAATGCCATAGGCTGAATTGTAAAGAAAAATGTGGGTCGAATGTTACCACCAACTCACAAGTTGTCCCCTATAGAAGTGTGTGTATGGAAATCGGAGGAAGCATAAGCAACGAGCTCTGCAATTAATTCTTCAAGAACAATGCTGTGGAGGAGCGGTCCTTCGACTCCCTTCTGCTTTCCTAAGGATCGAAGCGGCTTTACACCAAGTGTGAAGGCTTCTGTCATGAAGTTGGAAGGCCTTCAAATGTAGGCGAGCTAGCCTCAGCAGAGCCTTACGCTGAACTCAGAGAAACAACGGCATGTGAAAACTGATTTCGAGCTCACATCTTGGTTCGGGAAGAATGAAGCCTTCTGAGCTATATGTGTCAGTGCCTTACACTCACCTCTCAAGGAACAACACGGTAGAGGGAGATAGTCCTTCTACTGCCATCTACTGGGAAGAAGATGGAAGAACGTTCCAACGGTCACAGCGAAGGCACAGGTACTGGGCCATATAGCGCTGCTTGAGAAAGAAGTCGTGTCGAAAGCTTCTCCCAACTCAGATCTTGTTTCGGTAGAGAGAAGCATAAGCAAAACACTCGTTGTCTCCTAGAGAGGTGTATGTCTGGAAATGAGAGGAAGCGTAAGGAATGTGCTATACACTTGGGTCTACAAAACAGCGCTGTGGAGGTGCGGTCTTTCGACTGCCACCTCCTCTGCTAAGAAACGAAGCGGCTTGAGGCAAAGTGTGAAAGAAAGCAGAGGGGAAGCGTGATCGACCTTACTCGCGGAACAACTTCTTACGGAGGGCTTTTCTCAACGAACACCATGCATGGGTCACGAAGATAGAAGCGTCTTCCAAAGTATGCGAGTTAGGCAGAGGAAAGGCATACACAAATCTGTGAGAACCAAGTCTATCTCAAACGCGACTTCGAGCTCCCACCTGGGTTCGCGAGGAATTCATACTCACAGAACGTATGTGTTGAATCCTAAACCAAGGGAGTACTAATCAGTCTGAAGAAACACCACTGCAGAGAAACCGTGTTTCTACTAACATCTCACCCTGAACATGGTAGACTTTTCCAATGTAAAGTGTGAAATCGCAAGGAATGTGCCCCGTGCCTGTCCCACAGACATACTTAGTGTAGAATGTCTGTCCCCATTCGAATCTTGTTCCGTGGGAAGTGTTTTCAAGAGTAGGAGAGAGAACAGATGGAACGTGTCAAGGTTTTCATTGTGAGAAGGAAATCCATCAGGAAAGCCATACACGTAAGGATGAGAAGCACTTTAGCATGAAACGGTGAAGGCATCTTGAATGGGCCCTGTGACGGTGCTGGAGAAACCTCTTCTGAAGTAGGCTTCCCTCAGCTGTCCTATGGTTTCAGTGCGATGAAAGTGTTTTCCCTAGCGGGTGTGAACGCGTAAGGGACATGGTCTAGACTTAACTCTCCGTGGCGAATGTGCCTACAGTCGTGACATGAAGAACGATGTATGGAAATGGATGATGTGAGCAAGCCTAAGGAAGATGGCACTCGTTTCTTTAACTCTAAGAACAAATCTAGAGTGTTGCCGTCCTTCGACTACCATCTCTTTTCGTAAGGTTGGAAGCAGCTTGTTAAACATTGTGTGCAAGGAAAGAGGTGGAACGTGCCTTCCTGTACAGCGGGGAACACGTTGTGCAGAGGGTTTCTCTCCTTTAAGTCCTGTGTCATACAGGTGGATGGGTCTTCAAATGGACGTGGGCTCCCTTCAGGCCTAGTAGCCTTACACTGAACTCTGAGAAAGAAGGCCTCGTCAAACAGGTTTTCGTGCGAACATCTTGGTTCTTGAAGATAGAAGCCCTTGGAGATATATGTGCTGCTCTCTAAGGGAAGGTTCTTATACTCACCTCTCAAGAAACAAAGCTGCAGGGAAATAGTCTTTCCACTACCACCTACAGGGACGAAGATGGAAGCAATTTCCAACGTTCGCAGTGAAGGCACAAATACTGTGTCATGTACCACTGCTTGAGAAAGAAGTTGTGTCGAAAGTTTCTCCCTCCTCAGATCTTGTTTCAGGAAGCTAGAAGTGTTTTCAGTTCTTCGCGTGAAAGCGCAAGGAAAATGCCATAGGCTGAATTGTGAAGAAAAATGTGGGTCGAATGTTACCACCAAGTCACAAGTTGTCCCCTATAGAGGTGTGTGTCTGTAAATCGGAGGAAGCGTAAGGAAAGTGCTATACACTTATTTCTACAAAACACCGCTGTGGAAGTGCGGCCGTTCCATGAGGAAGGATGAGTATGGATATGTATTATGTGAGGAAGCATAAGGAGGATTGCCTACCCATGGTTAACTCTAAGAACAAATCTAGAGGTTTGCCGTCCTTCGACGACCAGCTCTTTCCCTACGGATGGAAGCACCTTTTTACAACGTAGTGTAAAAGGAAAGAGACGGAAAGCGCGGTACACTACGGTGAGGAACACGTTGTGTGGAGGGTTTCTCTGCACGAAAGTCTTGTGTCATGAAGTTGGAAGGGCCTTCAAATGTACGCGAGCTCGCCTCAGCAGCGCCTTCCACTGAACTCAGAGAAACAAGGCCACGTCCAACAGGATTTCCTGCTAACCTCTTGGTTCGGGAAGCGTGAAGCCTTTGGAGATATAGGTGTAAGTGTCTAACACTCAGCTCTCAAGGAACAAAACGGTAGAGAAATCGCCTTTCCACTACCATCTACAGGGAAGAAAATGGAGGAAAGTCCCGACGTTAAAAGCGAAGGCACAAATACTGTGCCATATACCACTGCTTGAGAACGAACTTGTATCGAAAGCCTCTCCCAACTCAGATCTTGTTTCGGGAAGATAGAAGCCTTGTCAGTACTTTGTTTGAAAACACCAGGAAAACGCCACACGCTGAATTGTGAAGAAAAATGTGGGTCGAATGTGACAACCAACCCACTAGTAGTCCCCTAGAGAGGTGTGTGTCTGGAAATAGGAGGAAGCATAAGGGACGTGTGATACACTTAAGTCGAAGAAACAACGCTGTGGCGGTGCGGTCCTTCGACTGCCATCTGCTTTGCTAAGGAACGAAGCGGCTTGAAGCAAAGTGTGAAAGAGTACGGAGGGGAAGGAAGAGAGACATACCTTAGTCGCCGAACAACTTCTTATGGAGGGCTTTTCTCAACGAACACCATGGGTCACGAAGAGGGAAGGGTTTTCAAATGTATGTGACTTCGCCAAAGGAAAGGCATACATGAATCTCTGCGAAGCAAGTCCATCTCAAACGCGACTTCGAGCTCCCATCTGGGTTCGCGAGGAATTCATAGTCACAAAACGTATGGGTTGAATCCTAAACAAAGGGAGTACTATGCAGTCTGAAGAAACACCACTGCAGAGAAACCGTGTTTCTACTAACATCTTCCCTGAACATGGTAGACGTTACCCATGTAAGTGTGAAATCGCAAGGAATGTGCCCCGTGCCTGTCCCACAGACATACTTACTGTAGAATGTCTGTCCCCATTCGAACCTTGTTCTGTGAGAAGTGTTTTCAAGAGTAGGAGAGAGAGCAGATGGAACGTGTCAAGGTTTTCACTGTGAGAAAGAAATCCATTAGGAAAGCCATACACGTAAGAATGAGAAGAACTTTAGCATGAAACGGAGAAGGCATCTTGAAAGGGCCCTGTGACGGTGCTGGAGAAACCTCTTCTGAAGTAGGCTTCCCTCAGGTGTCCTATGGTTTCAGTGAGATGAAAATGTTTTCCGTAGTGGGGGTGAAGGCGCAAGGGACATGGGCTAGACTTAACTCTCCGTGTCGAATGTGCCTACAGTCATGACATGAAGAACAATGTATGGAAATGGATGATGTGAGCAAGCCTAAGGAAGATGGCATACGTTTGTTTAACTCTAAGAACAAATCTATTTTGTTGCCGTCCTTCGACTACCATCTCTTTTAGTAAGGAAGGAAGCAGCTTGTTAAACCTTGTGTGCAAGGAAAGAGGTGGAACGCGCATTCCTGTACATCGGGAAACACGTTGTGCAGAGAGCTTCTCTCCTTTAAGTCCTGTGTCATGCAGGTGGATGGGGCTTCAAATGGACGTGGGCTCCCTTCAGGCCTAGTAGCCTTACACTGAACTCTGAGAAAGAAGGCCTCGTCAAACAGGTTTTCGTGCGAACATCTTGGTTCTTGAAGATAGAAGCCCTTGGAGATATATGTGTTGCTCTCTAAGGGAAGGTTCTTATACTCACCTCTCAAGAAACAAAGCTGCAGGGAAATAGTCTTTCCACTACCACCTACAGGGATGAAGATGGAAGCAATTTCCAACGTTCGCAGTGAAGGCACAAATCTGTGTCAGGTACCACTGCTTGAGAAAGAAGTTGTGTCGAAAGTTTCTCCCTACTCAGATCTTGTTTCAGGAAGCTAGAAACATTTTCAGTTCTTTGCGTGAAAGCGTAAGGAAAATGCCATAGGCTGAATTGTAAAGAAAAATGTGGGTCGAATGTTATCACCAACTCACAAGTTGTCCCCTATAGAAGTGTGTGTATGGAAATCGGAGGAAGCATAAGCAACGAGCTCTGCAATTAATTCTTCAAGAACAATGCTGTGGAGGAGCGGTCCTTCGACTCCCTTCTGCTTTCCTAAGGATCGAAGCGGCTTTACACCAAGTGTGAAGGCTTCTGTCATGAAGTTGGAAGGCCTTCAAATGTAGGCGAGCTAGCCTCAGCAGAGCCTTACGCTGAACTCAGAGAAACAACGGCATGTGAAAACTGATTTCGAGCTCACATCTTGGTTCGGGAAGAATGAAGCCTTCTGAGCTATATGTGTCAGTGCCTTACACTCACCTCTCAAGGAACAACACGGTAGAGGGAGATAGTCCTTCTACTGCCATCTACTGGGAAGAAGATGGAAGAACGTTCCAACGGTCACAGCGAAGGCACAGGTACTGGGCCATATAGCGCTGCTTGAGAAAGAAGTCGTGTCGAAAGCTTCTCCCAACTCAGATCTTGTTTCGGTAGAGAGAAGCATAAGCAAAACACTCGTTGTCTCCTAGAGAGGTGTATGTCTGGAAATGAGAGGAAGCGTAAGGAATGTGCTATACTCTTGGGTCTACAAAACAGCGCTGTGGAGGTGCGGTCTTTCGACTGCCACCTCCTCTGCTAAGAAACGAAGCGGCTTGAGGCAAAGTGTGAAAGAAAGCAGAGGGGAAGCGTGATCGACCTTACTCGCGGAACAACTTCTTACGGAGGGCTTTTCTCAACGAACACCATGCATGGGTCACGAAGATAGAAGCGTCTTCCAAAGTATGCGAGTTAGGCAGAGGAAAGGCATACACAAATCTGTGAGAACCAAGTCTATCTCAAACGCGACTTCGAGCTCCCACCTGGGTTCGCGAGGAATTCATACTCACAGAACGTATGTGTTGAATCCTAAACCAAGGGAGTACTAATCAGTCTGAAGAAACACCACTGCAGAGAAACCGTGTTTCTACTAACATCTCACCCTGAACATGGTAGACTTTTCCAATGTAAAGTGTGAAATCGCAAGGAATGTGCCCCGTGCCTGTCCCACAGACATACTTAGTGTAGAATGTCTGTCCCCATTCGAATCTTGTTCCGTGGGAAGTGTTTTCAAGAGTAGGAGAGAGAACAGATGGAACGTGTCAAGGTTTTCATTGTGAGAAGGAAATCCATCAGGAAAGCCATACACGTAAGGATGAGAAGCACTTTAGCATGAAACGGTGAAGGCATCTTGAATGGGCCCTGTGACGGTGCTGGAGAAACCTCTTCTGAAGTAGGCTTCCCTCAGCTGTCCTATGGTTTCAGTGCGATGAAAGTGTTTTCCCTAGCGGGTGTGAACGCGTAAGGGACATGGTCTAGACTTAACTCTCCGTGGCGAATGTGCCTACAGTCGTGACATGAAGAACGATGTATGGAAATGGATGATGTGAGCAAGCCTAAGGAAGATGGCACTCGTTTCTTTAACTCTAAGAACAAATCTCGAGTGTTGCCGTCCTTCGACTACCATCTCTTTTCGTAAGGTTGGAAGCAGCTTGTTAAACATTGTGTGCAAGGAAAGAGGTGGAACGTGCCTTCCTGTACAGCGGGGAACACGTTGTGCAGAGGGTTTCTCTCCTTTAAGTCCTGTGTCATGCAGGTGGATGGGTCTTCAAATGGACGTGGGCTCCCTTCAGGCCTAGTAGCCTTACACTGAACTCTGAGAAAGAAGGCCTCGTCAAACAGGTTTTCGTGCGAACATCTTGGTTCTTGAAGATAGAAGCCCTTGGAGATATATGTGCTGCTCTCTAAGGGAAGGTTCTTATACTCACCTCTCAAGAAACAAAGCTGCAGGGAAACAGTCTTTCCACTACCACCTACAGGGACGAAGATGGAAGCAATTTCCAACGTTCGCAGTGAAGGCACAAATACTGTGTCATGTACCACTGCTTGAGAAAGAAGTTGTGTCGAAAGTTTCTCCCTCCTCAGATCTTGTTTCAGGAAGCTAGAAGTGTTTTCAGTTCTTCGCGTGAAAGCGCAAGGAAAATGCCATAGGCTGAATTGTGAAGAAAAATGTGGGTCGAATGTTACCACCAAGTCACAAGTTGTCCCCTATAGAGGTGTGTGTCTGTAAATCGGAGGAAGCGTAAGGAAAGTGCTATACACTTATTTCTACAAAACACCGCTGTGGAAGTGCGGCCGTTCCATGAGGAAGGATGAGTATGGATATGTATTATGTGAGGAAGCATAAGGAGGATTGCCTACCCATGGTTAACTCTAAGAACAAATCTAGAGGTTTGCCGTCCTTCGACGACCAGCTCTTTCCCTACGGATGGAAGCACCTTTTTACAACGTAGTGTAAAAGGAAAGAGACGGAAAGCGCGGTACACTACGGTGAGGAACACGTTGTGTGGAGGGTTTCTCTGCACGAAAGTCTTGTGTCATGAAGTTGGAAGGGCCTTCAAATGTACGCGAGCTCGCCTCAGCAGCGCCTTCCACTGAACTCAGAGAAACAAGGCCACGTCCAACAGGATTTCCTGCTAACCTCTTGGTTCGGGAAGCGTGAAGCCTTTGGAGATATAGGTGTAAGTGTCTAACACTCAGCTCTCAAGGAACAAAACGGTAGAGAAATCGCCTTTCCACTACCATCTACAGGGAAGAAAATGGAGGAAAGTCCCGACGTTAAAAGCGAAGGCACAAATACTGTGCCATATACCACTGCTTGAGAACGAACTTGTATCGAAAGCCTCTCCCAACTCAGATCTTGTTTCGGGAAGATAGAAGCCTTGTCAGTACTTTGTTTGAAAACACCAGGAAAACGCCACACGCTGAATTGTGAAGAAAAATGTGGGTCGAATGTGACAACCAACCCACTAGTAGTCCCCTAGAGAGGTGTGTGTCTGGAAATAGGAGGAAGCATAAGGGACGTGTGATACACTTAAGTCGAAGAAACAACGCTGTGGCGGTGCGGTTCTTCGACTGCCATCTGCTTTGCTAAGGAACGAAGCGGCTTGAAGCAAAGTGTGAAAGAGTACGGAGGGGAAGGAAGAGAGACATACCTTAGTCGCCGAACAACTTCTTATGGAGGGCTTTTCTCAACGAACACCATGGGTCACGAAGAGGGAAGGGTTTTCAAATGTATGTGACTTCGCCAAAGGAAAGGCATACATGAATCTCTGCGAAGCAAGTCCATCTCAAACGCGACTTCGAGCTCCCATCTGGGTTCGCGAGGAATTCATAGTCACAAAACGTATGGGTTGAATCCTAAACAAAGGGAGTACTATGCAGTCTGAAGAAACACCACTGCAGAGAAACCGTGTTTCTACTAACATCTTCCCTGAACATGGTAGACGTTACACATGTAAGTGTGAAATCGCAAGGAATGTTCCCCGTGCCTGTCCCACAGACATACTTACTGTAGAATGTCTGTCCCCATTCGAACCTTGTTCTGTGAGAAGTGTTTTCAAGAGTAGGAGAGAGAGCAGATGGAACGTGTCAAGGTTTTCATTGTGAGAAAGAAATCCATTAGGAAAGCCATACACGTAAGAATGAGAAGAACTTTAGCATGAAACGGAGAAGGCATCTTGAAAGGGCCCTGTGACGGTGCTGGAGAAACCTCTTCTGAAGTAGGCTTCCCTCAGGTGTCCTATGGTTTCAGTGAGATGAAAATGTTTTCCGTAGTGGGGGTGAAGGCGCAAGGGACATGGGCTAGACTTAACTCTCCGTGTCGAATGTGCCTACAGTCATGACATGAAGAACAATGTATGGAAATGGATGATGTGAGCAAACCTAAGGAAGATGGCATACGTTTGTTTAACTCTAAGAACAAATCTATTTCGTTGCCGTCCTTCGACTACCATCTCTTTTAGTAAGGAAGGAAGCAGCTTGTTAAACCTTGTGTGCAAGGAAAGAGGTGGAACGCGCATTCCTGTACATCGGGAAACACGTTGTGCAGAGAGCTTCTCTCCTTTAAGTCCTGTGTCATGCAGGTGGATGGGGCTTCAAATGGACGTGGGCTCCCTTCAGGCCTAGTAGCCTTACACTGAACTCTGAGAAAGAAGGCCTCGTCAAACAGGTTTTCGTGCAAACATCTTGGTTCTTGAAGATAGAAGCCCTTGGAGATATATATGTTGCTCTCTAAGGGAAGGTTCTTATACTCACCTCTCAAGAAACAAAGCTGCAGGGAAATAGTCTTTCCACTACCACCTACAGGGATGAAGATGGAAGCAATTTCCAACGTTCGCAGTGAAGGCACAAATCTGTGTCAGGTACCACTGCTTGAGAAAGAAGTTGTGTCGAAAGTTTCTCCCTACTCAGATCTTGTTTCAGGAAGCTAGAAACATTTTCAGTTCTTTGCGTGAAAGCGTAAGGAAAATGCCATAGGCTGAATTGTAAAGAAAAATGTGGGTCGAATGTTACCACCAACTCACAAGTTGTCCCCTATAGAAGTGTGTGTATGGAAATCGGAGGAAGCATAAGCAACGAGCTCTGCAATTAATTCTTCAAGAACAATGCTGTGGAGGAGCGGTCCTTCGACTCCCTTCTGCTTTCCTAAGGATCGAAGCGGCTTTACACCAAGTGTGAAGGCTTCTGTCATGAAGTTGGAAGGCCTTCAAATGTAGGCGAGCTAGCCTCAGCAGAGCCTTACGCTGAACTCAGAGAAACAACGGCATGTGAAAACTGATTTCGAGCTCACATCTTGGTTCGGGAAGAATGAAGCCTTCTGAGCTATATGTGTCAGTGCCTTACACTCACCTCTCAAGGAACAACACGGTAGAGGGAGATAGTCCTTCTACTGCCATCTACTGGGAAGAAGATGGAAGAACGTTCCAACGGTCACAGCGAAGGCACAGGTACTGGGCCATATAGCGCTGCTTGAGAAAGAAGTCGTGTCGAAAGCTTCTCCCAACTCAGATCTTGTTTCGGTAGAGAGAAGCATAAGCAAAACACTCGTTGTCTCCTAGAGAGGTGTATGTCTGGAAATGAGAGGAAGCGTAAGGAATGTGCTATACACTTGGGTCTACAAAACAGCGCTGTGGAGGTGCGGTCTTTCGACTGCCACCTCCTCTGCTAAGAAACGAAGCGGCTTGAGGCAAAGTGTGAAAGAAAGCAGAGGGGAAGCGTGATCGACCTTACTCGCGGAACAACTTCTTACGGAGGGCTTTTCTCAACGAACACCATGCATGGGTCACGAAGATAGAAGCGTCTTCCAAAGTATGCGAGTTAGGCAGAGGAAAGGCATACACAAATCTGTGAGAACCAAGTCTATCTCAAACGCGACTTCGAGCTCCCACCTGGGTTCGCGAGGAATTCATACTCACAGAACGTATGTGTTGAATCCTAAACCAAGGGAGTACTAATCAGTCTGAAGAAACACCACTGCAGAGAAACCGTGTTTCTACTAACATCTCACCCTGAACATGGTAGACTTTTCCAATGTAAAGTGTGAAATCGCAAGGAATGTGCCCCGTGCCTGTCCCACAGACATACTTAGTGTAGAATGTCTGTCCCCATTCGAATCTTGTTCCGTGGGAAGTGTTTTCAAGAGTAGGAGAGAGAACAGATGGAACGTGTCAAGGTTTTCATTGTGAGAAGGAAATCCATCAGGAAAGCCATACACGTAAGGATGAGAAGCACTTTAGCATGAAACGGTGAAGGCATCTTGAATGGGCCCTGTGACGGTGCTGGAGAAACCTCTTCTGAAGTAGGCTTCCCTCAGCTGTCCTATGGTTTCAGTGCGATGAAAGTGTTTTCCCTAGTGGGTGTGAACGCGTAAGGGACATGGTCTAGACTTAACTCTCCGTGGCGAATGTGCCTACAGTCGTGACATGAAGAACGATGTATGGAAATGGATGATGTGAGCAAGCCTAAGGAAGATGACACTCGTTTCTTTAACTCTAAGAACAAATCTAGAGTGTTGCCGTCCTTCAACTACCATCTCTTTTCGTAAGGTTGGAAGCAGCTTGTTAAACATTGTGTGCAAGGAGAGAGGTGGAACGTGCCTTCCTGTACAGCGGGGAACACGTTGTGCAGAGGGTTTCTCTCCTTTAAGTCCTGTGTCATGCAGGTGGATGGGTCTTCAAATGGACGTGGGCTCCCTTCAGGCCTAGTAGCCTTACACTGAACTCTGAGAAAGAAGGCCTCGTCAAACAGGTTTTCGTGCGAACATCTTGGTTCTTGAAGATAGAAGCCCTTGGAGATATATGTGCTGCTCTCTAAGGGAAGGTTCTTATACTCACCTCTCAAGAAACAAAGCTGCAGGGAAATAGTCTTTCCACTACCACCTACAGGGACGAAGATGGAAGCAATTTCCAACGTTCGCAGTGAAGGCACAAATACTGTGTCATGTACCACTGCTTGAGAAAGAAGTTGTGTCGAAAGTTTCTCCCTACTCAGATCTTGTTTCAGGAAGCTAGAAGTGTTTTCAGTTCTTGGCGTGAAAGCGCAAGGAAAATGCCATAGGCTGAATTGTGAAGAAAAATATGGGTCGAATGTTACCACCAAGTCACAAGTTGTCCCCTATAGAGGTGTGTGTCTGTAAATCGGAGGAAGCGTAAGGAAAGTGCTATACACTTATTTCTACAAAACACTGCTGTGGAAGTGCGGTCGTTCCATGAAAAAGGATGAGTATGGATATGTATTATGTGAGGAAGCATAAGGAGGATTGCCTTCCCATGGTTAACTCTAAGAACAAATCTAGAGGTTTGCCGTCCGTCGATGACCAGCTCTTTCCCTACACATGGAAGCACCTTTTTACAACGTAGTGCAAAAGGAAAGAGACGGAAAGCGCGGTACACTACGGTGAGGAACACGTTGTGTGGAGGGTTTCTCTGCACGAAAGTCTTGTGTCATGAAGTTGGAAGGGCCTTCAAATGTACGCGAGCTCGCCTCAGCAGCGCCTTCCACTGAACTCAGAGAAACAAGGCCACGTCCAACAGGATTTCCTGCTAACCTCTTGGTTCGGGAAGCGTGAAGCCTTTGGAGATATAGGTGTAAGTGTCTAACACTCAGCTCTCAAGGAACAAAACGGTAGAGAAATCGCCTTTCCACTACCATCTACAGGGAAGAAAATGGAGGAAAGTCCCGACGTTAAAAGCGAAGGCACAAATACTGTGCCATATACCACTGCTTGAGAACGAACTTGTATCGAAAGCCTCTCCCAACTCAGATCTTGTTTCGGGAAGATAGAAGCCTTGTCAGTACTTTGTTTGAAAACACCAGGAAAACGCCACACGCTGAATTGTGAAGAAAAATGTGGGTCGAATGTGACAACCAACCCACTAGTAGTCCCCTAGAGAGGTGTGTGTCTGGAAATAGGAGGAAGCATAAGGGACGTGTGATACACTTAAGTCGAAGAAACAACGCTGTGGCGGTGCGGTCCTTCGACTGCCATCTGCTTTGCTAAGGAACGAAGCGGCTTGAAGCAAAGTGTGAAAGAGTACGGAGGGGAAGGAAGAGAGACATACCTTAGTCGCCGAACAACTTCTTATGGAGGGCTTTTCTCAACGAACACCATGGGTCACGAAGAGGGAAGGGTTTTCAAATGTATGTGACTTCGCCAAAGGAAAGGCATACATGAATCTCTGCGAAGCAAGTCCATCTCAAACGCGACTTCGAGCTCCCATCTGGGTTCGCGAGGAATTCATAGTCACAAAACGTATGGGTTGAATCCTAAGCAAAGGGAGTACTATGCAGTCTGAAGAAACACCACTGCAGAGAAACCGTGTTTCTACTAACATCTTCCCTGAACATGGTAGACGTTACCCATGTAAGTGTGAAATCGCAAGGAATGTGCCCCGTGCCTGTCCCACAGACATACTTACTGTAGAATGTCTGTCCCCATTCGAACCTTGTTCTGTGAGAAGTGTTTTCAAGAGTAGGAGAGAGAGCAGATGGAACGTGTCAAGGTTTTCATTGTGAGAAAGAAATCCATTAGGAAAGCCATACACGTTAAGAATGAGAAGAACTTTAGCATGAAACGGAGAAGGCATCTTGAAAGGGCCCTGTGACGGTGCTGGAGAAACCTCTTCTGAAGTAGGCTTCCCTCAGGTGTCCTATGGTTTCAGTGAGATGAAAATGTTTTCCGTAGTGGGTGTGAAGGCGTAACGGACATGGGCTAGACTTAACTCTCCGTGTCGAATGTGCCTACAGTCATGACATGAAGAACGATGTATGGAAATGGATGATGTGAGCAAGCCTAAGGAAGATGGCATACGTTTGTTTAACTCTAAGAACAAATCTATTTTGTTGCCGTCCTTCGACTACCATCTCTTTTCGTAAGTTTGGAAGCAGCTTGTTAAACCTTGTGTGCAAGAAAATAGTTGGAACCCGCGATCCTGTACAGCGGGTAACACGGTGTGCGGAGGGTTTTCTCCTTTAAGTCCTGTGTCATGCGGGTGGATGGGTCTTCAAATGGACGTGGGCTCGCCTCAGGCCTAGTAGCCTTACACTGAACTCTGAGAAACAAGGCCACGTCAAACAGGCTGTCGTGCGAACATCTTGGATCTTGAAGATAGAAGCCCTTGGAGATATATGTGTTGCTCTCTAAGGGAAGGTTCTTATACTCACCTCTCAAGAAACAAAACTGCAGGGAAATAGTCTTTCCACTACCGCCTACAGGGAAGAATATGGAAGCAATTTCCAACGTTCGCAGTGAAGGCACAAATACTGTGTCATGTACCACAGCTTGAGAAAGAAGTTGTGTCGAACGTTTCTCCCTACTCAGATCTTGTTTCAGGAAGCTAGAAGCATTTTCAGTTTTTCGCCTGAAAGCGTAAGGAAAATGCCATAGGCTGAAGAGTGAAGAAAAATGTGGGTCGAATGTTACCACCAAGTCACAAGTTGTCCCCTATAGAGGTGTGTGTCTGGAAATGGGAGGAAGCGTAAGGAACGTGCTATACACTTAGTTCTACAAATCAACGCTGTGGAGGTGCGGTCCTTCGACTGCCACCTCCTCTGCTAAGAAACGAAGCGGCTTGATGCAAAGTGTGAAAGAAAGCAGAGGGGAAGCGTGATCTACCTTACTCGCGGAACAACATCTTATGGAGGGCTTCTCTCAAAGAACACCATGCATGGGTCACGAAGATAGAAGCGTCTTCCAAAGTATGCGAGTTAGGCAGAGGAAAGGCATACACGAATCTCTGCGAACCAAGTCTATCTCAAACGCGACTTCGAGCTCCCATCTGGGTTCGTGAGGAATTCACAGTCACAAAACGTATGTGTTGAATCCTAAACAAAGGGAGTACTATTCAGTCGGAAGAAACACCACTGCAGAGACACCGGGTTTCTACTAGCATCTCACCCTGGACATGGTGGACTTTTCCAATGCAAAGTGTGAAATCGCAAGGAATGTGCCCCGTGCCTGTCCCACAGACATACTTACTGTAGAATCTCTGTCCCCATTCGAATCTTGTTCTGTGGGAAGTGTTTTCAAGAGTAGGAGAGAGAGCAGATGGAACGTGTCAAGGTTTTCATTGTGAGAAGGAAATCCATCAGGAAAGCCACACACGTAAGGATGAGAAGCACTTTAGCATGAAACGGTGAAGGCATCTTGAATGGGCCCTGTGACGGTGCTGGAGAAACCTCTTCTGAGGTAGGCTTCCCTCAGCTGTGCAACGGTTTCAGTGAGATGAAAGTGTTTTCCCTAGTGGGTGTGAAGGCGTAAGGGACATGGAGTAGACTTAACTCTCCGTGTCGAATGTGCCTACAGTCGTGACATGAAGAACGATGTATGGAAATGGAGGATGTGAGCAAGCCTAAGGAAGATGGCATACGTTTGTTTAACTCTAAGAACAAATCTATATTGTTGCCGTCCTTCGACTACCATCTCTTTTCGTAAGGTAGGAAGCAGCTTGTTAAACCTTGTGTGCAAGGAAAGAGGTGGAACGTGCCTTCCTGTACAGCGGGGAACACGTTGTGCAGAGGGTTTCTCTCCTTTAAGTCCTGTGTCATGCAGGTGGATGGGTCTTCAAATGGACGTGGGCTCCCTTCAGGCCTAGTAGCCTTACACTGAACTCTGAGAAAGAAGGCCTCGTCAAACAGGTTTTCGTGCGAACATCTTGGTTCTTGAAGATAGAAGCCCTTGGAGATATATGTGCTGCTCTCTAAGGGAGGGTTCTTATACTCACCTCTGAAGAAACAAAGCTGCAGGGAAATGATCTTTCCACTACCACCTACAGGGACGAAGATGGAAGCAATTTCCAACGTTCGCAGTGAAGGCACAAATACTGTGTCATGTACCCCTGCTTGAGAAAGAAGTTGTGTCGAAAGTTTCTCCCTACTCAGATCTTGTTTCAGGAAGCTAGAAGTGTTTTCAGTTCTTCGCGTGAAAGGGCAAGGATAATGCCATAGGCTGAATTGTGAAGAAAAATGTCGGTCGAATGTTACCACCAAGTCACAAGTTGTCCCCTATAGAGGTGTGTGTCTGTAAATTCGAGGAAGCGTAAGGAAAGTGCTATACACTTATTTCTACAAAACAACGCTGTGAAATTGCGGCCGTTCCATGAGGAAGGATCAGTATGGATATGTATTATGTGAGGAAGCATAAGGAGGATTGCCTACCCATGGTTAACTCTAAGAACAAATCTAGAGGTTTGCCGTCCTTCGACGACCAGCTCTTTCCCTACGGATGGAAGCACCTTTTTACAACGTAGTGTAAAAGGAAAGAGACGGAAAGCGCGGTACACTACGGTGAGGAACACGTTGTGTGGAGGGTTTCTCTGCACGAAAGTCTTGTGTCATGAAGTTGGAAGGGCCTTCAAATGTACGCGAGCTCGCCTCAGCAGCGCCTTCCACTGAACTCAGAGAAACAAGGCCACGTCCAACAGGATTTCCTGCTAACCTCTTGGTTCGGGAAGCGTGAAGCCTTTGGAGATATAGGTGTAAGTGTCTAACACTCAGCTCTCAAGGAACAAAACGGTAGAGAAATCGCCTTTCCACTACCATCTACAGGGAAGAAAATGGAGGAAAGTCCCGACGTTAAAAGCGAAGGCACAAATACTGTGCCATATACCACTGCTTGAGAACGAACTTGTATCGAAAGCCTCTCCCAACTCAGATCTTGTTTCGGGAAGATAGAAGCCTTGTCAGTACTTTGTTTGAAAACACCAGGAAAACGCCACACGCTGAATTGTGAAGAAAAATGTGGGTCGAATGTGACAACCAACCCACTAGTAGTCCCCTAGAGAGGTGTGTGTCTGGAAATAGGAGGAAGCATAAGGGACGTGTGATACACTTAAGTCGAAGAAACAACGCTGTGGCGGTGCGGTTCTTCGACTGCCATCTGCTTTGCTAAGGAACGAAGCGGCTTGAAGCAAAGTGTGAAAGAGTACGGAGGGGAAGGAAGAGAGACATACCTTAGTCGCCGAACAAATTCTTATGGAGGGCTTTTCTCAACGAACACCATGGGTCACGAAGAGGGAAGGGTTTTCAAATGTATGTGACTTCGCCAAAGGAAAGGCATACATGAATCTCTGCGAAGCAAGTCCATCTCAAACGCGACTTCGAGCTCCCATCTGGGTTCGCGAGGAATTCATAGTCACAAAACGTATGGGCTGAATCCTAAACAAAGGGAGTACTATGCAGTCTGAAGAAACACCACTGCAGAGAAACCGTGTTTCTACTAACATCTTCCCTGAACATGGTAGACGTTACCCATGTAAGTGTGAAATCGCAAGGAATGTGCCCCGTGCCTGTCCCACAGACATACTTACTGTAGAATGTCTGTCCCCATTCGAACCTTGTTCTGTGAGAAGTGTTTTCAAGAGTAGGAGAGAGAGCAGATGGAACGTGTCAAGGTTTTCACTGTGAGAAAGAAATCCATTAGGAAAGCCATACACGTAAGAATGAGAAGAACTTTAGCATGAAACGGAGAAGGCATCTTGAAAGGGCCCTGTGACGGTGCTGGAGAAACCTCTTCTGAAGTAGGCTTCCCTCAGGTGTCCTATGGTTTCAGTGAGATGAAAATGTTTTCCGTAGTGGGGGTGAAGGCGCAAGGGACATGGGCTAGACTTAACTCTCCGTGTCGAATGTGCCTACAGTCATGACATGAAGAACAATGTATGGAAATGGATGATGTGAGCAAGCCTAAGGAAGATGGCATACGTTTGTTTAACTCTAAGAACAAATCTATTTTGTTGCCGTCCTTCGACTACCATCTCTTTTAGTAAGGAAGGAAGCAGCTTGTTAAACCTTGTGTGCAAGGAAAGAGGTGGAACGCGCATTCCTGTACATCGGGAAACAAGTTGTGCAGAGAGCTTCTCTCCTTTAAGTCCTGTGTCATGCAGGTGGATGGGGCTTCAAATGGACGTGGGCTCCCTTCAGGCCTAGTAGCCTTACACTGAACTCTGAGAAAGAAGGCCTCGTCAAACAGGTTTTCGGGCGAACATCTTGGTTCTTGAAGATAGAAGCCCTTGGAGATATATGTGTTGCTCTCTAAGGGAAGGTTCTTATACTCACCTCTCAAGAAACAAAGCTGCAGGGAAATAGTCTTTCCACTACCACCTACAGGGATGAAGATGGAAGCAATTTCCAACGTTCGCAGTGAAGGCACAAATCTGTGTCAGGTACCACTGCTTGAGAAAGAAGTTGTGTCGAAAGTTTCTCCCTACTCAGATCTTGTTTCAGGAAGCTAGAAACATTTTCAGTTCTTTGCGTGAAAGCGTAAGGAAAATGCCATAGGCTGAATTGTAAAGAAAAATGTGGGTCGAATGTTACCACCAACTCACAAGTTGTCCCCTATAGAAGTGTGTGTATGGAAATCGGAGGAAGCATAAGCAACGAGCTCTGCAATTAATTCTTCAAGAACAATGCTGTGGAGGAGCGGTCCTTCGACTCCCTTCTGCTTTCCTAAGGATCGAAGCGGCTTTACACCAAGTGTGAAGGCTTCTGTCATGAAGTTGGAAGGCCTTCAAATGTAGGCGAGCTAGCCTCAGCAGAGCCTTACGCTGAACTCAGAGAAACAACGGCATGTGAAAACTGATTTCGAGCTCACATCTTGGTTCGGGAAGAATGAAGCCTTCTGAGCTATATGTGTCAGTGCCTTACACTCACCTCTCAAGGAACAACACGGTAGAGGGAGATAGTCCTTCTACTGCCATCTACTGGGAAGAAGATGGAAGAACGTTCCAACGGTCACAGCGAAGGCACAGGTACTGGGCCATATAGCGCTGCTTGAGAAAGAAGTCGTGTCGAAAGCTTCTCCCAACTCAGATCTTGTTTCGGTAGAGAGAAGCATAAGCAAAACACTCGTTGTCTCCTAGAGAGGTGTATGTCTGGAAATGAGAGGAAGCGTAAGGAATGTGCTATACACTTGGGTCTACAAAACAGCGCTGTGGAGGTGCGGTCTTTCGACTGCCACCTCCTCTGCTAAGAAACGAAGCGGCTTGAGGCAAAGTGTGAAAGAAAGCAGAGGGGAAGCGTGATCGACCTTACTCGCGGAACAACTTCTTACGGAGGGCTTTTCTCAACGAACACCATGCATGGGTCACGAAGATAGAAGCGTCTTCCAAAGTATGCGAGTTAGGCAGAGGAAAGGCATACACAAATCTGTGAGAACCAAGTCTATCTCAAACGCGACTTCGAGCTCCCACCTGGGTTCGCGAGGAATTCATACTCACAGAACGTATGTGTTGAATCCTAAACCAAGGGAGTACTAATCAGTCTGAAGAAACACCACTGCAGAGAAACCGTGTTTCTACTAACATCTCACCCTGAACATGGTAGACTTTTCCAATGTAAAGTGTGAAATCGCAAGGAATGTGCCCCGTGCCTGTCCCACAGACATACTTAGTGTAGAATGTCTGTCCCCATTCGAATCTTGTTCCGTGGGAAGTGTTTTCAAGAGTAGGAGAGAGAACAGATGGAACGTGTCAAGGTTTTCATTGTGAGAAGGAAATCCATCAGGAAAGCCATACACGTAAGGATGAGAAGCACTTTAGCATGAAACGGTGAAGGCATCTTGAATGGGCCCTGTGACGGTGCTGGAGAAACCTCTTCTGAAGTAGGCTTCCCTCAGCTGTCCTATGGTTTCAGTGCGATGAAAGTGTTTTCCCTAGCGGGTGTGAACGCGTAAGGGACATGGTCTAGACTTAACTCTCCGTGGCGAATGTGCCTACAGTCGTGACATGAAGAACGATGTATGGAAATGGATGATGTGAGCAAGCCTAAGGAAGATGACACTCGTTTCTTTAACTCTAAGAACAAATCTAGAGTGTTGCCGTCCTTCAACTACCATCTCTTTTCGTAAGGTTGGAAGCAGCTTGTTAAACATTGTGTGCAAGGAAAGAGGTGGAACGTGCCTTCCTGTACAGCGGGGAACACGTTGTGCAGAGGGTTTCTCTCCTTTAAGTCCTGTGTCATGCAGGTGGATGGGTCTTCAAATGGACGTGGGCTCCCTTCAGGCCTAGTAGCCTTACACTGAACTCTGAGAAAGAAGGCCTCGTCAAACAGGTTTTCGTGCGAACATCTTGGTTCTTGAAGATAGAAGCCCTTGGAGATATATGTGCTGCTCTCTAAGGGAAGGTTCTTATACTCACCTCTCAAGAAACAAAGCTGCAGGGAAATAGTCTTTCCACTACCACCTACAGGGACGAAGATGGAAGCAATTTCCAACGTTCGCAGTGAAGGCACAAATACTGTGTCATGAACCACTGCTTGAGAAAGAAGTTGTGTCGAAAGTTTCTCCCTACTCAGATCTTGTTTCAGGAAGCTAGAAGTGTTTTCAGTTCTTGGCGTGAAAGCACAAGGAAAATGCCATAGGCTGAATTGTGAAGAAAAATATGGGTCGAATGTTACCACCAAGTCACAAGTTGTCCCCTATAGAGGTGTGTGTATGGAAATCGGAGGAAGCGTAAGGAAAGTGCTATACACTTATTTCTACAAAACACCGCTGTGGAAGTGCGGCCGTTCCATGAGGAAGGATGAGTATGGATATGTATTATGTGAGGAAGCATAAGGAGGATTGCCTACCCATGGTTAACTCTAAGAACAAATCTAGAGGTTTGCCGTCCTTCGACGACCAGCTCTTTCCCTACGGATGGAAGCACCTTTTTACAACGTAGTGTAAAAGGAAAGAGACGGAAAGCGCGGTACACTACGGTGAGGAACACGTTGTGTGGAGGGTTTCTCTGCACGAAAGTCTTGTGTCATGAAGTTGGAAGGGCCTTCAAATGTACGCGAGCTCGCCTCAGCAGCGCCTTCCACTGAACTCAGAGAAACAAGGCCACGTCCAACAGGATTTCCTGCTAACCTCTTGGTTCGGGAAGCGTGAAGCCTTTGGAGATATAGGTGTAAGTGTCTAACACTCAGCTCTCAAGGAACAAAACGGTAGAGAAATCGCCTTTCCACTACCATCTACAGGGAAGAAAATGGAGGAAAGTCCCGACGTTAAAAGCGAAGGCACAAATACTGTGCCATATACCACTGCTTGAGAACGAACTTGTATCGAAAGCCTCTCCCAACTCAGATCTTGTTTCGGGAAGATAGAAGCCTTGTCAGTACTTTGTTTGAAAACACCAGGAAAACGCCACACGCTGAATTGTGAAGAAAAATGTGGGTCGAATGTGACAACCAACCCACTAGTAGTCCCCTAGAGAGGTGTGTGTCTGGAAATAGGAGGAAGCATAAGGGACGTGTGATACACTTAAGTCGAAGAAACAACGCTGTGGCGGTGCGGTCCTTCGACTGCCATCTGCTTTGCTAAGGAACGAAGCGGCTTGAAGCAAAGTGTGAAAGAGTACGGAGGGGAAGGAAGAGAGACATACCTTAGTCGCCGAACAACTTCTTATGGAGGGCTTTTCTCAACGAACACCATGGGTCACGAAGAGGGAAGGGTTTTCAAATGTATGTGACTTCGCCAAAGGAAAGGCATACATGAATCTCTGCGAAGCAAGTCCATCTCAAACGCGACTTCGAGCTCCCATCTGGGTTCGCGAGGAATTCATAGTCACAAAACGTATGGGTTGAATCCTAAACAAAGGGAGTACTATGCAGTCTGAAGAAACACCACTGCAGAGAAACCGTGTTTCTACTAACATCTAACCTGAACATGGTAGACGTTACCCATGTAAGTGTGAAATCGCAAGGAATGTGCCCCGTGCCTGTCCCACAGACATACTTACTGTAGAATGTCTGTCCCCATTCGAACCTTGTTCTGTGAGAAGTGTTTTCAAGAGTAGGAGAGAGAGCAGATGGAACGTGTCAAGGTTTTCACTGTGAGAAAGACATCCATTAGGAAAGCCATACACGTAAGAATGAGAAGAACTTTAGCATGAAACGGAGAAGGCATCTTGAAAGGGCCCTGTGACGGTGCTGGAGAAACCTCTTCTGAAGTAGGCTTCCCTCAGGTGTCCTATGGTTTCAGTGAGATGAAAATGTTTTCCGTAGTGGGGGTGAAGGCGCAAGGGACATGGGCTAGACTTAACTCTCCGTGTCGAATGTGCCTACAGTCATGACATGAAGAACAATGTATGGAAATGGATGATGTGAGCAAGCCTAAGGAAGATGGCATACGTTTGTTTAACTCTAAGAACAAATCTATTTTGTTGCCGTCCTTCGACTACCATCTCTTTTAGTAAGGAAGGAAGCAGCTTGTTAAACCTTGTGTGCAAGGAAAGAGGTGGAACGCGCATTCCTGTACATCGGGAAACACGTTGTGCAGAGAGCTTCTCTCCTTTAAGTCCTGTGTCATGCAGGTGGATGGGGCTTCAAATGGACGTGGGCTCCCTTCAGGCCTAGTAGCCTTACACTGAACTCTGAGAAAGAAGGCCTCGTCAAACAGGTTTTCGTGCGAACATCTTGGTTCTTGAAGATAGAAGCCCTTGGAGATATATGTGTTGCTCTCTAAGGGAAGGTTCTTATACTCACCTCTCAAGAAACAAAGCTGCAGGGAAATAGTCTTTCCACTACCACCTACAGGGATGAAGATGGAAGCAATTTCCAACGTTCGCAGTGAAGGCACAAATCTGTGTCAGGTACCACTGCTTGAGAAAGAAGTTGTGTCGAAAGTTTCTCCCTCCTCAGATCTTGTTTCAGGAAGCTAGAAACATTTTCAGTTCTTTGCGTGAAAGCGTAAGGAAAATGCCATAGGCTGAATTGTAAAGAAAAATGTGGGTCGAATGTTACCACCAACTCACAAGTTGTCCCCTATAGAAGTGTGTGTATGGAAATCGGAGGAAGCATAAGCAACGAGCTCTGCAATTAATTCTTCAAGAACAATGCTGTGGAGGAGCGGTCCTTCGACTCCCTTCTGCTTTCCTAAGGATCGAAGCGGCTTTACACCAAGTGTGAAGGCTTCTGTCATGAAGTTGGAAGGCCTTCAAATGTAGGCGAGCTAGCCTCAGCAGAGCCTTACGCTGAACTCAGAGAAACAACGGCATGTGAAAACTGATTTCGAGCTCACATCTTGGTTCGGGAAGAATGAAGCCTTCTGAGCTATATGTGTCAGTGCCTTACACTCACCTCTCAAGGAACAACACGGTAGAGGGAGATAGTCCTTCTACTGCCATCTACTGGGAAGAAGATGGAAGAACGTTCCAACGGTCACAGCGAAGGCACAGGTACTGGGCCATATAGCGCTGCTTGAGAAAGAAGTCGTGTCGAAAGCTTCTCCCAACTCAGATCTTGTTTCGGTAGAGAGAAGCATAAGCAAAACACTCGTTGTCTCCTAGAGAGGTGTATGTCTGGAAATGAGAGGAAGCGTAAGGAATGTGCTATACACTTGGGTCTACAAAACAGCGCTGTGGAGGTGCGGTCTTTCGACTGCCACCTCCTCTGCTAAGAAACGAAGCGGCTTGAGGCAAAGTGTGAAAGAAAGCAGAGGGGAAGCGTGATCGACCTTACTCGCGGAACAACTTCTTACGGAGGGCTTTTCTCAACGAACACCATGCATGGGTCACGAAGATAGAAGCGTCTTCCAAAGTATGCGAGTTAGGCAGAGGAAAGGCATACACAAATCTGTGAGAACCAAGTCTATCTCAAACGCGACTTCGAGCTCCCACCTGGGTTCGCGAGGAATTCATACTCACAGAACGTATGTGTTGAATCCTAAACCAAGGGAGTACTAATCAGTCTGAAGAAACACCACTGCAGAGAAACCGTGTTTCTACTAACATCTCACCCTGAACATGGTAGACTTTTCCAATGTAAAGTGTGAAATCGCAAGGAATGTGCCCCGTGCCTGTCCCACAGACATACTTAGTGAAGAATGTCTGTCCCCATTCGAATCTTGTTCCGTGGGAAGTGTTTTCAAGAGTAGGAGAGAGAACAGATGGAACGTGTCAAGGTTTTCATTGTGAGAAGGAAATCCATCAGGAAAGCCATACACGTAAGGATGAGAAGCACTTTAGCATGAAACGGTGAAGGCATCTTGAATGGGCCCTGTGACGGTGCTGGAGAAACCTCTTCTGAAGTAGGCTTCCCTCAGCTGTCCTATGGTTTCAGTGCGATGAAAGTGTTTTCCCTAGTGGGTGTGAACGCGTAAGGGACATGGTCTAGACTTAACTCTCCGTGGCGAATGTGCCTACAGTCGTGACATGAAGAACGATGTATGGAAATGGATGATGTGAGCAAGCCTAAGGAAGATGGCACTCGTTTCTTTAACTCTAAGAACAAATCTAGAGTGTTGCCGTCCTTCGACTACCATCTCTTTTCGTAAGGTTGGAAGCAGCTTGTTAAACATTGTGTGCAAGGAAAGAGGTGGAACGTGCCTTCCTGTACAGCGGGGAACACGTTGTGCAGAGGGTTTCTCTCCTTTAAGTCCTGTGTCATACAGGTGGATGGGTCTTCAAATGGACGTGGGCTCCCTTCAGGCCTAGTAGCCTTACACTGAACTCTGAGAAAGAAGGCCTCGTCAAACAGGTTTTCGTGCGAACATCTTGGTTCTTGAAGATAGAAGCCCTTGGAGATATATGTGCTGCTCTCTAAGGGAAGGTTCTTATACTCACCTCTCAAGAAACAAAGCTGCAGGGAAATAGTCTTTCCACTACCACCTACAGGGACGAAGATGGAAGCAATTTCCAACGTTCGCAGTGAAGGCACAAATACTGTGTCATGTACCACTGCTTGAGAAAGAAGTTGTGTCGAAAGTTTCTCCCTCCTCAGATCTTGTTTCAGGAAGCTAGAAGTGTTTTCAGTTCTTCGCGTGAAAGCGCAAGGAAAATGCCATAGGCTGAATTGTGAAGAAAAATGTGGGTCGAATGTTACCACCAAGTCACAAGTTGTCCCCTATAGAGGTGTGTGTCTGTAAATCGGAGGAAGCGTAAGGAAAGTGCTATACACTTATTTCTACAAAACACCGCTGTGGAAGTGCGGCCGTTCCATGAGGAAGGATGAGTATGGATATGTATTATGTGAGGAAGCATAAGGAGGATTGCCTACCCATGGTTAACTCTAAGAACAAATCTAGAGGTTTGCCGTCCTTCGACGACCAGCTCTTTCCCTACGGATGGAAGCACCTTTTTACAACGTAGTGTAAAAGGAAAGAGACGGAAAGCGCGGTACACTACGGTGAGGAACACGTTGTGTGGAGGGTTTCTCTGCACGAAAGTCTTGTGTCATGAAGTTGGAAGGGCCTTCAAATGTACGCGAGCTCGCCTCAGCAGCGCCTTCCACTGAACTCAGAGAAACAAGGCCACGTCCAACAGGATTTCCTGCTAACCTCTTGGTTCGGGAAGCGTGAAGCCTTTGGAGATATAGGTGTAAGTGTCTAACACTCAGCTCTCAAGGAACAAAACGGTAGAGAAATCGCCTTTCCACTACCATCTACAGGGAAGAAAATGGAGGAAAGTCCCGACGTTAAAAGCGAAGGCACAAATACTGTGCCATATACCACTGCTTGAGAACGAACTTGTATCGAAAGCCTCTCCCAACTCAGATCTTGTTTCGGGAAGATAGAAGCCTTGTCAGTACTTTGTTTGAAAACACCAGGAAAACGCCACACGCTGAATTGTGAAGAAAAATGTGGGTCGAATGTGACAACCAACCCACTAGTAGTCCCCTAGAGAGGTGTGTGTCTGGAAATAGGAGGAAGCATAAGGGACGTGTGATACACTTAAGTCGAAGAAACAACGCTGTGGCGGTGCGGTCCTTCGACTGCCATCTCCTTTGCTAAGGAACGAAGCGGCTTGAAGCAAAGTGTGAAAGAGTACGGAGGGGAAGGAAGAGAGACATACCTTAGTCGCCGAACAACTTCTTATGGAGGGCTTTTCTCAACGAACACCATGGGTCACGAAGAGGGAAGGGTTTTCAAATGTATGTGACTTCGCCAAAGGAAAGGCATACATGAATCTCTGCGAAGCAAGTCCATCTCAAACGCGACTTCGAGCTCCCATCTGGGTTCGCGAGGAATTCATAGTCACAAAACGTATGGGTTGAATCCTAAGCAAAGGGAGTACTATGCAGTCTGAAGAAACACCACTGCAGAGAAACCGTGTTTCTACTAACATCTTCCCTGAACATGGTAGACGTTACCCATGTAAGTGTGAAATCGCAAGGAATGTGCCCCGTGCCTGTCCCACAGACATACTTACTGTAGAATGTCTGTCCCCATTCGAACCTTGTTCTGTGAGAAGTGTTTTCAAGAGTAGGAGAGAGAGCAGATGGAACGTGTCAAGGTTTTCATTGTGAGAAAGAAATCCATTAGGAAAGCCATACACGTTACCAATGAGAAGAACTTTAGCATGAAACGGAGAAGGCATCTTGAAAGGGCCCTGTGACGGTGCTGGAGAAACCTCTTCTGAAGTAGGCTTCCCTCAGGTGTCCTATGGTTTCAGTGAGATGAAAATGTTTTCCGTAGTGGGTGTGAAGGCGTAACGGACATGGGCTAGACTTAACTCTCCGTGTCGAATGTGCCTACAGTCATGACATGAAGAACGATGTATGGAAATGAATGATGTGAGCAAGCCTAAGGAAGATGGCATACGTTTGTTTAACTCTAAGAACAAATCTATTTTGTTGCCGTCCTTCGACTACCATCTCTTTTCTTAAGTTTGGAAGCAGCTTGTTAAACCTTGTGTGCAAGAAAATAGTTGGAACCCGCGATCCTGTACAGCGGGTAACACGGTGTGCGGAGGGTTTTCTCCTTTAAGTCCTGTGTCATGCGGGTGGATGGGTCTTCAAATGGACGTGGGCTCGCCTCAGGCCTAGTAGCCTTACACTGAACTCTGAGAAACAAGGCCACGTCAAACAGGCTGTCGTGCGAACATCTTGGATCTTGAAGATAGAAGCCCTTGGAGATATATGAGTTGCTCTCTAAGGGAAGGTTCTTATACTCACCTCTCAAGAAACAAAACTGCAGGGAAATAGTCTTTCCACTACCGCCTACAGGGAAGAATATGGAAGCAATTTCCAACGTTCGCAGTGAAGGCACAAATACTGTGTCATGTACCACAGCTTGAGAAAGAAGTTGTGTCGAACGTTTCTCCCTACTCAGATCTTGTTTCAGGAAGCTAGAAGCATTTTCAGTTTTTCGCCTGAAAGCGTAAGGAAAATGCCATAGGCTGAATTGTAAAGAAAAATGTGGGTCGAATGTTACCACCAACTCACAAGTTGTCCCCTATAGAAGTGTGTGTATGGAAATCGGAGGAAGCATAAGCAACGAGCTCTGCAATTAATTCTTCAAGAACAATGCTGTGGAGGAGCGGTCCTTCGACTCCCTTCTGCTTTCCTAAGGATCGAAGCGGCTTTACACCAAGTGTGAAGGCTTCTGTCATGAAGTTGGAAGGCCTTCAAATGTAGGCGAGCTAGCCTCAGCAGAGCCTTACGCTGAACTCAGAGAAACAACGGCATGTGAAAACTGATTTCGAGCTCACATCTTGGTTCGGGAAGAATGAAGCCTTCTGAGCTATATGTGTCAGTGCCTTACACTCACCTCTCAAGGAACAACACGGTAGAGGGAGATAGTCCTTCTACTGCCATCTACTGGGAAGAAGATGGAAGAACGTTCCAACGGTCACAGCGAAGGCACAGGTACTGGGCCATATAGCGCTGCTTGAGAAAGAAGTCGTGTCGAAAGCTTCTCCCAACTCAGATCTTGTTTCGGTAGAGAGAAGCATAAGCAAAACACTCGTTGTCTCCTAGAGAGGTGTATGTCTGGAAATGAGAGGAAGCGTAAGGAATGTGCTATACACTTGGGTCTACAAAACAGCGCTGTGGAGGTGCGGTCTTTCGACTGCCACCTCCTCTGCTAAGAAACGAAGCGGCTTGAGGCAAAGTGTGAAAGAAAGCAGAGGGGAAGCGTGATCGACCTTACTCGCGGAACAACTTCTTACGGAGGGCTTTTCTCAACGAACACCATGCATGGGTCACGAAGATAGAAGCGTCTTCCAAAGTATGCGAGTTAGGCAGAGGAAAGGCATACACAAATCTGTGAGAACCAAGTCTATCTCAAACGCGACTTCGAGCTCCCACCTGGGTTCGCGAGGAATTCATACTCACAGAACGTATGTGTTGAATCCTAAACCAAGGGAGTACTAATCAGTCTGAAGAAACACCACTGCAGAGAAACCGTGTTTCTACTAACATCTCACCCTGAACATGGTAGACTTTTCCAATGTAAAGTGTGAAATCGCAAGGAATGTGCCCCGTGCCTGTCCCACAGACATACTTAGTGTAGAATGTCTGTCCCCATTCGAATCTTGTTCCATGGGAAGTGTTTTCAAGAGTAGGAGAGAGAACAGATGGAACGTGTCAAGGTTTTCATTGTGAGAAGGAAATCCATCAGGAAAGCCATACACGTAAGGATGAGAAGCACTTTAGCATGAAACGGTGAAGGCATCTTGAATGGGCCCTGTGACGGTGCTGGAGAAACCTCTTCTGAAGTAGGCTTCCCTCAGCTGTCCTATGGTTTCAGTGCGATGAAAGTGTTTTCCCTAGTGGGTGTGAACGCGTAAGGGACATGGTCTAGACTTAACTCTCCGTGGCGAATGTGCCTACAGTCGTGACATGAAGAACGATGTATGGAAATGGATGATGTGAGCAAGCCTAAGGAAGATGACACTCGTTTCTTTAACTCTAAGAACAAATCTAGAGTGTTGCCGTCCTTCAACTACCATCTCTTTTCGTAAGGTTGGAAGCAGCTTGTTAAACATTGTGTGCAAGGAAAGAGGTGGAACGTGCCTTCCTGTACAGCGGGGAACACGTTGTGCAGAGGGTTTCTCTCCTTTAAGTCCTGTGTCATGCAGGTGGATGGGTCTTCAAATGGACGTGGGCTCCCTTCAGGCCTAGTAGCCTTACACTGAACTCTGAGAAAGAAGGCCTCGTCAAACAGGTTTTCGTGCGAACATCTTGGTTCTTGAAGATAGAAGCCCTTGGAGATATATGTGCTGCTCTCTAAGGGAAGGTTCTTATACTCACCTCTCAAGAAACAAAGCTGCAGGGAAATAGTCTTTCCACTACCACCTACAGGGACGAAGATGGAAGCAATTTCCAACGTTCGCAGTGAAGGCACAAATACTGTGTCATGTACCACTGCTTGAGAAAGAAGTTGTGTCGAAAGTTTCTCCCTACTCAGATCTTGTTTCAGGAAGCTAGAAGTGTTTTCAGTTCTTGGCGTGAAAGCGCAAGGAAAATGCCATAGGCTGAATTGTGAAGAAAAATATGGGTCGAATGTTACCACCAAGTCACAAGTTGTCCCCTATAGAGGTGTGTGTCTGTAAATCGGAGGAAGCGTAAGGAAAGTGCTATACACTTATTTCTACAAAACACTGCTGTGGAAGTGCGGTCGTTCCATGAAAAAGGATGAGTATGGATATGTATTATGTGAGGAAGCATAAGGAGGATTGCCTTCCCATGGTTAACTCTAAGAACAAATCTAGAGGTTTGCCGTCCTTCGACGACCAGCTCTTTCCCTACACATGGAAGCACCTTTTTACAACGTAGTGCAAAAGGAAAGAGACGGAAAGCGCGGTACACTACGGTGAGGAACACGTTGTGTGGAGGGTTTCTCTGCACGAAAGTCTTGTGTCATGAAGTTGGAAGGGCCTTCAAATGTACGCGAGCTCGCCTCAGCAGCGCCTTCCACTGAACTCAGAGAAACAAGGCCACGTCCAACAGGATTTCCTGCTAACCTCTTGGTTCGGGAAGCGTGAAGCCTTTGGAGATATAGGTGTAAGTGTCTAACACTCAGCTCTCAAGGAACAAAACGGTAGAGAAATCGCCTTTCCACTACCATCTACAGGGAAGAAAATGGAGGAAAGTCCCGACGTTAAAAGCGAAGGCACAAATACTGTGCCATATACCACTGCTTGAGAACGAACTTGTATCGAAAGCCTCTCCCAACTCAGATCTTGTTTCGGGAAGATAGAAGCCTTGTCAGTACTTTGTTTGAAAACACCAGGAAAACGCCACACGCTGAATTGTGAAGAAAAATGTGGGTCGAATGTGACAACCAACCCACTAGTAGTCCCCTAGAGAGGTGTGTGTCTGGAAATAGGAGGAAGCATAAGGGACGTGTGATACACTTAAGTCGAAGAAACAACGCTGTGGCGGTGCGGTCCTTCGACTGCCATCTGCTTTGCTAAGGAACGAAGCGGCTTGAAGCAAAGTGTGAAAGAGTACGGAGGGGAAGGAAGAGAGACATACCTTAGTCGCCGAACAACTTCTTATGGAGGGCTTTTCTCAACGAACACCATGGGTCACGAAGAGGGAAGGGTTTTCAAATGTATGTGACTTCGCCAAAGGAAAGGCATACATGAATCTCTGCGAAGCAAGTCCATCTCAAATGCGACTTCGAGCTCCCATCTGGGTTCGCGAGGAATTCATAGTCACAAAACGTATGGGTTGAATCCTAAGCAAAGGGAGTACTATGCAGTCTGAAGAAACACCACTGCAGAGAAACCGTGTTTCTACTAACATCTTCCCTGAACATGGTAGACGTTACCCATGTAAGTGTGAAATCGCAAGGAATGTGCCCCGTGCCTGTCCCACAGACATACTTACTGTAGAATGTCTGTCCCCATTCGAACCTTGTTCTGTGAGAAGTGTTTTCAAGAGTAGGAGAGAGAGCAGATGGAACGTGTCAAGGTTTTCATTGTGAGAAAGAAATCCATTAGGAAAGCCATACACGTTACGAATGAGAAGAACTTTAGCATGAAACGGAGAAGGCATCTTGAAAGGGCCCTGTGACGGTGCTGGAGAAACCTCTTCTGAAGTAGGCTTCCCTCAGGTGTCCTATGGTTTCAGTGAGATGAAAATGTTTTCCGTAGTGGGTGTGAAGGCGTAACGGACATGGGCTAGACTTAACTCTCCGTGTCGAATGTGCCTACAGTCATGACATGAAGAACGATGTATGGAAATGAATGATGTGAGCAAGCCTAAGGAAGATGGCATACGTTTGTTTAACTCTAAGAACAAATCTATTTTGTTGCCGTCCTTCGACTACCATCTCTTTTCGTAAGTTTGGAAGCAGCTTGTTAAACCTTGTGTGCAAGAAAATAGTTGGAACCCGCGATCCTGTACAGCGGGTAACACGGTGTGCGGAGGGTTTTCTCCTTTAAGTCCTGTGTCATGCGGGTGGATGGGTCTTCAAATGGACGTGGGCTCGCCTCAGGCCTAGTAGCCTTACACTGAACTCTGAGAAACAAGGCCACGTCAAACAGGCTGTCGTGCGAACATCTTGGATCTTGAAGATAGAAGCCCTTGGAGATATATGTGTTGCTCTCTAAGGGAAGGTTCTTATACTCACCTCTCAAGAAACAAAACTGCAGGGAAATAGTCTTTCCACTACCGCCTACAGGGAAGAATATGGAAGCAATTTCCAACGTTCGCAGTGAAGGCACAAATACTGTGTCATGTACCACAGCTTGAGAAAGAAGTTGTGTCGAACGTTTCTCCCTACTCAGATCTTGTTTCAGGAAGCTAGAAGCATTTTCAGTTTTTCGCCTGAAAGCGTAAGGAAAATGCCATAGGCTGAAGAGTGAAGAAAAATGTGGGTCGAATGTTACCACCAAGTCACAAGTTGTCCCCTATAGAGGTGTGTGTCTGGAAATGGGAGGAAGCGTAAGGAACGTGCTATACACTTAGTTCTACAAATCAACGCTGTGGAGGTGCGGTCCTTCGACTGCCACCTCCTCTGCTAAGAAACGAAGCGGCTTGATGCAAAGTGTGAAAGAAAGCAGAGGGGAAGCGTGATCTACCTTACTCGCGGAACAACATCTTATGGAGGGCTTCTCTCAAAGAACACCATGCATGGGTCACGAAGATAGAAGCGTCTTCCAAAGTATGCGAGTTAGGCAGAGGAAAGGCATACACGAATCTCTGCGAACCAAGTCTATCTCAAACACGACTTCGAGCTCCCATCTGGGTTCGTGAGGAATTCACAGTCACAAAACGTATGTGTTGAATCCTAAACAAAGGGAGTACTATTCAGTCGGAAGAAACACCACTGCAGAGACACCGGGTTTCTACTAGCATCTCACCCTGGACATGGTGGACTTTTCCAATGCAAAGTGTGAAATCGCAAGGAATGTGCCCCGTGCCTGTCCCACAGACATACTTACTGTAGAATCTCTGTCCCCATTCGAATCTTGTTCTGTGGGAAGTGTTTTCAAGAGTAGGAGAGAGAGCAGATGGAACGTGTCAAGGTTTTCATTGTGAGAAGGAAATCCATCAGGAAAGCCACACACGTAAGGATGAGAAGCACTTTAGCATGAAACGGTGAAGGCATCTTGAATGGGCCCTGTGACGGTGCTGGAGAAACCTCTTCTGAGGTAGGCTTCCCTCAGCTGTGCAACGGTTTCAGTGAGATGAAAGTGTTTTCCCTAGTGGGTGTGAAGGCGTAAGGGACATGGAGTAGACTTAACTCTCCGTGTCGAATGTGCCTACAGTCGTGACATGAAGAACGATGTATGGAAATGGAGGATGTGAGCAAGCCTAAGGAAGATGGCATACGTTTGTTTAACTCTAAGAACAAATCTATATTGTTGCCGTCCTTCGACTACCATCTCTTTTCGTAAGGTAGGAAGCAGCTTGTTAAACCTTGTGTGCAAGGAAAGAGGTGGAACGTGCCTTCCTGTACAGCGGGGAACACGTTGTGCAGAGGGTTTCTCTCCTTTAAGTCCTGTGTCATGCAGGTGGATGGGTCTTCAAATGGACGTGGGCTCCCTTCAGGCCTAGTAGCCTTACACTGAACTCTGAGAAAGAAGGCCTCGTCAAACAGGTTTTCGTGCGAACATCTTGGTTCTTGAAGATAGAAGCCCTTGGAGATATATGTGCTGCTCTCTAAGGGAGGGTTCTTATACTCACCTCTCAAGAAACAAAGCTGCAGGGAAATGATCTTTCCACTACCACCTACAGGGACGAAGATGGAAGCAATTTCCAACGTTCGCAGTGAAGGCACAAATACTGTGTCATGTACCCCTGCTTGAGAAAGAAGTTGTGTCGAAAGTTTCTCCCTACTCAGATCTTGTTTCAGGAAGCTAGAAGTGTTTTCAGTTCTTCGCGTGAAAGGGCAAGGATAATGCCATAGGCTGAATTGTGAAGAAAAATGTCGGTCGAATGTTACCACCAAGTCACAAGTTGTCCCCTATAGAGGTGTGTGTCTGTAAATTCGAGGAAGCGTAAGGAAAGTGCTATACACTTATTTCTACAAAACAACGCTGTGAAATTGCGGCCGTTCCATGAGGAAGGATGAGTATGGATATGTATTATGTGAGGAAGCATAAGGAGGATTGCCTACCCATGGTTAACTCTAAGAACAAATCTAGAGGTTTGCCGTCCTTCGACGACCAGCTCTTTCCCTACGGATGGAAGCACCTTTTTACAACGTAGTGTAAAAGGAAAGAGACGGAAAGCGCGGTACACTACGGTGAGGAACACGTTGTGTGGAGGGTTTCTCTGCACGAAAGTCTTGTGTCATGAAGTTGGAAGGGCCTTCAAATGTACGCGAGCTCGCCTCAGCAGCGCCTTCCACTGAACTCAGAGAAACAAGGCCACGTCCAACAGGATTTCCTGCTAACCTCTTGGTTCGGGAAGCGTGAAGCCTTTGGAGATATAGGTGTAAGTGTCTAACACTCAGCTCTCAAGGAACAAAACGGTAGAGAAATCGCCTTTCCACTACCATCTACAGGGAAGAAAATGGAGGAAAGTCCCGACGTTAAAAGCGAAGGCACAAATACTGTGCCATATACCACTGCTTGAGAACGAACTTGTATCGAAAGCCTCTCCCAACTCAGATCTTGTTTCGGGAAGATAGAAGCCTTGTCAGTACTTTGTTTGAAAACACCAGGAAAACGCCACACGCTGAATTGTGAAGAAAAATGTGGGTCGAATGTGACAACCAACCCACTAGTAGTCCCCTAGAGAGGTGTGTGTCTGGAAATAGGAGGAAGCATAAGGGACGTGTGATACACTTAAGTCGAAGAAACAACGCTGTGGCGGTGCGGTCCTTCGACTGCCATCTGCTTTGCTAAGGAACGAAGCGGCTTGAAGCAAAGTGTGAAAGAGTACGGAGGGGAAGGAAGAGAGACATACCTTAGTCGCCGAACAACTTCTTATGGAGGGCTTTTCTCCACGAACACCATGGGTCACGAAGAGGGAAGGGTTTTCAAATGTATGTGACTTCGCCAAAGGAAAGGCATACATGAATCTCTGCGAAGCAAGTCCATCTCAAACGCGACTTCGAGCTCCCATCTGGGTTCGCGAGGAATTCATAGTCACAAAACGTATGGGTTGAATCCTAAACAAAGGGAGTACTATGCAGTCTGAAGAAACACCACTGCAGAGAAACCGTGTTTCTACTAACATCTTCCCTGAACATGGTAGACGTTACCCATGTAAGTGTGAAATCGCAAGGAATGTGCCCCGTGCCTGTCCCACAGACATACTTACTGTAGAATGTCTGTCCCCATTCGAACCTTGTTCTGTGAGAAGTGTTTTCAAGAGTAGGAGAGAGAGCAGATGGAACGTGTCAAGGTTTTCATTGTGAGAAAGAAATCCATTAGGAAAGCCATACACGTAAGAATGAGAAGAACTTTAGCATGAAACGGAGAAGGCATCTTGAAAGGGCCCTGTGACGGTGCTGGAGAAACCTCTTCTGAAGTAGGCTTCCCTCAGGTGTCCTATGGTTTCAGTGAGATGAAAATGTTTTCCGTAGTGGGGGTGAAGGCGCAAGGGACATGGGCTAGACTTAACTCTCCGTGTCGAATGTGCCTACAGTCATGACATGAAGAACAATGTATGGAAATGGATGATGTGAGCAAGCCTAAGGAAGATGGCATACGTTTGTTTAACTCTAAGAACAAATCTATTTCGTTGCCGTCCTTCGACTACCATCTCTTTTAGTAAGGAAGGAAGCAGCTTGTTAAACCTTGTGTGCAAGGAAAGAGGTGGAACGCGCATTCCTGTACATCGGGAAACACGTTGTGCAGAGAGCTTCTCTCCTTTAAGTCCTGTGTCATGCAGGTGGATGGGGCTTCAAATGGACGTGGGCTCCCTTCAGGCCTAGTAGCCTTACACTGAACTCTGAGAAAGAAGGCCTCGTCAAACAGGTTTTCGTGCGAACATCTTGGTTCTTGAAGATAGAAGCCCTTGGAGATATATGTGTTGCTCTCTAAGGGAAGGTTCTTATACTCACCTCTCAAGAAACAAAGCTGCAGGGAAATAGTCTTTCCACTACCACCTACAGGGATGAAGATGGAAGCAATTTCCAACGTTCGCAGTGAAGGCACAAATCTGTGTCAGGTACCACTGCTTGAGAAAGAAGTTGTGTCGAAAGTTTCTCCCTACTCAGATCTTGTTTCAGGAAGCTAGAAACATTTTCAGTTCTTTGCGTGAAAGCGTAAGGAAAATGCCATAGGCTGAATTGTAAAGAAAAATGTGGGTCGAATGTTACCACCAACTCACAAGTTGTCCCCTATAGAAGTGTGTGTATGGAAATCGGAGGAAGCATAAGCAACGAGCTCTGCAATTAATTCTTCAAGAACAATGCTGTGGAGGAGCGGTCCTTCGACTCCCTTCTGCTTTCCTAAGGATCGAAGCGGCTTTACACCAAGTGTGAAGGCTTCTGTCATGAAGTTGGAAGGCCTTCAAATGTAGGCGAGCTAGCCTCAGCAGAGCCTTACGCTGAACTCAGAGAAACAACGGCATGTGAAAACTGATTTCGAGCTCACATCTTGGTTCGGGAAGAATGAAGCCTTCTGAGCTATATGTGTCAGTGCCTTACACTCACCTCTCAAGGAACAACACGGTAGAGGGAGATAGTCCTTCTACTGCCATCTACTGGGAAGAAGATGGAAGAACGTTCCAACGGTCACAGCGAAGGCACAGGTACTGGGCCATATAGCGCTGCTTGAGAAAGAAGTCGTGTCGAAAGCTTCTCCCAACTCAGATCTTGTTTCGGTAGAGAGAAGCATAAGCAAAACACTCGTTGTCTCCTAGAGAGGTGTATGTCTGGAAATGAGAGGAAGCGTAAGGAATGTGCTATACACTTGGGTCTACAAAACAGCGCTGTGGAGGTGCGGTCTTTCGACTGCCACCTCCTCTGCTAAGAAACGAAGCGGCTTGAGGCAAAGTGTGAAAGAAAGCAGAGGGGAAGCGTGATCGACCTTACTCGCGGAACAACTTCTTACGGAGGGCTTTTCTCAACGAACACCATGCATGGGTCACGAAGATAGAAGCGTCTTCCAAAGTATGCGAGTTAGGCAGAGGAAAGGCATACACAAATCTGTGAGAACCAAGTCTATCTCAAACGCGACTTCGAGCTCCCACCTGGGTTCGCGAGGAATTCATACTCACAGAACGTATGTGTTGAATCCTAAACCAAGGGAGTACTAATCAGTCTGAAGAAACACCACTGCAGAGAAACCGTGTTTCTACTAACATCTCACCCTGAACATGGTAGACTTTTCCAATGTAAAGTGTGAAATCGCAAGGAATGTGCCCCGTGCCTGTCCCACAGACATACTTAGTGTAGAATGTCTGTCCCCATTCGAATCTTGTTCCGTGGGAAGTGTTTTCAAGAGTAGGAGAGAGAACAGATGGAACGTGTCAAGGTTTTCATTGTGAGAAGGAAATCCATCAGGAAAGCCATACACGTAAGGATGAGAAGCACTTTAGCATGAAACGGTGAAGGCATCTTGAATGGGCCCTGTGACGGTGCTGGAGAAACCTCTTCTGAAGTAGGCTTCCCTCAGCTGTCCTATGGTTTCAGTGCGATGAAAGTGTTTTCCCTAGCGGGTGTGAACGCGTAAGGGACATGGTCTAGACTTAACTCTCCGTGGCGAATGTGCCTACAGTCGTGACATGAAGAACGATGTATGGAAATGGATGATGTGAGCAAGCCTAAGGAAGATGGCACTCGTTTCTTTAACTCTAAGAACAAATCTAGAGTGTTGCCGTCCTTCGACTACCATCTCTTTTCGTAAGGTTGGAAGCAGCTTGTTAAACATTGTGTGCAAGGAAAGAGGTGGAACGTGCCTTCCTGTACAGCGGGGAACACGTTGTGCAGAGGGTTTCTCTCCTTTAAGTCCTGTGTCATGCAGGTGGATGGGTCTTCAAATGGACGTGGGCTCCCTTCAGGCCTAGTAGCCTTACACTGAACTCTGAGAAAGAAGGCCTCGTCAAACAGGTTTTCGTGCGAACATCTTGGTTCTTGAAGATAGAAGCCCTTGGAGATATATGTGCTGCTCTCTAAGGGAAGGTTCTTATACTCACCTCTCAAGAAACAAAGCTGCAGGGAAATAGTCTTTCCACTACCACCTACAGGGACGAAGATGGAAGCAATTTCCAACGTTCGCAGTGAAGGCACAAATACTGTGTCATGTACCACTGCTTGAGAAAGAAGTTGTGTCGAAAGTTTCTCCCTCCTCAGATCTTGTTTCAGGAAGCTAGAAGTGTTTTCAGTTCTTCGCGTGAAAGCGCAAGGAAAATGCCATAGGCTGAATTGTGAAGAAAAATGTGGGTCGAATGTTACCACCAAGTCACAAGTTGTCCCCTATAGAGGTGTGTGTCTGTAAATCGGAGGAAGCGTAAGGAAAGTGCTATACACTTATTTCTACAAAACACCGCTGTGGAAGTGCGGCCGTTCCATGAGGAAGGATGAGTATGGATATGTATTATGTGAGGAAGCATAAGGAGGATTGCCTACCCATGGTTAACTCTAAGAACAAATCTAGAGGTTTGCCGTCCTTCGACGACCAGCTCTTTCCCTACGGATGGAAGCACCTTTTTACAACGTAGTGTAAAAGGAAAGAGACGGAAAGCGCGGTACACTACGGTGAGGAACACGTTGTGTGGAGGGTTTCTCTGCACGAAAGTCTTGTGTCATGAAGTTGGAAGGGCCTTCAAATGTACGCGAGCTCGCCTCAGCAGCGCCTTCCACTGAACTCAGAGAAACAAGGCCACGTCCAACAGGATTTCCTGCTAACCTCTTGGTTCGGGAAGCGTGAAGCCTTTGGAGATATAGGTGTAAGTGTCTAACACTCAGCTCTCAAGGAACAAAACGGTAGAGAAATCGCCTTTCCACTACCATCTACAGGGAAGAAAATGGAGGAAAGTCCCGACGTTAAAAGCGAAGGCACAAATACTGTGCCATATACCACTGCTTGAGAACGAACTTGTATCGAAAGCCTCTCCCAACTCAGATCTTGTTTCGGGAAGATAGAAGCCTTGTCAGTACTTTGTTTGAAAACACCAGGAAAACGCCACACGCTGAATTGTGAAGAAAAATGTGGGTCGAATGTGACAACCAACCCACTAGTAGTCCCCTAGAGAGGTGTGTGTCTGGAAATAGGAGGAAGCATAAGGGACGTGTGATACACTTAAGTCGAAGAAACAACGCTGTGGCGGTGCGGTCCTTCGACTGCCATCTGCTTTGCTAAGGAACGAAGCGGCTTGAAGCAAAGTGTGAAAGAGTACGGAGGGGAAGGAAGAGAGACATACCTTAGTCGCCGAACAACTTCTTATGGAGGGCTTTTCTCAACGAACACCATGGGTCACGAAGAGGGAAGGGTTTTCAAATGTATGTGACTTCGCCAAAGGAAAGGCATACATGAATCTCTGCGAAGCAAGTCCATCTCAAACGCGACTTCGAGCTCCCATCTGGGTTCGCGAGGAATTCATAGTCACAAAACGTATGGGTTGAATCCTAAGCAAAGGGAGTACTATGCAGTCTGAAGAAACACCACTGCAGAGAAACCGTGTTTCTACTAACATCTTCCCTGAACATGGTAGACGTTACCCATGTAAGTGTGAAATCGCAAGGAATGTGCCCCGTGCCTGTCCCACAGACATACTTACTGTAGAATGTCTGTCCCCATTCGAACCTTGTTCTGTGAGAAGTGTTTTCAAGAGTAGGAGAGAGAGCAGATGGAACGTGTCAAGGTTTTCATTGTGAGAAAGAAATCCATTAGGAAAGCCATACACGTTACGAATGAGAAGAACTTTAGCATGAAACGGAGAAGGCATCTTGAAAGGGCCCTGTGACGGTGCTGGAGAAACCTCTTCTGAAGTAGGCTTCCCTCAGGTGTCCTATGGTTTCAGTGAGATGAAAATGTTTTCCGTAGTGGGTGTGAAGGCGTAACGGACATGGGCTAGACTTAACTCTCCGTGTCGAATGTGCCTACAGTCATGACATGAAGAACGATGTATGGAAATGAATGATGTGAGCAAGCCTAAGGAAGATGGCATACGTTTGTTTAACTCTAAGAACAAATCTATTTTGTTGCCGTCCTTCGACTACCATCTCTTTTCGTAAGTTTGGAAGCAGCTTGTTAAACCTTGTGTGCAAGAAAATAGTTGGAACCCGCGATCCTGTACAGCGGGTAACACGGTGTGCGGAGGGTTTTCTCCTTTAAGTCCTGTGTCATGCGGGTGGATGGGTCTTCAAATGGACGTGGGCTCGCCTCAGGCCTAGTAGCCTTACACTGAACTCTGAGAAACAAGGCCACGTCAAACAGGCTGTCGTGCGAACATCTTGGATCTTGAAGATAGAAGCCCTTGGAGATATATGTGTTGCTCTCTAAGGGAAGGTTCTTATACTCACCTCTCAAGAAACAAAACTGCAGGGAAATAGTCTTTCCACTACCGCCTACAGGGAAGAATATGGAAGCAATTTCCAACGTTCGCAGTGAAGGCACAAATACTGTGTCATGTACCACAGCTTGAGAAAGAAGTTGTGTCGAACGTTTCTCCCTACTCAGATCTTGTTTCAGGAAGCTAGAAGCATTTTCAGTTTTTCGCCTGAAAGCGTAAGGAAAATGCCATAGGCTGAAGAGTGAAGAAAAATGTGGGTCGAATGTTACCACCAAGTCACAAGTTGTCCCCTATAGAGGTGTGTGTCTGGAAATGGGAGGAAGCGTAAGGAACGTGCTATACACTTAGTTCTACAAATCAACGCTGTGGAGGTGCGGTCCTTCGACTGCCACCTCCTCTGCTAAGAAACGAAGCGGCTTGATGCAAAGTGTGAAAGAAAGCAGAGGGGAAGCGTGATCTACCTTACTCGCGGAACAACATCTTATGGAGGGCTTCTCTCAAAGAACACCATGCATGGGTCACGAAGATAGAAGCGTCTTCCAAAGTATGCGAGTTAGGCAGAGGAAAGGCATACACGAATCTCTGCGAACCAAGTCTATCTCAAACGCGACTTCGAGCTCCCATCTGGGTTCGTGAGGAATTCACAGTCACAAAACGTATGTGTTGAATCCTAAACAAAGGGAGTACTATTCAGTCGGAAGAAACACCACTGCAGAGACACCGGGTTTCTACTAGCATCTCACCCTGGACATGGTGGACTTTTCCAATGCAAAGTGTGAAATCGCAAGGAATGTGCCCCGTGCCTGTCCCACAGACATACTTACTGTAGAATCTCTGTCCCCATTCGAATCTTGTTCTGTGGGAAGTGTTTTCAAGAGTAGGAGAGAGAGCAGATGGAACGTGTCAAGGTTTTCATTGTGAGAAGGAAATCCATCAGGAAAGCCACACACGTAAGGATGAGAAGCACTTTAGCATGAAACGGTGAAGGCATCTTGAATGGGCCCTGTGACGGTGCTGGAGAAACCTCTTCTGAGGTAGGCTTCCCTCAGCTGTGCAACGGTTTCAGTGAGATGAAAGTGTTTTCCCTAGTGGGTGTGAAGGCGTAAGGGACATGGAGTAGACTTAACTCTCCGTGTCGAATGTGCCTACAGTCGTGACATGAAGAACGATGTATGGAAATGGAGGATGTGAGCAAGCCTAAGGAAGATGGCATACGTTTGTTTAACTCTAAGAACAAATCTATATTGTTGCCGTCCTTCGACTACCATCTCTTTTCGTAAGGTAGGAAGCAGCTTGTTAAACCTTGTGTGCAAGGAAAGAGGTGGAACGTGCCTTCCTGTACAGCGGGGAACACGTTGTGCAGAGGGTTTCTCTCCTTTAAGTCCTGTGTCATGCAGGTGGATGGGTCTTCAAATGGACGTGGGCTCCCTTCAGGCCTAGTAGCCTTACACTGAACTCTGAGAAAGAAGGCCTCGTCAAACAGGTTTTCGTGCGAACATCTTGGTTCTTGAAGATAGAAGCCCTTGGAGATATATGTGCTGCTCTCTAAGGGAGGGTTCTTATACTCACCTCTCAAGAAACAAAGCTGCAGGGAAATGATCTTTCCACTACCACCTACAGGGACGAAGATGGAAGCAATTTCCAACGTTCGCAGTGAAGGCACAAATACTGTGTCATGTACCCCTGCTTGAGAAAGAAGTTGTGTCGAAAGTTTCTCCCTACTCAGATCTTGTTTCAGGAAGCTAGAAGTGTTTTCAGTTCTTCGCGTGAAAGGGCAAGGAAAATGCCATAGGCTGAATTGTGAAGAAAAATGTCGGTCGAATGTTACCACCAAGTCACAAGTTGTCCCCTATAGAGGTGTGTGTCTGTAAATTCGAGGAAGCGTAAGGAAAGTGCTATACACTTATTTCTACAAAACAACGCTGTGAAATTGCGGCCGTTCCATGAGGAAGGATCAGTATGGATATGTATTATGTGAGGAAGCATAAGGAGGATTGCCTACCCATGGTTAACTCTAAGAACAAATCTAGAGGTTTGCCGTCCTTCGACGACCAGCTCTTTCCCTACGGATGGAAGCACCTTTTTACAACGTAGTGTAAAAGGAAAGAGACGGAAAGCGCGGTACACTACGGTGAGGAACACGTTGTGTGGAGGGTTTCTCTGCACGAAAGTCTTGTGTCATGAAGTTGGAAGGGCCTTCAAATGTACGCGAGCTCGCCTCAGCAGCGCCTTCCACTGAACTCAGAGAAACAAGGCCACGTCCAACAGGATTTCCTGCTAACCTCTTGGTTCGGGAAGCGTGAAGCCTTTGGAGATATAGGTGTAAGTGTCTAACACTCAGCTCTCAAGGAACAAAACGGTAGAGAAATCGCCTTTCCACTACCATCTACAGGGAAGAAAATGGAGGAAAGTCCCGACGTTAAAAGCGAAGGCACAAATACTGTGCCATATACCACTGCTTGAGAACGAACTTGTATCGAAAGCCTCTCCCAACTCAGATCTTGTTTCGGGAAGATAGAAGCCTTGTCAGTACTTTGTTTGAAAACACCAGGAAAACGCCACACGCTGAATTGTGAAGAAAAATGTGGGTCGAATGTGACAACCAACCCACTAGTAGTCCCCTAGAGAGGTGTGTGTCTGGAAATAGGAGGAAGCATAAGGGACGTGTGATACACTTAAGTCGAAGAAACAACGCTGTGGCGGTGCGGTCCTTCGACTGCCATCTGCTTTGCTAAGGAACGAAGCGGCTTGAAGCAAAGTGTGAAAGAGTACGGAGGGGAAGGAAGAGAGACATACCTTAGTCGCCGAACAACTTCTTATGGAGGGCTTTTCTCAACGAACACCATGGGTCACGAAGAGGGAAGGGTTTTCAAATGTATGTGACTTCGCCAAAGGAAAGGCATACATGAATCTCTGCGAAGCAAGTCCATCTCAAACGCGACTTCGAGCTCCCATCTGGGTTCGCGAGGAATTCATAGTCACAAAACGTATGGGCTGAATCCTAAACAAAGGGAGTACTATGCAGTCTGAAGAAACACCACTGCAGAGAAACCGTGTTTCTACTAACATCTTCCCTGAACATGGTAGACGTTACCCATGTAAGTGTGAAATCGCAAGGAATGTGCCCCGTGCCTGTCCCACAGACATACTTACTGTAGAATGTCTGTCCCCATTCGAACCTTGTTCTGTGAGAAGTGTTTTCAAGAGTAGGAGAGAGAGCAGATGGAACGTGTCAAGGTTTTCACTGTGAGAAAGAAATCCATTAGGAAAGCCATACACGTAAGAATGAGAAGAACTTTAGCATGAAACGGAGAAGGCATCTTGAAAGGGCCCTGTGACGGTGCTGGAGAAACCTCTTCTGAAGTAGGCTTCCCTCAGGTGTCCTATGGTTTCAGTGAGATGAAAATATTTTCCGTAGTGGGGGTGAAGGCGCAAGGGACATGGGCTAGACTTAACTCTCCGTGTCGAATGTGCCTACAGTCATGACATGAAGAACAATGTATGGAAATGGATGATGTGAGCAAGCCTAAGGAAGATGGCATACGTTTGTTTAACTCTAAGAACAAATCTATTTTGTTGCCGTCCTTCGACTACCATCTCTTTTAGTAAGGAAGGAAGCAGCTTGTTAAACCTTGTGTGCAAGGAAAGAGGTGGAACGCGCATTCCTGTACATCGGGAAACACGTTGTGCAGAGAGCTTCTCTCCTTTAAGTCCTGTGTCATGCAGGTGGATGGGGCTTCAAATGGACGTGGGCTCCCTTCAGGCCTAGTAGCCTTACACTGAACTCTGAGAAAGAAGGCCTCGTCAAACAGGTTTTCGTGCAAATATCTTGGTTCTTGAAGATAGAAGCCCTTGGAGATATATATGTTGCTCTCTAAGGGAAGGTTCTTATACTCACCTCTCAAGAAACAAAGCTGCAGGGAAATAGTCTTTCCACTACCACCTACAGGGATGAAGATGGAAGCAATTTCCAACGTTCGCAGTGAAGGCACAAATCTGTGTCAGGTACCACTGCTTGAGAAAGAAGTTGTGTCGAAAGTTTCTCCCTACTCAGATCTTGTTTCAGGAAGCTAGAAACATTTTCAGTTCTTTGCGTGAAAGCGTAAGGAAAATGCCATAGGCTGAATTGTAAAGAAAAATGTGGGTCGAATGTTATCACCAACTCACAAGTTGTCCCCTATAGAGGTGTGTGTATGGAAATCGGAGGAAGCATAAGCAACGAGCTCTGCAATTAATTCTTCAAGAACAATGCTGTGGAGGAGCGGTCCTTCGACTCCCTTCTGCTTTCCTAAGGATCGAAGCGGCTTTACACCAAGTGTGAAGGCTTCTGTCATGAAGTTGGAAGGCCTTCAAATGTAGGCGAGCTAGCCTCAGCAGAGCCTTACGCTGAACTCAGAGAAACAACGGCATGTGAAAACTGATTTCGAGCTCACATCTTGGTTCGGGAAGAATGAAGCCTTCTGAGCTATATGTGTCAGTGCCTTACACTCACCTCTCAAGGAACAACACGGTAGAGGGAGATAGTCCTTCTACTGCCATCTACTGGGAAGAAGATGGAAGAACGTTCCAACGGTCACAGCGAAGGCACAGATACTGGGCCATATAGCGCTGCTTGAGAAAGAAGTCGTGTCGAAAGCTTCTCCCAACTCAGATCTTGTTTCGGTAGAGAGAAGCATAAGCAAAACACTCGTTGTCTCCTAGAGAGGTGTATGTCTGGAAATGAGAGGAAGCGTAAGGAATGTGCTATACACTTGGGTCTACAAAACAGCGCTGTGGAGGTGCGGTCTGTCGACTGCCACCTCCTCTGCTAAGAAACGAAGCGGCTTGAGGCAAAGTGTGAAAGAAAGCAGAGGGGAAGCGTGATCGACCTTACTCGCGGAACAACTTCTTACGGAGGGCTTTTCTCAACGAACACCATGCATGGGTCACGAAGATAGAAGCGTCTTCCAAAGTATGCGAGTTAGGCAGAGGAAAGGCATACACAAATCTGTGAGAACCAAGTCTATCTCAAACGCGACTTCGAGCTCCCACCTGGGTTCGCGAGGAATTCATACTCACAGAACGTATGTGTTGAATCCTAAACCAAGGGAGTACTAATCAGTCTGAAGAAACACCACTGCAGAGAAACCGTGTTTCTACTAACATCTCATCCTGAACATGGTAGACTTTTCCAATGTAAAGTGTGAAATCGCAAGGAATGTGCCCCGTGCCTGTCCCACAGACATACTTAGTGTAGAATGTCTGTCCCCATTCGAATCTTGTTCCGTGGGAAGTGTTTTCAAGAGTAGGAGAGAGAACAGATGGAACGTGTCAAGGTTTTCATTGTGAGAAGGAAATCCATCAGGAAAGCCATACACGTAAGGATGAGAAGCACTTTAGCATGAAACGGTGAAGGCATCTTGAATGGGCCCTGTGACGGTGCTGGAGAAACCTCTTCTGAAGTAGGCTTCCCTCAGCTGTCCTATGGTTTCAGTGCGATGAAAGTGTTTTCCCTAGTGGGTGTGAACGCGTAAGGGACATGGTCTAGACTTAACTCTCCGTGGCGAATGTGCCTACAGTCGTGACATGAAGAACGATGTATGGAAATGGATGATGTGAGCAAGCCTAAGGAAGATGACACTCGTTTCTTTAACTCTAAGAACAAATCTAGAGTGTTGCCGTCCTTCAACTACCATCTCTTTTCGTAAGGTTGGAAGCAGCTTGTTAAACATTGTGTGCAAGGAAAGAGGTGGAACGTGCCTTCCTGTACAGCGGGGAACACGTTGTGCAGAGGGTTTCTCTCCTTTAAGTCCTGTGTCATGCAGGTGGATGGGTCTTCAAATGGACGTGGGCTCCCTTCAGGCCTAGTAGCCTTACACTGAACTCTGAGAAAGAAGGCCTCGTCAAACAGGTTTTCGTGCGAACATCTTGGTTCTTGAAGATAGAAGCCCTTGGAGATATATGTGCTGCTCTCTAAGGGAAGGTTCTTATACTCACCTCTCAAGAAACAAAGCTGCAGGGAAATAGTCTTTCCACTACCACCTACAGGGACGAAGATGGAAGCAATTTCCAACGTTCGCAGTGAAGGCACAAATACTGTGTCATGAACCACTGCTTGAGAAAGAAGTTGTGTCGAAAGTTTCTCCCTACTCAGATCTTGTTTCAGGAAGCTAGAAGTGTTTTCAGTTCTTGGCGTGAAAGCGCAAGGAAAATGCCATAGGCTGAATTGTGAAGAAAAATATGGGTCGAATGTTACCACCAAGTCACAAGTTGTCCCCTATAGAGGTGTGTGTCTGTAAATCGGAGGAAGCGTAAGGAAAGTGCTATACACTTATTTCTACAAAACACTGCTGTGGAAGTGCGGTCGTTCCATGAAAAAGGATGAGTATGGATATGTATTATGTGAGGAAGCATAAGGAGGATTGCCTTCCCATGGTTAACTCTAAGAACAAATCTAGAGGTTTGCCGTCCGTCGATGACCAGCTCTTTCCCTACACATGGAAGCACCTTTTTACAACGTAGTGCAAAAGGAAAGAGACGGAAAGCGCGGTACACTACGGTGAGGAACACGTTGTGTGGAGGGTTTCTCTGCACGAAAGTCTTGTGTCATGAAGTTGGAAGGGCCTTCAAATGTACGCGAGCTCGCCTCAGCAGCGCCTTCCACTGAACTCAGAGAAACAAGGCCACGTCCAACAGGATTTCCTGCTAACCTCTTGGTTCGGGAAGCGTGAAGCCTTTGGAGATATAGGTGTAAGTGTCTAACACTCAGCTCTCAAGGAACAAAACGGTAGAGAAATCGCCTTTCCACTACCATCTACAGGGAAGAAAATGGAGGAAAGTCCCGACGTTAAAAGCGAAGGCACAAATACTGTGCCATATACCACTGCTTGAGAACGAACTTGTATCGAAAGCCTCTCCCAACTCAGATCTTGTTTCGGGAAGATAGAAGCCTTGTCAGTACTTTGTTTGAAAACACCAGGAAAACGCCACACGCTGAATTGTGAAGAAAAATGTGGGTCGAATGTGACAACCAACCCACTAGTAGTCCCCTAGAGAGGTGTGTGTCTGGAAATAGGAGGAAGCATAAGGGACGTGTGATACACTTAAGTCGAAGAAACAACGCTGTGGCGGTGCGGTCCTTCGACTGCCATCTGCTTTGCTAAGGAACGAAGCGGCTTGAAGCAAAGTGTGAAAGAGTACGGAGGGGAAGGAAGAGAGACATACCTTAGTCGCCGAACAACTTCTTATGGAGGGCTTTTCTCAACGAACACCATGGGTCACGAAGAGGGAAGGGTTTTCAAATGTATGTGACTTCGCCAAAGGAAAGGCATACATGAATCTCTGCGAAGCAAGTCCATCTCAAACGCGACTTCGAGCTCCCATCTGGGTTCGCGAGGAATTCATAGTCACAAAACGTATGGGCTGAATCCTAAACAAAGGGAGTACTATGCAGTCTGAAGAAACACCACTGCAGAGAAACCGTGTTTCTACTAACATCTTCCCTGAACATGGTAGACGTTACCCATGTAAGTGTGAAATCGCAAGGAATGTGCCCCGTGCCTGTCCCACAGACATACTTACTGTAGAATGTCTGTCCCCATTCGAACCTTGTTCTGTGAGAAGTGTTTTCAAGAGTAGGAGAGAGAGCAGATGGAACGTGTCAAGGTTTTCACTGTGAGAAAGAAATCCATTAGGAAAGCCATACACGTAAGAATGAGAAGAACTTTAGCATGAAACGGAGAAGGCATCTTGAAAGGGCCCTGTGACGGTGCTGGAGAAACCTCTTCTGAAGTAGGCTTCCCTCAGGTGTCCTATGGTTTCAGTGAGATGAAAATGTTTTCCGTAGTGGGGGTGAAGGCGCAAGGGACATGGGCTAGACTTAACTCTCCGTGTCGAATGTGCCTACAGTCATGACATGAAGAACAATGTATGGAAATGGATGATGTGAGCAAGCCTAAGGAAGATGGCATACGTTTGTTTAACTCTAAGAACAAATCTATTTTGTTGCCGTCCTTCGACTACCATCTCTTTTAGTAAGGAAGGAAGCAGCTTGTTAAACCTTGTGTGCAAGGAAAGAGGTGGAACGCGCATTCCTGTACATCGGGAAACACGTTGTGCAGAGAGCTTCTCTCCTTTAAGTCCTGTGTCATGCAGGTGGATGGGGCTTCAAATGGACGTGGGCTCCCTTCAGGCCTAGTAGCCTTACACTGAACTCTGAGAAAGAAGGCCTCGTCAAACAGGTTTTCGTGCGAACATCTTGGTTCTTGAAGATAGAAGCCCTTGGAGATATATGTGTTGCTCTCTAAGGGAAGGTTCTTATACTCACCTCTCAAGAAACAAAGCTGCAGGGAAATAGTCTTTCCACTACCACCTACAGGGATGAAGATGGAAGCAATTTCCAACGTTCGCAGTGAAGGCACAAATCTGTGTCAGGTACCACTGCTTGAGAAAGAAGTTGTGTCGAAAGTTTCTCCCTACTCAGATCTTGTTTCAGGAAGCTAGAAACATTTTCAGTTCTTTGCGTGAAAGCGTAAGGAAAATGCCATAGGCTGAATTGTAAAGAAAAATGTGGGTCGAATGTTACCACCAACTCACAAGTTGTCCCCTATAGAGGTGTGTGTATGGAAATCGGAGGAAGCATAAGCAACGAGCTCTGCAATTAATTCTTCAAGAACAATGCTGTGGAGGAGCGGTCCTTCGACTCCCTTCTGCTTTCCTAAGGATCGAAGCGGCTTTACACCAAGTGTGAAGGCTTCTGTCATGAAGTTGGAAGGCCTTCAAATGTAGGCGAGCTAGCCTCAGCAGAGCCTTACGCTGAACTCAGAGAAACAACGGCATGTGAAAACTGATTTCGAGCTCACATCTTGGTTCGGGAAGAATGAAGCCTTCTGAGCTATATGTGTCAGTGCCTTACACTCACCTCTCAAGGAACAACACGGTAGAGGGAGATAGTCCTTCTACTGCCATCTACTGGGAAGAAGATGGAAGAACGTTCCAACGGTCACAGCGAAGGCACAGGTACTGGGCCATATAGCGCTGCTTGAGAAAGAAGTCGTGTCGAAAGCTTCTCCCAACTCAGATCTTGTTTCGGTAGAGAGAAGCATAAGCAAAACACTCGTTGTCTCCTAGAGAGGTGTATGTCTGGAAATGAGAGGAAGCGTAAGGAATGTGCTATACACTTGGGTCTACAAAACAGCGCTGTGGAGGTGCGGTCTTTCGACTGCCACCTCCTCTGCTAAGAAACGAAGCGGCTTGAGGCAAAGTGTGAAAGAAAGCAGAGGGGAAGCGTGATCGACCTTACTCGCGGAACAACTTCTTACGGAGGGCTTTTCTCAACGAACACCATGCATGGGTCACGAAGATAGAAGCGTCTTCCAAAGTATGCGAGTTAGGCAGAGGAAAGGCATACACAAATCTGTGAGAACCAAGTCTATCTCAAACGCGACTTCGAGCTCCCACCTGGGTTCGCGAGGAATTCATACTCACAGAACGTATGTGTTGAATCCTAAACCAAGGGAGTACTAATCAGTCTGAAGAAACACCACTGCAGAGAAACCGTGTTTCTACTAACATCTCACCCTGAACATGGTAGACTTTTCCAATGTAAAGTGTGAAATCGCAAGGAATGTGCCCCGTGCCTGTCCCACAGACATACTTAGTGTAGAATGTCTGTCCCCATTCGAATCTTGTTCCGTGGGAAGTGTTTTCAAGAGTAGGAGAGAGAACAGATGGAACGTGTCAAGGTTTTCATTGTGAGAAGGAAATCCATCAGGAAAGCCATACACGTAAGGATGAGAAGCACTTTAGCATGAAACGGTGAAGGCATCTTGAATGGGCCCTGTGACGGTGCTGGAGAAACCTCTTCTGAAGTAGGCTTCCCTCAGCTGTCCTATGGTTTCAGTGCGATGAAAGTGTTTTCCCTAGCGGGTGTGAACGCGTAAGGGACATGGTCTAGACTTAACTCTCCGTGGCGAATGTGCCTACAGTCGTGACATGAAGAACGATGTATGGAAATGGATGATGTGAGCAAGCCTAAGGAAGATGGCACTCGTTTCTTTAACTCTAAGAACAAATCTAGAGTGTTGCCGTCCTTCGACTACCATCTCTTTTCGTAAGGTTGGAAGCAGCTTGTTAAACATTGTGTGCAAGGAAAGAGGTGGAACGTGCCTTCCTGTACAGCGGGGAACACGTTGTGCAGAGGGTTTCTCTCCTTTAAGTCCTGTGTCATGCAGGTGGATGGGTCTTCAAATGGACGTGGGCTCCCTTCAGGCCTAGTAGCCTTACACTGAACTCTGAGAAAGAAGGCCTCGTCAAACAGGTTTTCGTGCGAACATCTTGGTTCTTGAAGATAGAAGCCCTTGGAGATATATGTGCTGCTCTCTAAGGGAAGGTTCTTATACTCACCTCTCAAGAAACAAAGCTGCAGGGAAATAGTCTTTCCACTACCACCTACAGGGACGAAGATGGAAGCAATTTCCAACGTTCGCAGTGAAGGCACAAATACTGTGTCATGTACCACTGCTTGAGAAAGAAGTTGTGTCGAAAGTTTCTCCCTCCTCAGATCTTGTTTCAGGAAGCTAGAAGTGTTTTCAGTTCTTCGCGTGAAAGCGCAAGGAAAATGCCATAGGCTGAATTGTGAAGAAAAATGTGGGTCGAATGTTACCACCAAGTCACAAGTTGTCCCCTATAGAGGTGTGTGTCTGTAAATCGGAGGAAGCGTAAGGAAAGTGCTATACACTTATTTCTACAAAACACCGCTGTGGAAGTGCGGCCGTTCCATGAGGAAGGATGAGTATGGATATGTATTATGTGAGGAAGCATAAGGAGGATTGCCTACCCATGGTTAACTCTAAGAACAAATCTAGAGGTTTGCCGTCCTTCGACGACCAGCTCTTTCCCTACGGATGGAAGCACCTTTTTACAACGTAGTGTAAAAGGAAAGAGACGGAAAGCGCGGTACACTACGGTGAGGAACACGTTGTGTGGAGGGTTTCTCTGCACGAAAGTCTTGTGTCATGAAGTTGGAAGGGCCTTCAAATGTACGCGAGCTCGCCTCAGCAGCGCCTTCCACTGAACTCAGAGAAACAAGGCCACGTCCAACAGGATTTCCTGCTAACCTCTTGGTTCGGGAAGCGTGAAGCCTTTGGAGATATAGGTGTAAGTGTCTAACACTCAGCTCTCAAGGAACAAAACGGTAGAGAAATCGCCTTTCCACTACCATCTACAGGGAAGAAAATGGAGGAAAGTCCCGACGTTAAAAGCGAAGGCACAAATACTGTGCCATATACCACTGCTTGAGAACGAACTTGTATCGAAAGCCTCTCCCAACTCAGATCTTGTTTCGGGAAGATAGAAGCCTTGTCAGTACTTTGTTTGAAAACACCAGGAAAACGCCACACGCTGAATTGTGAAGAAAAATGTGGGTCGAATGTGACAACCAACCCACTAGTAGTCCCCTAGAGAGGTGTGTGTCTGGAAATAGGAGGAAGCATAAGGGACGTGTGATACACTTAAGTCGAAGAAACAACGCTGTGGCGGTGCGGTCCTTCGACTGCCATCTGCTTTGCTAAGGAACGAAGCGGCTTGAAGCAAAGTGTGAAAGAGTACGGAGGGGAAGGAAGAGAGACATACCTTAGTCGCCGAACAACTTCTTATGGAGGGCTTTTCTCAACGAACACCATGGGTCACGAAGAGGGAAGGGTTTTCAAATGTATGTGACTTCGCCAAAGGAAAGGCATACATGAATCTCTGCGAAGCAAGTCCATCTCAAACGCGACTTCGAGCTCCCATCTGGGTTCGCGAGGAATTCATAGTCACAAAACGTATGGGTTGAATCCTAAACAAAGGGAGTACTATGCAGTCTGAAGAAACACCACTGCAGAGAAACCGTGTTTCTACTAACATCTTCCCTGAACATGGTAGACGTTACCCATGTAAGTGTGAAATCGCAAGGAATGTGCCCCGTGCCTGTCCCACAGACATACTTACTGTAGAATGTCTGTCCCCATTCGAACCTTGTTCTGTGAGAAGTGTTTTCAAGAGTAGGAGAGAGAGCAGATGGAACGTGTCAAGGTTTTCACTGTGAGAAAGAAATCCATTAGGAAAGCCATACACGTAAGAATGAGAAGAACTTTAGCATGAAACGGAGAAGGCATCTTGAAAGGGCCCTGTGACGGTGCTGGAGAAACCTCTTCTGAAGTAGGCTTCCCTCAGGTGTCCTATGGTTTCAGTGAGATGAAAATGTTTTCCGTAGTGGGGGTGAAGGCGCAAGGGACATGGGCTAGACTTAACTCTCCGTGTCGAATGTGCCTACAGTCATGACATGAAGAACAATGTATGGAAATGGATGATGTGAGCAAGCCTAAGGAAGATGGCATACGTTTGTTTAACTCTAAGAACAAATCTATTTTGTTGCCGTCCTTCGACTACCATCTCTTTTAGTAAGGAAGGAAGCAGCTTGTTAAACCTTGTGTGCAAGGAAAGAGGTGGAACGCGCATTCCTGTACATCGGGAAACACGTTGTGCAGAGAGCTTCTCTCCTTTAAGTCCTGTGTCATGCAGGTGGATGGGGCTTCAAATGGACGTGGGCTCCCTTCAGGCCTAGTAGCCTTACACTGAACTCTGAGAAAGAAGGCCTCGTCAAACAGGTTTTCGTGCGAACATCTTGGTTCTTGAAGATAGAAGCCCTTGGAGATATATGTGTTGCTCTCTAAGGGAAGGTTCTTATACTCACCTCTCAAGAAACAAAGCTGCAGGGAAATAGTCTTTCCACTACCACCTACAGGGATGAAGATGGAAGCAATTTCCAACGTTCGCAGTGAAGGCACAAATCTGTGTCAGGTACCACTGCTTGAGAAAGAAGTTGTGTCGAAAGTTTCTCCCTACTCAGATCTTGTTTCAGGAAGCTAGAAACATTTTCAGTTCTTTGCGTGAAAGCGTAAGGAAAATGCCATAGGCTGAATTGTAAAGAAAAATGTGGGTCGAATGTTACCACCAACTCACAAGTTGTCCCCTATAGAGGTGTGTGTATGGAAATCGGAGGAAGCATAAGCAACGAGCTCTGCAATTAATTCTTCAAGAACAATGCTGTGGAGGAGCGGTCCTTCGACTCCCTTCTGCTTTCCTAAGGATCGAAGCGGCTTTACACCAAGTGTGAAGGCTTCTGTCATGAAGTTGGAAGGCCTTCAAATGTAGGCGAGCTAGCCTCAGCAGAGCCTTACGCTGAACTCAGAGAAACAACGGCATGTGAAAACTGATTTCGAGCTCACATCTTGGTTCGGGAAGAATGAAGCCTTCTGAGCTATATGTGTCAGTGCCTTACACTCACCTCTCAAGGAACAACACGGTAGAGGGAGATAGTCCTTCTACTGCCATCTACTGGGAAGAAGATGGAAGAACGTTCCAACGGTCACAGCGAAGGCACAGGTACTGGGCCATATAGCGCTGCTTGAGAAAGAAGTCGTGTCGAAAGCTTCTCCCAACTCAGATCTTGTTTCGGTAGAGAGAAGCATAAGCAAAACACTCGTTGTCTCCTAGAGAGGTGTATGTCTGGAAATGAGAGGAAGCGTAAGGAATGTGCTATACACTTGGGTCTACAAAACAGCGCTGTGGAGGTGCGGTCTTTCGACTGCCACCTCCTCTGCTAAGAAACGAAGCGGCTTGAGGCAAAGTGTGAAAGAAAGCAGAGGGGAAGCGTGATCGACCTTACTCGCGGAACAACTTCTTACGGAGGGCTTTTCTCAACGAACACCATGCATGGGTCACGAAGATAGAAGCGTCTTCCAAAGTATGCGAGTTAGGCAGAGGAAAGGCATACACAAATCTGTGAGAACCAAGTCTATCTCAAACGCGACTTCGAGCTCCCACCTGGGTTCGCGAGGAATTCATACTCACAGAACGTATGTGTTGAATCCTAAACCAAGGGAGTACTAATCAGTCTGAAGAAACACCACTGCAGAGAAACCGTGTTTCTACTAACATCTCACCCTGAACATGGTAGACTTTTCCAATGTAAAGTGTGAAATCGCAAGGAATGTGCCCCGTGCCTGTCCCACAGACATACTTAGTGTAGAATGTCTGTCCCCATTCGAATCTTGTTCCGTGGGAAGTGTTTTCAAGAGTAGGAGAGAGAACAGATGGAACGTGTCAAGGTTTTCATTGTGAGAAGGAAATCCATCAGGAAAGCCATACACGTAAGGATGAGAAGCACTTTAGCATGAAACGGTGAAGGCATCTTGAATGGGCCCTGTGACGGTGCTGGAGAAACCTCTTCTGAAGTAGGCTTCCCTCAGCTGTCCTATGGTTTCAGTGCGATGAAAGTGTTTTCCCTAGCGGGTGTGAACGCGTAAGGGACATGGTCTAGACTTAACTCTCCGTGGCGAATGTGCCTACAGTCGTGACATGAAGAACGATGTATGGAAATGGATGATGTGAGCAAGCCTAAGGAAGATGGCACTCGTTTCTTTAACTCTAAGAACAAATCTAGAGTGTTGCCGTCCTTCGACTACCATCTCTTTTCGTAAGGTTGGAAGCAGCTTGTTAAACATTGTGTGCAAGGAAAGAGGTGGAACGTGCCTTCCTGTACAGCGGGGAACACGTTGTGCAGAGGGTTTCTCTCCTTTAAGTCCTGTGTCATGCAGGTGGATGGGTCTTCAAATGGACGTGGGCTCCCTTCAGGCCTAGTAGCCTTACACTGAACTCTGAGAAAGAAGGCCTCGTCAAACAGGTTTTCGTGCGAACATCTTGGTTCTTGAAGATAGAAGCCCTTGGAGATATATGTGCTGCTCTCTAAGGGAAGGTTCTTATACTCACCTCTCAAGAAACAAAGCTGCAGGGAAATAGTCTTTCCACTACCACCTACAGGGACGAAGATGGAAGCAATTTCCAACGTTCGCAGTGAAGGCACAAATACTGTGTCATGTACCGCTGCTTGAGAAAGAAGTTGTGTCGAAAGTTTCTCCCTCCTCAGATCTTGTTTCAGGAAGCTAGAAGTGTTTTCAGTTCTTCGCGTGAAAGCGCAAGGAAAATGCCATAGGCTGAATTGTGAAGAAAAATGTGGGTCGAATGTTACCACCAAGTCACAAGTTGTCCCCTATAGAGGTGTGTGTCTGTAAATCGGAGGAAGCGTAAGGAAAGTGCTATACACTTATTTCTACAAAACACCGCTGTGGAAGTGCGGCCGTTCCATGAGGAAGGATGAGTATGGATATGTATTATGTGAGGAAGCATAAGGAGGATTGCCTACCCATGGTTAACTCTAAGAACAAATCTAGAGGTTTGCCGTCCTTCGACGACCAGCTCTTTCCCTACGGATGGAAGCACCTTTTTACAACGTAGTGTAAAAGGAAAGAGACGGAAAGCGCGGTACACTACGGTGAGGAACACGTTGTGTGGAGGGTTTCTCTGCACGAAAGTCTTGTGTCATGAAGTTGGAAGGGCCTTCAAATGTACGCGAGCTCGCCTCAGCAGCGCCTTCCACTGAACTCAGAGAAACAAGGCCACGTCCAACAGGATTTCCTGCTAACCTCTTGGTTCGGGAAGCGTGAAGCCTTTGGAGATATAGGTGTAAGTGTCTAACACTCAGCTCTCAAGGAACAAAACGGTAGAGAAATCGCCTTTCCACTACCATCTACAGGGAAGAAAATGGAGGAAAGTCCCGACGTTAAAAGCGAAGGCACAAATACTGTGCCATATACCACTGCTTGAGAACGAACTTGTATCGAAAGCCTCTCCCAACTCAGATCTTGTTTCGGGAAGATAGAAGCCTTGTCAGTACTTTGTTTGAAAACACCAGGAAAACGCCACACGCTGAATTGTGAAGAAAAATGTGGGTCGAATGTGACAACCAACCCACTAGTAGTCCCCTAGAGAGGTGTGTGTCTGGAAATAGGAGGAAGCATAAGGGACGTGTGATACACTTAAGTCGAAGAAACAACGCTGTGGCGGTGCGGTCCTTCGACTGCCATCTGCTTTGCTAAGGAACGAAGCGGCTTGAAGCAAAGTGTGAAAGAGTACGGAGGGGAAGGAAGAGAGACATACCTTAGTCGCCGAACAACTTCTTATGGAGGGCTTTTCTCAACGAACACCATGGGTCACGAAGAGGGAAGGGTTTTCAAATGTATGTGACTTCGCCAAAGGAAAGGCATACATGAATCTCTGCGAAGCAAGTCCATCTCAAATGCGACTTCGAGCTCCCATCTGGGTTCGCGAGGAATTCATAGTCACAAAACGTATGGGTTGAATCCTAAGCAAAGGGAGTACTATGCAGTCTGAAGAAACACCACTGCAGAGAAACCGTGTTTCTACTAACATCTTCCCTGAACATGGTAGACGTTACCCATGTAAGTGTGAAATCGCAAGGAATGTGCCCCGTGCCTGTCCCACAGACATACTTACTGTAGAATGTCTGTCCCCATTCGAACCTTGTTCTGTGAGAAGTGTTTTCAAGAGTAGGAGAGAGAGCAGATGGAACGTGTCAAGGTTTTCATTGTGAGAAAGAAATCCATTAGGAAAGCCATACACGTTACGAATGAGAAGAACTTTAGCATGAAACGGAGAAGGCATCTTGAAAGGGCCCTGTGACGGTGCTGGAGAAACCTCTTCTGAAGTAGGCTTCCCTCAGGTGTCCTATGGTTTCAGTGAGATGAAAATGTTTTCCGTAGTGGGTGTGAAGGCGTAACGGACATGGGCTAGACTTAACTCTCCGTGTCGAATGTGCCTACAGTCATGACATGAAGAACGATGTATGGAAATGAATGATGTGAGCAAGCCTAAGGAAGATGGCATACGTTTGTTTAACTCTAAGAACAAATCTATTTTGTTGCCGTCCTTCGACTACCATCTCTTTTCGTAAGTTTGGAAGCAGCTTGTTAAACCTTGTGTGCAAGAAAATAGTTGGAACCCGCGATCCTGTACAGCGGGTAACACGGTGTGCGGAGGGTTTTCTCCTTTAAGTCCTGTGTCATGCGGGTGGATGGGTCTTCAAATGGACGTGGGCTCGCCTCAGGCCTAGTAGCCTTACACTGAACTCTGAGAAACAAGGCCACGTCAAACAGGCTGTCGTGCGAACATCTTGGATCTTGAAGATAGAAGCCCTTGGAGATATATGTGTTGCTCTCTAAGGGAAGGTTCTTATACTCACCTCTCAAGAAACAAAACTGCAGGGAAATAGTCTTTCCACTACCGCCTACAGGGAAGAATATGGAAGCAATTTCCAACGTTCGCAGTGAAGGCACAAATACTGTGTCATGTACCACAGCTTGAGAAAGAAGTTGTGTCGAACGTTTCTCCCTACTCAGATCTTGTTTCAGGAAGCTAGAAGCATTTTCAGTTTTTCGCCTGAAAGCGTAAGGAAAATGCCATAGGCTGAAGAGTGAAGAAAAATGTGGGTCGAATGTTACCACCAAGTCACAAGTTGTCCCCTATAGAGGTGTGTGTCTGGAAATGGGAGGAAGCGTAAGGAACGTGCTATACACTTAGTTCTACAAATCAACGCTGTGGAGGTGCGGTCCTTCGACTGCCACCTCCTCTGCTAAGAAACGAAGCGGCTTGATGCAAAGTGTGAAAGAAAGCAGAGGGGAAGCGTGATCTACCTTACTCGCGGAACAACATCTTATGGAGGGCTTCTCTCAAAGAACACCATGCATGGGTCACGAAGATAGAAGCGTCTTCCAAAGTATGCGAGTTAGGCAGAGGAAAGGCATACACGAATCTCTGCGAACCAAGTCTATCTCAAACGCGACTTCGAGCTCCCATCTGGGTTCGTGAGGAATTCACAGTCACAAAACGTATGTGTTGAATCCTAAACAAAGGGAGTACTATTCAGTCGGAAGAAACACCACTGCAGAGACACCGGGTTTCTACTAGCATCTCACCCTGGACATGGTGGACTTTTCCAATGCAAAGTGTGAAATCGCAAGGAATGTGCCCCGTGCCTGTCCCACAGACATACTTACTGTAGAATCTCTGTCCCCATTCGAATCTTGTTCTGTGGGAAGTGTTTTCAAGAGTAGGAGAGAGAGCAGATGGAACGTGTCAAGGTTTTCATTGTGAGAAGGAAATCCATCAGGAAAGCCACACACGTAAGGATGAGAAGCACTTTAGCATGAAACGGTGAAGGCATCTTGAATGGGCCCTGTGACGGTGCTGGAGAAACCTCTTCTGAGGTAGGCTTCCCTCAGCTGTGCAACGGTTTCAGTGAGATGAAAGTGTTTTCCCTAGTGGGTGTGAAGGCGTAAGGGACATGGAGTAGACTTAACTCTCCGTGTCGAATGTGCCTACAGTCGTGACATGAAGAACGATGTATGGAAATGGAGGATGTGAGCAAGCCTAAGGAAGATGGCATACGTTTGTTTAACTCTAAGAACAAATCTATATTGTTGCCGTCCTTCGACTACCATCTCTTTTCGTAAGGTAGGAAGCAGCTTGTTAAACCTTGTGTGCAAGGAAAGAGGTGGAACGTGCCTTCCTGTACAGCGGGGAACACGTTGTGCAGAGGGTTTCTCTCCTTTAAGTCCTGTGTCATGCAGGTGGATGGGTCTTCAAATGGACGTGGGCTCCCTTCAGGCCTAGTAGCCTTACACTGAACTCTGAGAAAGAAGGCCTCGTCAAACAGGTTTTCGTGCGAACATCTTGGTTCTTGAAGATAGAAGCCCTTGGAGATATATGTGCTGCTCTCTAAGGGAGGGTTCTTATACTCACCTCTCAAGAAACAAAGCTGCAGGGAAATGATCTTTCCACTACCACCTACAGGGACGAAGATGGAAGCAATTTCCAACGTTCGCAGTGAAGGCACAAATACTGTGTCATGTACCCCTGCTTGAGAAAGAAGTTGTGTCGAAAGTTTCTCCCTACTCAGATCTTGTTTCAGGAAGCTAGAAGTGTTTTCAGTTCTTCGCGTGAAAGGGCAAGGATAATGCCATAGGCTGAATTGTGAAGAAAAATGTCGGTCGAATGTTACCACCAAGTCACAAGTTGTCCCCTATAGAGGTGTGTGTCTGTAAATTCGAGGAAGCGTAAGGAAAGTGCTATACACTTATTTCTACAAAACAACGCTGTGAAATTGCGGCCGTTCCATGAGGAAGGATCAGTATGGATATGTATTATGTGAGGAAGCATAAGGAGGATTGCCTACCCATGGTTAACTCTAAGAACAAATCTAGAGGTTTGCCGTCCTTCGACGACCAGCTCTTTCCCTACGGATGGAAGCACCTTTTTACAACGTAGTGTAAAAGGAAAGAGACGGAAAGCGCGGTACACTACGGTGAGGAACACGTTGTGTGGAGGGTTTCTCTGCACGAAAGTCTTGTGTCATGAAGTTGGAAGGGCCTTCAAATGTACGCGAGCTCGCCTCAGCAGCGCCTTCCACTGAACTCAGAGAAACAAGGCCACGTCCAACAGGATTTCCTGCTAACCTCTTGGTTCGGGAAGCGTGAAGCCTTTGGAGATATAGGTGTAAGTGTCTAACACTCAGCTCTCAAGGAACAAAACGGTAGAGAAATCGCCTTTCCACTACCATCTACAGGGAAGAAAATGGAGGAAAGTCCCGACGTTAAAAGCGAAGGCACAAATACTGTGCCATATACCACTGCTTGAGAACGAACTTGTATCGAAAGCCTCTCCCAACTCAGATCTTGTTTCGGGAAGATAGAAGCCTTGTCAGTACTTTGTTTGAAAACACCAGGAAAACGCCACACGCTGAATTGTGAAGAAAAATGTGGGTCGAATGTGACAACCAACCCACTAGTAGTCCCCTAGAGAGGTGTGTGTCTGGAAATAGGAGGAAGCATAAGGGACGTGTGATACACTTAAGTCGAAGAAACAACGCTGTGGCGGTGCGGTCCTTCGACTGCCATCTGCTTTGCTAAGGAACGAAGCGGCTTGAAGCAAAGTGTGAAAGAGTACGGAGGGGAAGGAAGAGAGACATACCTTAGTCGCCGAACAACTTCTTATGGAGGGCTTTTCTCAACGAACACCATGGGTCACGAAGAGGGAAGGGTTTTCAAATGTATGTGACTTCGCCAAAGGAAAGGCATACATGAATCTCTGCGAAGCAAGTCCATCTCAAACGCGACTTCGAGCTCCCATCTGGGTTCGCGAGGAATTCATAGTCACAAAACGTATGGGTTGAATCCTAAACAAAGGGAGTACTATGCAGTCTGAAGAAACACCACTGCAGAGAAACCGTGTTTCTACTAACATCTTCCCTGAACATGGTAGACGTTACCCATGTAAGTGTGAAATCGCAAGGAATGTGCCCCGTGCCTGTCCCACAGACATACTTACTGTAGAATGTCTGTCCCCATTCGAACCTTGTTCTGTGAGAAGTGTTTTCAAGAGTAGGAGAGAGAGCAGATGGAACGTGTCAAGGTTTTCACTGTGAGAAAGAAATCCATTAGGAAAGCCATACACGTAAGAATGAGAAGAACTTTAGCATGAAACGGAGAAGGCATCTTGAAAGGGCCCTGTGACGGTGCTGGAGAAACCTCTTCTGAAGTAGGCTTCCCTCAGGTGTCCTATGGTTTCAGTGAGATGAAAATGTTTTCCGTAGTGGGGGTGAAGGCGCAAGGGACATGGGCTAGACTTAACTCTCCGTGTCGAATGTGCCTACAGTCATGACATGAAGAACAATGTATGGAAATGGATGATGTGAGCAAGCCTAAGGAAGATGGCATACGTTTGTTTAACTCTAAGAACAAATCTATTTTGTTGCCGTCCTTCGACTACCATCTCTTTTAGTAAGGAAGGAAGCAGCTTGTTAAACCTTGTGTGCAAGGAAAGAGGTGGAACGCGCATTCCTGTACATCGGGAAACACGTTGTGCAGAGAGCTTCTCTCCTTTAAGTCCTGTGTCATGCAGGTGGATGGGGCTTCAAATGGACGTGGGCTCCCTTCAGGCCTAGTAGCCTTACACTGAACTCTGAGAAAGAAGGCCTCGTCAAACAGGTTTTCGTGCAAACATCTTGGTTCTTGAAGATAGAAGCCCTTGGAGATATATATGTTGCTCTCTAAGGGAAGGTTCTTATACTCACCTCTCAAGAAACAAAGCTGCAGGGAAATAGTCTTTCCACTACCACCTACAGGGATGAAGATGGAAGCAATTTCCAACGTTCGCAGTGAAGGCACAAATCTGTGTCAGGTACCACTGCTTGAGAAAGAAGTTGTGTCGAAAGTTTCTCCCTACTCAGATCTTGTTTCAGGAAGCTAGAAACATTTTCAGTTCTTTGCGTGAAAGCGTAAGGAAAATGCCATAGGCTGAATTGTAAAGAAAAATGTGGGTCGAATGTTATCACCAACTCACAAGTTGTCCCCTATAGAGGTGTGTGTATGGAAATCGGAGGAAGCATAAGCAACGAGCTCTGCAATTAATTCTTCAAGAACAATGCTGTGGAGGAGCGGTCCTTCGACTCCCTTCTGCTTTCCTAAGGATCGAAGCGGCTTTACACCAAGTGTGAAGGCTTCTGTCATGAAGTTGGAAGGCCTTCAAATGTAGGCGAGCTAGCCTCAGCAGAGCCTTACGCTGAACTCAGAGAAACAACGGCATGTGAAAACTGATTTCGAGCTCACATCTTGGTTCGGGAAGAATGAAGCCTTCTGAGCTATATGTGTCAGTGCCTTACACTCACCTCTCAAGGAACAACACGGTAGAGGGAGATAGTCCTTCTACTGCCATCTACTGGGAAGAAGATGGAAGAACGTTCCAACGGTCACAGCGAAGGCACAGATACTGGGCCATATAGCGCTGCTTGAGAAAGAAGTCGTGTCGAAAGCTTCTCCCAACTCAGATCTTGTTTCGGTAGAGAGAAGCATAAGCAAAACACTCGTTGTCTCCTAGAGAGGTGTATGTCTGGAAATGAGAGGAAGCGTAAGGAATGTGCTATACACTTGGGTCTACAAAACAGCGCTGTGGAGGTGCGGTCTGTCGACTGCCACCTCCTCTGCTAAGAAACGAAGCGGCTTGAGGCAAAGTGTGAAAGAAAGCAGAGGGGAAGCGTGATCGACCTTACTCGCGGAACAACTTCTTACGGAGGGCTTTTCTCAACGAACACCATGCATGGGTCACGAAGATAGAAGCGTCTTCCAAAGTATGCGAGTTAGGCAGAGGAAAGGCATACACAAATCTGTGAGAACCAAGTCTATCTCAAACGCGACTTCGAGCTCCCACCTGGGTTCGCGAGGAATTCATACTCACAGAACGTATGTGTTGAATCCTAAACCAAGGGAGTACTAATCAGTCTGAAGAAACACCACTGCAGAGAAACCGTGTTTCTACTAACATCTCATCCTGAACATGGTAGACTTTTCCAATGTAAAGTGTGAAATCGCAAGGAATGTGCCCCGTGCCTGTCCCACAGACATACTTAGTGTAGAATGTCTGTCCCCATTCGAATCTTGTTCCGTGGGAAGTGTTTTCAAGAGTAGGAGAGAGAACAGATGGAACGTGTCAAGGTTTTCATTGTGAGAAGGAAATCCATCAGGAAAGCCATACACGTAAGGATGAGAAGCACTTTAGCATGAAACGGTGAAGGCATCTTGAATGGGCCCTGTGACGGTGCTGGAGAAACCTCTTCTGAAGTAGGCTTCCCTCAGCTGTCCTATGGTTTCAGTGCGATGAAAGTGTTTTCCCTAGTGGGTGTGAACGCGTAAGGGACATGGTCTAGACTTAACTCTCCGTGGCGAATGTGCCTACAGTCGTGACATGAAGAACGATGTATGGAAATGGATGATGTGAGCAAGCCTAAGGAAGATGACACTCGTTTCTTTAACTCTAAGAACAAATCTAGAGTGTTGCCGTCCTTCAACTACCATCTCTTTTCGTAAGGTTGGAAGCAGCTTGTTAAACATTGTGTGCAAGGAAAGAGGTGGAACGTGCCTTCCTGTACAGCGGGGAACACGTTGTGCAGAGGGTTTCTCTCCTTTAAGTCCTGTGTCATGCAGGTGGATGGGTCTTCAAATGGACGTGGGCTCCCTTCAGGCCTAGTAGCCTTACACTGAACTCTGAGAAAGAAGGCCTCGTCAAACAGGTTTTCGTGCGAACATCTTGGTTCTTGAAGATAGAAGCCCTTGGAGATATATGTGCTGCTCTCTAAGGGAAGGTTCTTATACTCACCTCTCAAGAAACAAAGCTGCAGGGAAATAGTCTTTCCACTACCACCTACAGGGACGAAGATGGAAGCAATTTCCAACGTTCGCAGTGAAGGCACAAATACTGTGTCATGAACCACTGCTTGAGAAAGAAGTTGTGTCGAAAGTTTCTCCCTACTCAGATCTTGTTTCAGGAAGCTAGAAGTGTTTTCAGTTCTTGGCGTGAAAGCGCAAGGAAAATGCCATAGGCTGAATTGTGAAGAAAAATATGGGTCGAATGTTACCACCAAGTCACAAGTTGTCCCCTATAGAGGTGTGTGTCTGTAAATCGGAGGAAGCGTAAGGAAAGTGCTATACACTTATTTCTACAAAACACTGCTGTGGAAGTGCGGTCGTTCCATGAAAAAGGATGAGTATGGATATGTATTATGTGAGGAAGCATAAGGAGGATTGCCTTCCCATGGTTAACTCTAAGAACAAATCTAGAGGTTTGCCGTCCGTCGATGACCAGCTCTTTCCCTACACATGGAAGCACCTTTTTACAACGTAGTGCAAAAGGAAAGAGACGGAAAGCGCGGTACACTACGGTGAGGAACACGTTGTGTGGAGGGTTTCTCTGCACGAAAGTCTTGTGTCATGAAGTTGGAAGGGCCTTCAAATGTACGCGAGCTCGCCTCAGCAGCGCCTTCCACTGAACTCAGAGAAACAAGGCCACGTCCAACAGGATTTCCTGCTAACCTCTTGGTTCGGGAAGCGTGAAGCCTTTGGAGATATAGGTGTAAGTGTCTAACACTCAGCTCTCAAGGAACAAAACGGTAGAGAAATCGCCTTTCCACTACCATCTACAGGGAAGAAAATGGAGGAAAGTCCCGACGTTAAAAGCGAAGGCACAAATACTGTGCCATATACCACTGCTTGAGAACGAACTTGTATCGAAAGCCTCTCCCAACTCAGATCTTGTTTCGGGAAGATAGAAGCCTTGTCAGTACTTTGTTTGAAAACACCAGGAAAACGCCACACGCTGAATTGTGAAGAAAAATGTGGGTCGAATGTGACAACCAACCCACTAGTAGTCCCCTAGAGAGGTGTGTGTCTGGAAATAGGAGGAAGCATAAGGGACGTGTGATACACTTAAGTCGAAGAAACAACGCTGTGGCGGTGCGGTCCTTCGACTGCCATCTGCTTTGCTAAGGAACGAAGCGGCTTGAAGCAAAGTGTGAAAGAGTACGGAGGGGAAGGAAGAGAGACATACCTTAGTCGCCGAACAACTTCTTATGGAGGGCTTTTCTCAACGAACACCATGGGTCACGAAGAGGGAAGGGTTTTCAAATGTATGTGACTTCGCCAAAGGAAAGGCATACATGAATCTCTGCGAAGCAAGTCCATCTCAAACGCGACTTCGAGCTCCCATCTGGGTTCGCGAGGAATTCATAGTCACAAAACGTATGGGCTGAATCCTAAACAAAGGGAGTACTATGCAGTCTGAAGAAACACCACTGCAGAGAAACCGTGTTTCTACTAACATCTTCCCTGAACATGGTAGACGTTACCCATGTAAGTGTGAAATCGCAAGGAATGTGCCCCGTGCCTGTCCCACAGACATACTTACTGTAGAATGTCTGTCCCCATTCGAACCTTGTTCTGTGAGAAGTGTTTTCAAGAGTAGGAGAGAGAGCAGATGGAACGTGTCAAGGTTTTCACTGTGAGAAAGAAATCCATTAGGAAAGCCATACACGTAAGAATGAGAAGAACTTTAGCATGAAACGGAGAAGGCATCTTGAAAGGGCCCTGTGACGGTGCTGGAGAAACCTCTTCTGAAGTAGGCTTCCCTCAGGTGTCCTATGGTTTCAGTGAGATGAAAATGTTTTCCGTAGTGGGGGTGAAGGCGCAAGGGACATGGGCTAGACTTAACTCTCCGTGTCGAATGTGCCTACAGTCATGACATGAAGAACAATGTATGGAAATGGATGATGTGAGCAAGCCTAAGGAAGATGGCATACGTTTGTTTAACTCTAAGAACAAATCTATTTTGTTGCCGTCCTTCGACTACCATCTCTTTTAGTAAGGAAGGAAGCAGCTTGTTAAACCTTGTGTGCAAGGAAAGAGGTGGAACGCGCATTCCTGTACATCGGGAAACACGTTGTGCAGAGAGCTTCTCTCCTTTAAGTCCTGTGTCATGCAGGTGGATGGGGCTTCAAATGGACGTGGGCTCCCTTCAGGCCTAGTAGCCTTACACTGAACTCTGAGAAAGAAGGCCTCGTCAAACAGGTTTTCGTGCGAACATCTTGGTTCTTGAAGATAGAAGCCCTTGGAGATATATGTGTTGCTCTCTAAGGGAAGGTTCTTATACTCACCTCTCAAGAAACAAAGCTGCAGGGAAATAGTCTTTCCACTACCACCTACAGGGATGAAGATGGAAGCAATTTCCAACGTTCGCAGTGAAGGCACAAATCTGTGTCAGGTACCACTGCTTGAGAAAGAAGTTGTGTCGAAAGTTTCTCCCTACTCAGATCTTGTTTCAGGAAGCTAGAAACATTTTCAGTTCTTTGCGTGAAAGCGTAAGGAAAATGCCATAGGCTGAATTGTAAAGAAAAATGTGGGTCGAATGTTACCACCAACTCACAAGTTGTCCCCTATAGAGGTGTGTGTATGGAAATCGGAGGAAGCATAAGCAACGAGCTCTGCAATTAATTCTTCAAGAACAATGCTGTGGAGGAGCGGTCCTTCGACTCCCTTCTGCTTTCCTAAGGATCGAAGCGGCTTTACACCAAGTGTGAAGGCTTCTGTCATGAAGTTGGAAGGCCTTCAAATGTAGGCGAGCTAGCCTCAGCAGAGCCTTACGCTGAACTCAGAGAAACAACGGCATGTGAAAACTGATTTCGAGCTCACATCTTGGTTCGGGAAGAATGAAGCCTTCTGAGCTATATGTGTCAGTGCCTTACACTCACCTCTCAAGGAACAACACGGTAGAGGGAGATAGTCCTTCTACTGCCATCTACTGGGAAGAAGATGGAAGAACGTTCCAACGGTCACAGCGAAGGCACAGGTACTGGGCCATATAGCGCTGCTTGAGAAAGAAGTCGTGTCGAAAGCTTCTCCCAACTCAGATCTTGTTTCGGTAGAGAGAAGCATAAGCAAAACACTCGTTGTCTCCTAGAGAGGTGTATGTCTGGAAATGAGAGGAAGCGTAAGGAATGTGCTATACACTTGGGTCTACAAAACAGCGCTGTGGAGGTGCGGTCTTTCGACTGCCACCTCCTCTGCTAAGAAACGAAGCGGCTTGAGGCAAAGTGTGAAAGAAAGCAGAGGGGAAGCGTGATCGACCTTACTCGCGGAACAACTTCTTACGGAGGGCTTTTCTCAACGAACACCATGCATGGGTCACGAAGATAGAAGCGTCTTCCAAAGTATGCGAGTTAGGCAGAGGAAAGGCATACACAAATCTGTGAGAACCAAGTCTATCTCAAACGCGACTTCGAGCTCCCACCTGGGTTCGCGAGGAATTCATACTCACAGAACGTATGTGTTGAATCCTAAACCAAGGGAGTACTAATCAGTCTGAAGAAACACCACTGCAGAGAAACCGTGTTTCTACTAACATCTCACCCTGAACATGGTAGACTTTTCCAATGTAAAGTGTGAAATCGCAAGGAATGTGCCCCGTGCCTGTCCCACAGACATACTTAGTGTAGAATGTCTGTCCCCATTCGAATCTTGTTCCGTGGGAAGTGTTTTCAAGAGTAGGAGAGAGAACAGATGGAACGTGTCAAGGTTTTCATTGTGAGAAGGAAATCCATCAGGAAAGCCATACACGTAAGGATGAGAAGCACTTTAGCATGAAACGGTGAAGGCATCATGAATGGGCCCTGTGACGGTGCTGGAGAAACCTCTTCTGAAGTAGGCTTCCCTCAGCTGTCCTATGGTTTCAGTGCGATGAAAGTGTTTTCCCTAGCGGGTGTGAACGCGTAAGGGACATGGTCTAGACTTAACTCTCCGTGGCGAATGTGCCTACAGTCGTGACATGAAGAACGATGTATGGAAATGGATGATGTGAGCAAGCCTAAGGAAGATGGCACTCGTTTCTTTAACTCTAAGAACAAATCTAGAGTGTTGCCGTCCTTCGACTACCATCTCTTTTCGTAAGGTTGGAAGCAGCTTGTTAAACATTGTGTGCAAGGAAAGAGGTGGAACGTGCCTTCCTGTACAGCGGGGAACACGTTGTGCAGAGGGTTTCTCTCCTTTAAGTCCTGTGTCATGCAGGTGGATGGGTCTTCAAATGGACGTGGGCTCCCTTCAGGCCTAGTAGCCTTACACTGAACTCTGAGAAAGAAGGCCTCGTCAAACAGGTTTTCGTGCGAACATCTTGGTTCTTGAAGATAGAAGCCCTTGGAGATATATGTGCTGCTCTCTAAGGGAAGGTTCTTATACTCACCTCTCAAGAAACAAAGCTGCAGGGAAATAGTCTTTCCACTACCACCTACAGGGACGAAGATGGAAGCAATTTCCAACGTTCGCAGTGAAGGCACAAATACTGTGTCATGTACCGCTGCTTGAGAAAGAAGTTGTGTCGAAAGTTTCTCCCTCCTCAGATCTTGTTTCAGGAAGCTAGAAGTGTTTTCAGTTCTTCGCGTGAAAGCGCAAGGAAAATGCCATAGGCTGAATTGTGAAGAAAAATGTGGGTCGAATGTTACCACCAAGTCACAAGTTGTCCCCTATAGAGGTGTGTGTCTGTAAATCGGAGGAAGCGTAAGGAAAGTGCTATACACTTATTTCTACAAAACACCGCTGTGGAAGTGCGGCCGTTCCATGAGGAAGGATGAGTATGGATATGTATTATGTGAGGAAGCATAAGGAGGATTGCCTACCCATGGTTAACTCTAAGAACAAATCTAGAGGTTTGCCGTCCTTCGACGACCAGCTCTTTCCCTACGGATGGAAGCACCTTTTTACAACGTAGTGTAAAAGGAAAGAGACGGAAAGCGCGGTACACTACGGTGAGGAACACGTTGTGTGGAGGGTTTCTCTGCACGAAAGTCTTGTGTCATGAAGTTGGAAGGGCCTTCAAATGTACGCGAGCTCGCCTCAGCAGCGCCTTCCACTGAACTCAGAGAAACAAGGCCACGTCCAACAGGATTTCCTGCTAACCTCTTGGTTCGGGAAGCGTGAAGCCTTTGGAGATATAGGTGTAAGTGTCTAACACTCAGCTCTCAAGGAACAAAACGGTAGAGAAATCGCCTTTCCACTACCATCTACAGGGAAGAAAATGGAGGAAAGTCCCGACGTTAAAAGCGAAGGCACAAATACTGTGCCATATACCACTGCTTGAGAACGAACTTGTATCGAAAGCCTCTCCCAACTCAGATCTTGTTTCGGGAAGATAGAAGCCTTGTCAGTACTTTGTTTGAAAACACCAGGAAAACGCCACACGCTGAATTGTGAAGAAAAATGTGGGTCGAATGTGACAACCAACCCACTAGTAGTCCCCTAGAGAGGTGTGTGTCTGGAAATAGGAGGAAGCATAAGGGACGTGTGATACACTTAAGTCGAAGAAACAACGCTGTGGCGGTGCGGTCCTTCGACTGCCATCTGCTTTGCTAAGGAACGAAGCGGCTTGAAGCAAAGTGTGAAAGAGTACGGAGGGGAAGGAAGAGAGACATACCTTAGTCGCCGAACAACTTCTTATGGAGGGCTTTTCTCAACGAACACCATGGGTCACGAAGAGGGAAGGGTTTTCAAATGTATGTGACTTCGCCAAAGGAAAGGCATACATGAATCTCTGCGAAGCAAGTCCATCTCAAACGCGACTTCGAGCTCCCATCTGGGTTCGCGAGGAATTCATAGTCACAAAACGTATGGGTTGAATCCTAAACAAAGGGAGTACTATGCAGTCTGAAGAAACACCACTGCAGAGAAACCGTGTTTCTACTAACATCTTCCCTGAACATGGTAGACGTTACCCATGTAAGTGTGAAATCGCAAGGAATGTGCCCCGTGCCTGTCCCACAGACATACTTACTGTAGAATGTCTGTCCCCATTCGAACCTTGTTCTGTGAGAAGTGTTTTCAAGAGTAGGAGAGAGAGCAGATGGAACGTGTCAAGGTTTTCATTGTGAGAAAGAAATCCATTAGGAAAGCCATACACGTAAGAATGAGAAGAACTTTAGCATGAAACGGAGAAGGCATCTTGAAAGGGCCCTGTGACGGTGCTGGAGAAACCTCTTCTGAAGTAGGCTTCCCTCAGGTGTCCTATGGTTTCAGTGAGATGAAAATGTTTTCCGTAGTGGGGGTGAAGGCGCAAGGGACATGGGCTAGACTTAACTCTCCGTGTCGAATGTGCCTACAGTCATGACATGAAGAACAATGTATGGAAATGGATGATGTGAGCAAGCCTAAGGAAGATGGCATACGTTTGTTTAACTCTAAGAACAAATCTATTTTGTTGCCGTCCTTCGACTACCATCTCTTTTAGTAAGGAAGGAAGCAGCTTGTTAAACCTTGTGTGCAAGGAAAGAGGTGGAACGCGCATTCCTGTACATCGGGAAACACGTTGTGCAGAGAGCTTCTCTCCTTTAAGTCCTGTGTCATGCAGGTGGATGGGGCTTCAAATGGACGTGGGCTCCCTTCAGGCCTAGTAGCCTTACACTGAACTCTGAGAAAGAAGGCCTCGTCAAACAGGTTTTCGTGCGAACATCTTGGTTCTTGAAGATAGAAGCCCTTGGAGATATATGTGTTGCTCTCTAAGGGAAGGTTCTTATACTCACCTCTCAAGAAACAAAGCTGCAGGGAAATAGTCTTTCCACTACCACCTACAGGGATGAAGATGGAAGCAATTTCCAACGTTCGCAGTGAAGGCACAAATCTGTGTCAGGTACCACTGCTTGAGAAAGAAGTTGTGTCGAAAGTTTCTCCCTACTCAGATCTTGTTTCAGGAAGCTAGAAACATTTTCAGTTCTTTGCGTGAAAGCGTAAGGAAAATGCCATAGGCTGAATTGTAAAGAAAAATGTGGGTCGAATGTTACCACCAACTCACAAGTTGTCCCCTATAGAGGTGTGTGTATGGAAATCGGAGGAAGCATAAGCAACGAGCTCTGCAATTAATTCTTCAAGAACAATGCTGTGGAGGAGCGGTCCTTCGACTCCCTTCTGCTTTCCTAAGGATCGAAGCGGCTTTACACCAAGTGTGAAGGCTTCTGTCATGAAGTTGGAAGGCCTTCAAATGTAGGCGAGCTAGCCTCAGCAGAGCCTTACGCTGAACTCAGAGAAACAACGGCATGTGAAAACTGATTTCGAGCTCACATCTTGGTTCGGGAAGAATGAAGCCTTCTGAGCTATATGTGTCAGTGCCTTACACTCACCTCTCAAGGAACAACACGGTAGAGGGAGATAGTCCTTCTACTGCCATCTACTGGGAAGAAGATGGAAGAACGTTCCAACGGTCACAGCGAAGGCACAGGTACTGGGCCATATAGCGCTGCTTGAGAAAGAAGTCGTGTCGAAAGCTTCTCCCAACTCAGATCTTGTTTCGGTAGAGAGAAGCATAAGCAAAACACTCGTTGTCTCCTAGAGAGGTGTATGTCTGGAAATGAGAGGAAGCGTAAGGAATGTGCTATACACTTGGGTCTACAAAACAGCGCTGTGGAGGTGCGGTCTTTCGACTGCCACCTCCTCTGCTAAGAAACGAAGCGGCTTGAGGCAAAGTGTGAAAGAAAGCAGAGGGGAAGCGTGATCGACCTTACTCGCGGAACAACTTCTTACGGAGGGCTTTTCTCAACGAACACCATGCATGGGTCACGAAGATAGAAGCGTCTTCCAAAGTATGCGAGTTAGGCAGAGGAAAGGCATACACAAATCTGTGAGAACCAAGTCTATCTCAAACGCGACTTCGAGCTCCCACCTGGGTTCGCGAGGAATTCATACTCACAGAACGTATGTGTTGAATCCTAAACCAAGGGAGTACTAATCAGTCTGAAGAAACACCACTGCAGAGAAACCGTGTTTCTACTAACATCTCACCCTGAACATGGTAGACTTTTCCAATGTAAAGTGTGAAATCGCAAGGAATGTGCCCCGTGCCTGTCCCACAGACATACTTAGTGTAGAATGTCTGTCCCCATTCGAATCTTGTTCCGTGGGAAGTGTTTTCAAGAGTAGGAGAGAGAACAGATGGAACGTGTCAAGGTTTTCATTGTGAGAAGGAAATCCATCAGGAAAGCCATACACGTAAGGATGAGAAGCACTTTAGCATGAAACGGTGAAGGCATCTTGAATGGGCCCTGTGACGGTGCTGGAGAAACCTCTTCTGAAGTAGGCTTCCCTCAGCTGTCCTATGGTTTCAGTGCGATGAAAGTGTTTTCCCTAGCGGGTGTGAACGCGTAAGGGACATGGTCTAGACTTAACTCTCCGTGGCGAATGTGCCTACAGTCGTGACATGAAGAACGATGTATGGAAATGGATGATGTGAGCAAGCCTAAGGAAGATGGCACTCGTTTCTTTAACTCTAAGAACAAATCTAGAGTGTTGCCGTCCTTCGACTACCATCTCTTTTCGTAAGGTTGGAAGCAGCTTGTTAAACATTGTGTGCAAGGAAAGAGGTGGAACGTGCCTTCCTGTACAGCGGGGAACACGTTGTGCAGAGGGTTTCTCTCCTTTAAGTCCTGTGTCATGCAGGTGGATGGGTCTTCAAATGGACGTGGGCTCCCTTCAGGCCTAGTAGCCTTACACTGAACTCTGAGAAAGAAGGCCTCGTCAAACAGGTTTTCGTGCGAACATCTTGGTTCTTGAAGATAGAAGCCCTTGGAGATATATGTGCTGCTCTCTAAGGGAAGGTTCTTATACTCACCTCTCAAGAAACAAAGCTGCAGGGAAATAGTCTTTCCACTACCACCTACAGGGACGAAGATGGAAGCAATTTCCAACGTTCGCAGTGAAGGCACAAATACTGTGTCATGTACCGCTGCTTGAGAAAGAAGTTGTGTCGAAAGTTTCTCCCTCCTCAGATCTTGTTTCAGGAAGCTAGAAGTGTTTTCAGTTCTTCGCGTGAAAGCGCAAGGAAAATGCCATAGGCTGAATTGTGAAGAAAAATGTGGGTCGAATGTTACCACCAAGTCACAAGTTGTCCCCTATAGAGGTGTGTGTCTGTAAATCGGAGGAAGCGTAAGGAAAGTGCTATACACTTATTTCTACAAAACACCGCTGTGGAAGTGCGGCCGTTCCATGAGGAAGGATGAGTATGGATATGTATTATGTGAGGAAGCATAAGGAGGATTGCCTACCCATGGTTAACTCTAAGAACAAATCTAGAGGTTTGCCGTCCTTCGACGACCAGCTCTTTCCCTACGGATGGAAGCACCTTTTTACAACGTAGTGTAAAAGGAAAGAGACGGAAAGCGCGGTACACTACGGTGAGGAACACGTTGTGTGGAGGGTTTCTCTGCACGAAAGTCTTGTGTCATGAAGTTGGAAGGGCCTTCAAATGTACGCGAGCTCGCCTCAGCAGCGCCTTCCACTGAACTCAGAGAAACAAGGCCACGTCCAACAGGATTTCCTGCTAACCTCTTGGTTCGGGAAGCGTGAAGCCTTTGGAGATATAGGTGTAAGTGTCTAACACTCAGCTCTCAAGGAACAAAACGGTAGAGAAATCGCCTTTCCACTACCATCTACAGGGAAGAAAATGGAGGAAAGTCCCGACGTTAAAAGCGAAGGCACAAATACTGTGCCATATACCACTGCTTGAGAACGAACTTGTATCGAAAGCCTCTCCCAACTCAGATCTTGTTTCGGGAAGATAGAAGCCTTGTCAGTACTTTGTTTGAAAACACCAGGAAAACGCCACACGCTGAATTGTGAAGAAAAATGTGGGTCGAATGTGACAACCAACCCACTAGTAGTCCCCTAGAGAGGTGTGTGTCTGGAAATAGGAGGAAGCATAAGGGACGTGTGATACACTTAAGTCGAAGAAACAACGCTGTGGCGGTGCGGTCCTTCGACTGCCATCTGCTTTGCTAAGGAACGAAGCGGCTTGAAGCAAAGTGTGAAAGAGTACGGAGGGGAAGGAAGAGAGACATACCTTAGTCGCCGAACAACTTCTTATGGAGGGCTTTTCTCAACGAACACCATGGGTCACGAAGAGGGAAGGGTTTTCAAATGTATGTGACTTCGCCAAAGGAAAGGCATACATGAATCTCTGCGAAGCAAGTCCATCTCAAACGCGACTTCGAGCTCCCATCTGGGTTCGCGAGGAATTCATAGTCACAAAACGTATGGGCTGAATCCTAAACAAAGGGAGTACTATGCAGTCTGAAGAAACACCACTGCAGAGAAACCGTGTTTCTACTAACATCTTCCCTGAACATGGTAGACGTTACCCATGTAAGTGTGAAATCGCAAGGAATGTGCCCCGTGCCTGTCCCACAGACATACTTACTGTAGAATGTCTGTCCCCATTCGAACCTTGTTCTGTGAGAAGTGTTTTCAAGAGTAGGAGAGAGAGCAGATGGAACGTGTCAAGGTTTTCACTGTGAGAAAGAAATCCATTAGGAAAGCCATACACGTAAGAATGAGAAGAACTTTAGCATGAAACGGAGAAGGCATCTTGAAAGGGCCCTGTGACGGTGCTGGAGAAACCTCTTCTGAAGTAGGCTTCCCTCAGGTGTCCTATGGTTTCAGTGAGATGAAAATGTTTTCCGTAGTGGGGGTGAAGGCGCAAGGGACATGGGCTAGACTTAACTCTCCGTGTCGAATGTGCCTACAGTCATGACATGAAGAACAATGTATGGAAATGGATGATGTGAGCAAGCCTAAGGAAGATGGCATACGTTTGTTTAACTCTAAGAACAAATCTATTTTGTTGCCGTCCTTCGACTACCATCTCTTTTAGTAAGGAAGGAAGCAGCTTGTTAAACCTTGTGTGCAAGGAAAGAGGTGGAACGCGCATTCCTGTACATCGGGAAACACGTTGTGCAGAGAGCTTCTCTCCTTTAAGTCCTGTGTCATGCAGGTGGATGGGGCTTCAAATGGACGTGGGCTCCCTTCAGGCCTAGTAGCCTTACACTGAACTCTGAGAAAGAAGGCCTCGTCAAACAGGTTTTCGTGCAAACATCTTGGTTCTTGTAGATAGAAGCCCTTGGAGATATATATGTTGCTCTCTAAGGGAAGGTTCTTATACTCACCTCTCAAGAAACAAAGCTGCAGGGAAATAGTCTTTCCACTACCACCTACAGGGATGAAGATGGAAGCAATTTCCAACGTTCGCAGTGAAGGCACAAATCTGTGTCAGGTACCACTGCTTGAGAAAGAAGTTGTGTCGAAAGTTTCTCCCTACTCAGATCTTGTTTCAGGAAGCTAGAAACATTTTCAGTTCTTTGCGTGAAAGCGTAAGGAAAATGCCATAGGCTGAATTGTAAAGAAAAATGTGGGTCGAATGTTATCACCAACTCACAAGTTGTCCCCTATAGAGGTGTGTGTATGGAAATCGGAGGAAGCATAAGCAACGAGCTCTGCAATTAATTCTTCAAGAACAATGCTGTGGAGGAGCGGTCCTTCGACTCCCTTCTGCTTTCCTAAGGATCGAAGCGGCTTTACACCAAGTGTGAAGGCTTCTGTCATGAAGTTGGAAGGCCTTCAAATGTAGGCGAGCTAGCCTCAGCAGAGCCTTACGCTGAACTCAGAGAAACAACGGCATGTGAAAACTGATTTCGAGCTCACATCTTGGTTCGGGAAGAATGAAGCCTTCTGAGCTATATGTGTCAGTGCCTTACACTCACCTCTCAAGGAACAACACGGTAGAGGGAGATAGTCCTTCTACTGCCATCTACTGGGAAGAAGATGGAAGAACGTTCCAACGGTCACAGCGAAGGCACAGATACTGGGCCATATAGCGCTGCTTGAGAAAGAAGTCGTGTCGAAAGCTTCTCCCAACTCAGATCTTGTTTCGGTAGAGAGAAGCATAAGCAAAACACTCGTTGTCTCCTAGAGAGGTGTATGTCTGGAAATGAGAGGAAGCGTAAGGAATGTGCTATACACTTGGGTCTACAAAACAGCGCTGTGGAGGTGCGGTCTGTCGACTGCCACCTCCTCTGCTAAGAAACGAAGCGGCTTGAGGCAAAGTGTGAAAGAAAGCAGAGGGGAAGCGTGATCGACCTTACTCGCGGAACAACTTCTTACGGAGGGCTTTTCTCAACGAACACCATGCATGGGTCACGAAGATAGAAGCGTCTTCCAAAGTATGCGAGTTAGGCAGAGGAAAGGCATACACAAATCTGTGAGAACCAAGTCTATCTCAAACGCGACTTCGAGCTCCCACCTGGGTTCGCGAGGAATTCATACTCACAGAACGTATGTGTTGAATCCTAAACCAAGGGAGTACTAATCAGTCTGAAGAAACACCACTGCAGAGAAACCGTGTTTCTACTAACATCTCATCCTGAACATGGTAGACTTTTCCAATGTAAAGTGTGAAATCGCAAGGAATGTGCCCCGTGCCTGTCCCACAGACATACTTAGTGTAGAATGTCTGTCCCCATTCGAATCTTGTTCCGTGGGAAGTGTTTTCAAGAGTAGGAGAGAGAACAGATGGAACGTGTCAAGGTTTTCATTGTGAGAAGGAAATCCATCAGGAAAGCCATACACGTAAGGATGAGAAGCACTTTAGCATGAAACGGTGAAGGCATCTTGAATGGGCCCTGTGACGGTGCTGGAGAAACCTCTTCTGAAGTAGGCTTCCCTCAGCTGTCCTATGGTTTCAGTGCGATGAAAGTGTTTTCCCTAGTGGGTGTGAACGCGTAAGGGACATGGTCTAGACTTAACTCTCCGTGGCGAATGTGCCTACAGTCGTGACATGAAGAACGATGTATGGAAATGGATGATGTGAGCAAGCCTAAGGAAGATGACACTCGTTTCTTTAACTCTAAGAACAAATCTAGAGTGTTGCCGTCCTTCAACTACCATCTCTTTTCGTAAGGTTGGAAGCAGCTTGTTAAACATTGTGTGCAAGGAAAGAGGTGGAACGTGCCTTCCTGTACAGCGGGGAACACGTTGTGCAGAGGGTTTCTCTCCTTTAAGTCCTGTGTCATGCAGGTGGATGGGTCTTCAAATGGACGTGGGCTCCCTTCAGGCCTAGTAGCCTTACACTGAACTCTGAGAAAGAAGGCCTCGTCAAACAGGTTTTCGTGCGAACATCTTGGTTCTTGAAGATAGAAGCCCTTGGAGATATATGTGCTGCTCTCTAAGGGAAGGTTCTTATACTCACCTCTCAAGAAACAAAGCTGCAGGGAAATAGTCTTTCCACTACCACCTACAGGGACGAAGATGGAAGCAATTTCCAACGTTCGCAGTGAAGGCACAAATACTGTGTCATGAACCACTGCTTGAGAAAGAAGTTGTGTCGAAAGTTTCTCCCTACTCAGATCTTGTTTCAGGAAGCTAGAAGTGTTTTCAGTTCTTGGCGTGAAAGCGCAAGGAAAATGCCATAGGCTGAATTGTGAAGAAAAATATGGGTCGAATGTTACCACCAAGTCACAAGTTGTCCCCTATAGAGGTGTGTGTCTGTAAATCGGAGGAAGCGTAAGGAAAGTGCTATACACTTATTTCTACAAAACACTGCTGTGGAAGTGCGGTCGTTCCATGAAAAAGGATGAGTATGGATATGTATTATGTGAGGAAGCATAAGGAGGATTGCCTTCCCATGGTTAACTCTAAGAACAAATCTAGAGGTTTGCCGTCCGTCGATGACCAGCTCTTTCCCTACACATGGAAGCACCTTTTTACAACGTAGTGCAAAAGGAAAGAGACGGAAAGCGCGGTACACTACGGTGAGGAACACGTTGTGTGGAGGGTTTCTCTGCACGAAAGTCTTGTGTCATGAAGTTGGAAGGGCCTTCAAATGTACGCGAGCTCGCCTCAGCAGCGCCTTCCACTGAACTCAGAGAAACAAGGCCACGTCCAACAGGATTTCCTGCTAACCTCTTGGTTCGGGAAGCGTGAAGCCTTTGGAGATATAGGTGTAAGTGTCTAACACTCAGCTCTCAAGGAACAAAACGGTAGAGAAATCGCCTTTCCACTACCATCTACAGGGAAGAAAATGGAGGAAAGTCCCGACGTTAAAAGCGAAGGCACAAATACTGTGCCATATACCACTGCTTGAGAACGAACTTGTATCGAAAGCCTCTCCCAACTCAGATCTTGTTTCGGGAAGATAGAAGCCTTGTCAGTACTTTGTTTGAAAACACCAGGAAAACGCCACACGCTGAATTGTGAAGAAAAATGTGGGTCGAATGTGACAACCAACCCACTAGTAGTCCCCTAGAGAGGTGTGTGTCTGGAAATAGGAGGAAGCATAAGGGACGTGTGATACACTTAAGTCGAAGAAACAACGCTGTGGCGGTGCGGTCCTTCGACTGCCATCTGCTTTGCTAAGGAACGAAGCGGCTTGAAGCAAAGTGTGAAAGAGTACGGAGGGGAAGGAAGAGAGACATACCTTAGTCGCCGAACAACTTCTTATGGAGGGCTTTTCTCAACGAACACCATGGGTCACGAAGAGGGAAGGGTTTTCAAATGTATGTGACTTCGCCAAAGGAAAGGCATACATGAATCTCTGCGAAGCAAGTCCATCTCAAACGCGACTTCGAGCTCCCATCTGGGTTCGCGAGGAATTCATAGTCACAAAACGTATGGGCTGAATCCTAAACAAAGGGAGTACTATGCAGTCTGAAGAAACACCACTGCAGAGAAACCGTGTTTCTACTAACATCTTCCCTGAACATGGTAGACGTTACCCATGTAAGTGTGAAATCGCAAGGAATGTGCCCCGTGCCTGTCCCACAGACATACTTACTGTAGAATGTCTGTCCCCATTCGAACCTTGTTCTGTGAGAAGTGTTTTCAAGAGTAGGAGAGAGAGCAGATGGAACGTGTCAAGGTTTTCACTGTGAGAAAGAAATCCATTAGGAAAGCCATACACGTAAGAATGAGAAGAACTTTAGCATGAAACGGAGAAGGCATCTTGAAAGGGCCCTGTGACGGTGCTGGAGAAACCTCTTCTGAAGTAGGCTTCCCTCAGGTGTCCTATGGTTTCAGTGAGATGAAAATGTTTTCCGTAGTGGGGGTGAAGGCGCAAGGGACATGGGCTAGACTTAACTCTCCGTGTCGAATGTGCCTACAGTCATGACATGAAGAACAATGTATGGAAATGGATGATGTGAGCAAGCCTAAGGAAGATGGCATACGTTTGTTTAACTCTAAGAACAAATCTATTTTGTTGCCGTCCTTCGACTACCATCTCTTTTAGTAAGGAAGGAAGCAGCTTGTTAAACCTTGTGTGCAAGGAAAGAGGTGGAACGCGCATTCCTGTACATCGGGAAACACGTTGTGCAGAGAGCTTCTCTCCTTTAAGTCCTGTGTCATGCAGGTGGATGGGGCTTCAAATGGACGTGGGCTCCCTTCAGGCCTAGTAGCCTTACACTGAACTCTGAGAAAGAAGGCCTCGTCAAACAGGTTTTCGTGCGAACATCTTGGTTCTTGAAGATAGAAGCCCTTGGAGATATATGTGTTGCTCTCTAAGGGAAGGTTCTTATACTCACCTCTCAAGAAACAAAGCTGCAGGGAAATAGTCTTTCCACTACCACCTACAGGGATGAAGATGGAAGCAATTTCCAACGTTCGCAGTGAAGGCACAAATCTGTGTCAGGTACCACTGCTTGAGAAAGAAGTTGTGTCGAAAGTTTCTCCCTACTCAGATCTTGTTTCAGGAAGCTAGAAACATTTTCAGTTCTTTGCGTGAAAGCGTAAGGAAAATGCCATAGGCTGAATTGTAAAGAAAAATGTGGGTCGAATGTTACCACCAACTCACAAGTTGTCCCCTATAGAGGTGTGTGTATGGAAATCGGAGGAAGCATAAGCAACGAGCTCTGCAATTAATTCTTCAAGAACAATGCTGTGGAGGAGCGGTCCTTCGACTCCCTTCTGCTTTCCTAAGGATCGAAGCGGCTTTACACCAAGTGTGAAGGCTTCTGTCATGAAGTTGGAAGGCCTTCAAATGTAGGCGAGCTAGCCTCAGCAGAGCCTTACGCTGAACTCAGAGAAACAACGGCATGTGAAAACTGATTTCGAGCTCACATCTTGGTTCGGGAAGAATGAAGCCTTCTGAGCTATATGTGTCAGTGCCTTACACTCACCTCTCAAGGAACAACACGGTAGAGGGAGATAGTCCTTCTACTGCCATCTACTGGGAAGAAGATGGAAGAACGTTCCAACGGTCACAGCGAAGGCACAGGTACTGGGCCATATAGCGCTGCTTGAGAAAGAAGTCGTGTCGAAAGCTTCTCCCAACTCAGATCTTGTTTCGGTAGAGAGAAGCATAAGCAAAACACTCGTTGTCTCCTAGAGAGGTGTATGTCTGGAAATGAGAGGAAGCGTAAGGAATGTGCTATACACTTGGGTCTACAAAACAGCGCTGTGGAGGTGCGGTCTTTCGACTGCCACCTCCTCTGCTAAGAAACGAAGCGGCTTGAGGCAAAGTGTGAAAGAAAGCAGAGGGGAAGCGTGATCGACCTTACTCGCGGAACAACTTCTTACGGAGGGCTTTTCTCAACGAACACCATGCATGGGTCACGAAGATAGAAGCGTCTTCCAAAGTATGCGAGTTAGGCAGAGGAAAGGCATACACAAATCTGTGAGAACCAAGTCTATCTCAAACGCGACTTCGAGCTCCCACCTGGGTTCGCGAGGAATTCATACTCACAGAACGTATGTGTTGAATCCTAAACCAAGGGAGTACTAATCAGTCTGAAGAAACACCACTGCAGAGAAACCGTGTTTCTACTAACATCTCACCCTGAACATGGTAGACTTTTCCAATGTAAAGTGTGAAATCGCAAGGAATGTGCCCCGTGCCTGTCCCACAGACATACTTAGTGTAGAATGTCTGTCCCCATTCGAATCTTGTTCCGTGGGAAGTGTTTTCAAGAGTAGGAGAGAGAACAGATGGAACGTGTCAAGGTTTTCATTGTGAGAAGGAAATCCATCAGGAAAGCCATACACGTAAGGATGAGAAGCACTTTAGCATGAAACGGTGAAGGCATCTTGAATGGGCCCTGTGACGGTGCTGGAGAAACCTCTTCTGAAGTAGGCTTCCCTCAGCTGTCCTATGGTTTCAGTGCGATGAAAGTGTTTTCCCTAGCGGGTGTGAACGCGTAAGGGACATGGTCTAGACTTAACTCTCCGTGGCGAATGTGCCTACAGTCGTGACATGAAGAACGATGTATGGAAATGGAGGATGTGAGCAAGCCTAAGGAAGATGGCACTCGTTTCTTTAACTCTAAGAACAAATCTAGAGTGTTGCCGTCCTTCGACTACCATCTCTTTTCGTAAGGTTGGAAGCAGCTTGTTAAACATTGTGTGCAAGGAAAGAGGTGGAACGTGCCTTCCTGTACAGCGGGGAACACGTTGTGCAGAGGGTTTCTCTCCTTTAAGTCCTGTGTCATGCAGGTGGATGGGTCTTCAAATGGACGTGGGCTCCCTTCAGGCCTAGTAGCCTTACACTGAACTCTGAGAAAGAAGGCCTCGTCAAACAGGTTTTCGTGCGAACATCTTGGTTCTTGAAGATAGAAGCCCTTGGAGATATATGTGCTGCTCTCTAAGGGAAGGTTCTTATACTCACCTCTCAAGAAACAAAGCTGCAGGGAAATAGTCTTTCCACTACCACCTACAGGGACGAAGATGGAAGCAATTTCCAACGTTCGCAGTGAAGGCACAAATACTGTGTCATGTACCACTGCTTGAGAAAGAAGTTGTGTCGAAAGTTTCTCCCTCCTCAGATCTTGTTTCAGGAAGCTAGAAGTGTTTTCAGTTCTTGGCGTGAAAGCGCAAGGAAAATGCCATAGGCTGAATTGTGAAGAAAAATGTGGGTCGAATGTTACCACCAAGTCACAAGTTGTCCCCTATAGAGGTGTGTGTCTGTAAATCGGAGGAAGCGTAAGGAAAGTGCTATACACTTATTTCTACAAAACACCGCTGTGGAAGTGCGGCCGTTCCATGAGGAAGGATGAGTATGGATATGTATTATGTGAGGAAGCATAAGGAGGATTGCCTACCCATGGTTAACTCTAAGAACAAATCTAGAGGTTTGCCGTCCTTCGACGACCAGCTCTTTCCCTACGGATGGAAGCACCTTTTTACAACGTAGTGTAAAAGGAAAGAGACGGAAAGCGCGGTACACTACGGTGAGGAACACGTTGTGTGGAGGGTTTCTCTGCACGAAAGTCTTGTGTCATGAAGTTGGAAGGGCCTTCAAATGTACGCGAGCTCGCCTCAGCAGCGCCTTCCACTGAACTCAGAGAAACAAGGCCACGTCCAACAGGATTTCCTGCTAACCTCTTGGTTCGGGAAGCGTGAAGCCTTTGGAGATATAGGTGTAAGTGTCTAACACTCAGCTCTCAAGGAACAAAACGGTAGAGAAATCGCCTTTCCACTACCATCTACAGGGAAGAAAATGGAGGAAAGTCCCGACGTTAAAAGCGAAGGCACAAATACTGTGCCATATACCACTGCTTGAGAACGAACTTGTATCGAAAGCCTCTCCCAACTCAGATCTTGTTTCGGGAAGATAGAAGCCTTGTCAGTACTTTGTTTGAAAACACCAGGAAAACGCCACACGCTGAATTGTGAAGAAAAATGTGGGTCGAATGTGACAACCAACCCACTAGTAGTCCCCTAGAGAGGTGTGTGTCTGGAAATAGGAGGAAGCATAAGGGACGTGTGATACACTTAAGTCGAAGAAACAACGCTGTGGCGGTGCGGTCCTTCGACTGCCATCTGCTTTGCTAAGGAACGAAGCGGCTTGAAGCAAAGTGTGAAAGAGTACGGAGGGGAAGGAAGAGAGACATACCTTAGTCGCCGAACAACTTCTTATGGAGGGCTTTTCTCAACGAACACCATGGGTCACGAAGAGGGAAGGGTTTTCAAATGTATGTGACTTCGCCAAAGGAAAGGCATACATGAATCTCTGCGAAGCAAGTCCATCTCAAACGCGACTTCGAGCTCCCATCTGGGTTCGCGAGGAATTCATAGTCACAAAACGTATGGGTTGAATCCTAAACAAAGGGAGTACTATGCAGTCTGAAGAAACACCACTGCAGAGAAACCGTGTTTCTACTAACATCTTCCCTGAACATGGTAGACGTTACCCATGTAAGTGTGAAATCGCAAGGAATGTGCCCCGTGCCTGTCCCACAGACATACTTACTGTAGAATGTCTGTCCCCATTCGAACCTTGTTCTGTGAGAAGTGTTTTCAAGAGTAGGAGAGAGAGCAGATGGAACGTGTCAAGGTTTTCACTGTGAGAAAGAAATCCATTAGGAAAGCCATACACGTAAGAATGAGAAGAACTTTAGCATGAAACGGAGAAGGCATCTTGAAAGGGCCCTGTGACGGTGCTGGAGAAACCTCTTCTGAAGTAGGCTTCCCTCAGGTGTCCTATGGTTTCAGTGAGATGAAAATGTTTTCCGTAGTGGGGGTGAAGGCGCAAGGGACATGGGCTAGACTTAACTCTCCGTGTCGAATGTGCCTACAGTCATGACATGAAGAACAATGTATGGAAATGGATGATGTGAGCAAGCCTAAGGAAGATGGCATACGTTTGTTTAACTCTAAGAACAAATCTATTTTGTTGCCGTCCTTCGACTACCATCTCTTTTAGTAAGGAAGGAAGCAGCTTGTTAAACCTTGTGTGCAAGGAAAGAGGTGGAACGCGCATTCCTGTACATCGGGAAACACGTTGTGCAGAGAGCTTCTCTCCTTTAAGTCCTGTGTCATGCAGGTGGATGGGGCTTCAAATGGACGTGGGCTCCCTTCAGGCCTAGTAGCCTTACACTGAACTCTGAGAAAGAAGGCCTCGTCAAACAGGTTTTCGTGCGAACATCTTGGTTCTTGAAGATAGAAGCCCTTGGAGATATATGTGTTGCTCTCTAAGGGAAGGTTCTTATACTCACCTCTCAAGAAACAAAGCTGCAGGGAAATAGTCTTTCCACTACCACCTACAGGGATGAAGATGGAAGCAATTTCCAACGTTCGCAGTGAAGGCACAAATCTGTGTCAGGTACCACTGCTTGAGAAAGAAGTTGTGTCGAAAGTTTCTCCCTACTCAGATCTTGTTTCAGGAAGCTAGAAACATTTTCAGTTCTTTGCGTGAAAGCGTAAGGAAAATGCCATAGGCTGAATTGTAAAGAAAAATGTGGGTCGAATGTTACCACCAACTCACAAGTTGTCCCCTATAGAGGTGTGTGTATGGAAATCGGAGGAAGCATAAGCAACGAGCTCTGCAATTAATTCTTCAAGAACAATGCTGTGGAGGAGCGGTCCTTCGACTCCCTTCTGCTTTCCTAAGGATCGAAGCGGCTTTACACCAAGTGTGAAGGCTTCTGTCATGAAGTTGGAAGGCCTTCAAATGTAGGCGAGCTAGCCTCAGCAGAGCCTTACGCTGAACTCAGAGAAACAACGGCATGTGAAAACTGATTTCGAGCTCACATCTTGGTTCGGGAAGAATGAAGCCTTCTGAGCTATATGTGTCAGTGCCTTACACTCACCTCTCAAGGAACAACACGGTAGAGGGAGATAGTCCTTCTACTGCCATCTACTGGGAAGAAGATGGAAGAACGTTCCAACGGTCACAGCGAAGGCACAGGTACTGGGCCATATAGCGCTGCTTGAGAAAGAAGTCGTGTCGAAAGCTTCTCCCAACTCAGATCTTGTTTCGGTAGAGAGAAGCATAAGCAAAACACTCGTTGTCTCCTAGAGAGGTGTATGTCTGGAAATGAGAGGAAGCGTAAGGAATGTGCTATACACTTGGGTCTACAAAACAGCGCTGTGGAGGTGCGGTCTTTCGACTGCCACCTCCTCTGCTAAGAAACGAAGCGGCTTGAGGCAAAGTGTGAAAGAAAGCAGAGGGGAAGCGTGATCGACCTTACTCGCGGAACAACTTCTTACGGAGGGCTTTTCTCAACGAACACCATGCATGGGTCACGAAGATAGAAGCGTCTTCCAAAGTATGCGAGTTAGGCAGAGGAAAGGCATACACAAATCTGTGAGAACCAAGTCTATCTCAAACGCGACTTCGAGCTCCCACCTGGGTTCGCGAGGAATTCATACTCACAGAACGTATGTGTTGAATCCTAAACCAAGGGAGTACTAATCAGTCTGAAGAAACACCACTGCAGAGAAACCGTGTTTCTACTAACATCTCACCCTGAACATGGTAGACTTTTCCAATGTAAAGTGTGAAATCGCAAGGAATGTGCCCCGTGCCTGTCCCACAGACATACTTAGTGTAGAATGTCTGTCCCCATTCGAATCTTGTTCCGTGGGAAGTGTTTTCAAGAGTAGGAGAGAGAACAGATGGAACGTGTCAAGGTTTTCATTGTGAGAAGGAAATCCATCAGGAAAGCCATACACGTAAGGATGAGAAGCACTTTAGCATGAAACGGTGAAGGCATCTTGAATGGGCCCTGTGACGGTGCTGGAGAAACCTCTTCTGAAGTAGGCTTCCCTCAGCTGTCCTATGGTTTCAGTGCGATGAAAGTGTTTTCCCTAGCGGGTGTGAACGCGTAAGGGACATGGTCTAGACTTAACTCTCCGTGGCGAATGTGCCTACAGTCGTGACATGAAGAACGATGTATGGAAATGGATGATGTGAGCAAGCCTAAGGAAGATGGCACTCGTTTCTTTAACTCTAAGAACAAATCTAGAGTGTTGCCGTCCTTCGACTACCATCTCTTTTCGTAAGGTTGGAAGCAGCTTGTTAAACATTGTGTGCAAGGAAAGAGGTGGAACGTGCCTTCCTGTACAGCGGGGAACACGTTGTGCAGAGGGTTTCTCTCCTTTAAGTCCTGTGTCATGCAGGTGGATGGGTCTTCAAATGGACGTGGGCTCCCTTCAGGCCTAGTAGCCTTACACTGAACTCTGAGAAAGAAGGCCTCGTCAAACAGGTTTTCGTGCGAACATCTTGGTTCTTGAAGATAGAAGCCCTTGGAGATATATGTGCTGCTCTCTAAGGGAAGGTTCTTATACTCACCTCTCAAGAAACAAAGCTGCAGGGAAATAGTCTTTCCACTACCACCTACAGGGACGAAGATGGAAGCAATTTCCAACGTTCGCAGTGAAGGCACAAATACTGTGTCATGTACCGCTGCTTGAGAAAGAAGTTGTGTCGAAAGTTTCTCCCTCCTCAGATCTTGTTTCAGGAAGCTAGAAGTGTTTTCAGTTCTTCGCGTGAAAGCGCAAGGAAAATGCCATAGGCTGAATTGTGAAGAAAAATGTGGGTCGAATGTTACCACCAAGTCACAAGTTGTCCCCTATAGAGGTGTGTGTCTGTAAATCGGAGGAAGCGTAAGGAAAGTGCTATACACTTATTTCTACAAAACACCGCTGTGGAAGTGCGGCCGTTCCATGAGGAAGGATGAGTATGGATATGTATTATGTGAGGAAGCATAAGGAGGATTGCCTACCCATGGTTAACTCTAAGAACAAATCTAGAGGTTTGCCGTCCTTCGACGACCAGCTCTTTCCCTACGGATGGAAGCACCTTTTTACAACGTAGTGTAAAAGGAAAGAGACGGAAAGCGCGGTACACTACGGTGAGGAACACGTTGTGTGGAGGGTTTCTCTGCACGAAAGTCTTGTGTCATGAAGTTGGAAGGGCCTTCAAATGTACGCGAGCTCGCCTCAGCAGCGCCTTCCACTGAACTCAGAGAAACAAGGCCACGTCCAACAGGATTTCCTGCTAACCTCTTGGTTCGGGAAGCGTGAAGCCTTTGGAGATATAGGTGTAAGTGTCTAACACTCAGCTCTCAAGGAACAAAACGGTAGAGAAATCGCCTTTCCACTACCATCTACAGGGAAGAAAATGGAGGAAAGTCCCGACGTTAAAAGCGAAGGCACAAATACTGTGCCATATACCACTGCTTGAGAACGAACTTGTATCGAAAGCCTCTCCCAACTCAGATCTTGTTTCGGGAAGATAGAAGCCTTGTCAGTACTTTGTTTGAAAACACCAGGAAAACGCCACACGCTGAATTGTGAAGAAAAATGTGGGTCGAATGTGACAACCAACCCACTAGTAGTCCCCTAGAGAGGTGTGTGTCTGGAAATAGGAGGAAGCATAAGGGACGTGTGATACACTTAAGTCGAAGAAACAACGCTGTGGCGGTGCGGTCCTTCGACTGCCATCTGCTTTGCTAAGGAACGAAGCGGCTTGAAGCAAAGTGTGAAAGAGTACGGAGGGGAAGGAAGAGAGACATACCTTAGTCGCCGAACAACTTCTTATGGAGGGCTTTTCTCAACGAACACCATGGGTCACGAAGAGGGAAGGGTTTTCAAATGTATGTGACTTCGCCAAAGGAAAGGCATACATGAATCTCTGCGAAGCAAGTCCATCTCAAACGCGACTTCGAGCTCCCATCTGGGTTCGCGAGGAATTCATAGTCACAAAACGTATGGGTTGAATCCTAAACAAAGGGAGTACTATGCAGTCTGAAGAAACACCACTGCAGAGAAACCGTGTTTCTACTAACATCTTCCCTGAACATGGTAGACGTTACCCATGTAAGTGTGAAATCGCAAGGAATGTGCCCCGTGCCTGTCCCACAGACATACTTACTGTAGAATGTCTGTCCCCATTCGAACCTTGTTCTGTGAGAAGTGTTTTCAAGAGTAGGAGAGAGAGCAGATGGAACGTGTCAAGGTTTTCATTGTGAGAAAGAAATCCATTAGGAAAGCCATACACGTAAGAATGAGAAGAACTTTAGCATGAAACGGAGAAGGCATCTTGAAAGGGCCCTGTGACGGTGCTGGAGAAACCTCTTCTGAAGTAGGCTTCCCTCAGGTGTCCTATGGTTTCAGTGAGATGAAAATGTTTTCCGTAGTGGGGGTGAAGGCGCAAGGGACATGGGCTAGACTTAACTCTCCGTGTCGAATGTGCCTACAGTCATGACATGAAGAACAATGTATGGAAATGGATGATGTGAGCAAGCCTAAGGAAGATGGCATACGTTTGTTTAACTCTAAGAACAAATCTATTTTGTTGCCGTCCTTCGACTACCATCTCTTTTAGTAAGGAAGGAAGCAGCTTGTTAAACCTTGTGTGCAAGGAAAGAGGTGGAACGCGCATTCCTGTACATCGGGAAACACGTTGTGCAGAGAGCTTCTCTCCTTTAAGTCCTGTGTCATGCAGGTGGATGGGGCTTCAAATGGACGTGGGCTCCCTTCAGGCCTAGTAGCCTTACACTGAACTCTGAGAAAGAAGGCCTCGTCAAACAGGTTTTCGTGCGAACATCTTGGTTCTTGAAGATAGAAGCCCTTGGAGATATATGTGTTGCTCTCTAAGGGAAGGTTCTTATACTCACCTCTCAAGAAACAAAGCTGCAGGGAAATAGTCTTTCCACTACCACCTACAGGGATGAAGATGGAAGCAATTTCCAACGTTCGCAGTGAAGGCACAAATCTGTGTCAGGTACCACTGCTTGAGAAAGAAGTTGTGTCGAAAGTTTCTCCCTACTCAGATCTTGTTTCAGGAAGCTAGAAACATTTTCAGTTCTTTGCGTGAAAGCGTAAGGAAAATGCCATAGGCTGAATTGTAAAGAAAAATGTGGGTCGAATGTTATCACCAACTCACAAGTTGTCCCCTATAGAGGTGTGTGTATGGAAATCGGAGGAAGCATAAGCAACGAGCTCTGCAATTAATTCTTCAAGAACAATGCTGTGGAGGAGCGGTCCTTCGACTCCCTTCTGCTTTCCTAAGGATCGAAGCGGCTTTACACCAAGTGTGAAGGCTTCTGTCATGAAGTTGGAAGGCCTTCAAATGTAGGCGAGCTAGCCTCAGCAGAGCCTTACGCTGAACTCAGAGAAACAACGGCATGTGAAAACTGATTTCGAGCTCACATCTTGGTTCGGGAAGAATGAAGCCTTCTGAGCTATATGTGTCAGTGCCTTACACTCACCTCTCAAGGAACAACACGGTAGAGGGAGATAGTCCTTCTACTGCCATCTACTGGGAAGAAGATGGAAGAACGTTCCAACGGTCACAGCGAAGGCACAGGTACTGGGCCATATAGCGCTGCTTGAGAAAGAAGTCGTGTCGAAAGCTTCTCCCAACTCAGATCTTGTTTCGGTAGAGAGAAGCATAAGCAAAACACTCGTTGTCTCCTAGAGAGGTGTATGTCTGGAAATGAGAGGAAGCGTAAGGAATGTGCTATACACTTGGGTCTACAAAACAGCGCTGTGGAGGTGCGGTCTTTCGACTGCCACCTCCTCTGCTAAGAAACGAAGTGGCTTGAGGCAAAGTGTGAAAGAAAGCAGAGGGGAAGCGTGATCGACCTTACTCGCGGAACAACTTCTTACGGAGGGCTTTTCTCAACGAACACCATGCATGGGTCACGAAGATAGAAGCGTCTTCCAAAGTATGCGAGTTAGGCAGAGGAAAGGCATACACAAATCTGTGAGAACCAAGTCTATCTCAAACGCGACTTCGAGCTCCCACCTGGGTTCGCGAGGAATTCATACTCACAGAACGTATGTGTTGAATCCTAAACCAAGGGAGTACTAATCAGTCTGAAGAAACACCACTGCAGAGAAACCGTGTTTCTACTAACATCTCACCCTGAACATGGTAGACTTTTCCAATGTAAAGTGTGAAATCGCAAGGAATGTGCCCCGTGCCTGTCCCACAGACATACTTAGTGTAGAATGTCTGTCCCCATTCGAATCTTGTTCCGTGGGAAGTGTTTTCAAGAGTAGGAGAGAGAACAGATGGAACGTGTCAAGGTTTTCATTGTGAGAAGGAAATCCATCAGGAAAGCCATACACGTAAGGATGAGAAGCACTTTAGCATGAAACGGTGAAGGCATCTTGAATGGGCCCTGTGACGGTGCTGGAGAAACCTCTTCTGAAGTAGGCTTCCCTCAGCTGTCCTATGGTTTCAGTGCGATGAAAGTGTTTTCCCTAGCGGGTGTGAACGCGTAAGGGACATGGTCTAGACTTAACTCTCCGTGGCGAATGTGCCTACAGTCGTGACATGAAGAACGATGTATGGAAATGGATGATGTGAGCAAGCCTAAGGAAGATGGCACTCGTTTCTTTAACTCTAAGAACAAATCTAGAGTGTTGCCGTCCTTCGACTACCATCTCTTTTCGTAAGGTTGGAAGCAGCTTGTTAAACATTGTGTGCAAGGAAAGAGGTGGAACGTGCCTTCCTGTACAGCGGGGAACACGTTGTGCAGAGGGTTTCTCTCCTTTAAGTCCTGTGTCATGCAGGTGGATGGGTCTTCAAATGGACGTGGGCTCCCTTCAGGCCTAGTAGCCTTACACTGAACTCTGAGAAAGAAGGCCTCGTCAAACAGGTTTTCGTGCGAACATCTTGGTTCTTGAAGATAGAAGCCCTTGGAGATATATGTGCTGCTCTCTAAGGGAAGGTTCTTATACTCACCTCTCAAGAAACAAAGCTGCAGGGAAATAGTCTTTCCACTACCACCTACAGGGACGAAGATGGAAGCAATTTCCAACGTTCGCAGTGAAGGCACAAATACTGTGTCATGTACCGCTGCTTGAGAAAGAAGTTGTGTCGAAAGTTTCTCCCTCCTCAGATCTTGTTTCAGGAAGCTAGAAGTGTTTTCAGTTCTTCGCGTGAAAGCGCAAGGAAAATGCCATAGGCTGAATTGTGAAGAAAAATGTGGGTCGAATGTTACCACCAAGTCACAAGTTGTCCCCTATAGAGGTGTGTGTCTGTAAATCGGAGGAAGCGTAAGGAAAGTGCTATACACTTATTTCTACAAAACACCGCTGTGGAAGTGCGGCCGTTCCATGAGGAAGGATGAGTATGGATATGTATTATGTGAGGAAGCATAAGGAGGATTGCCTACCCATGGTTAACTCTAAGAACAAATCTAGAGGTTTGCCGTCCTTCGACGACCAGCTCTTTCCCTACGGATGGAAGCACCTTTTTACAACGTAGTGTAAAAGGAAAGAGACGGAAAGCGCGGTACACTACGGTGAGGAACACGTTGTGTGGAGGGTTTCTCTGCACGAAAGTCTTGTGTCATGAAGTTGGAAGGGCCTTCAAATGTACGCGAGCTCGCCTCAGCAGCGCCTTCCACTGAACTCAGAGAAACAAGGCCACGTCCAACAGGATTTCCTGCTAACCTCTTGGTTCGGGAAGCGTGAAGCCTTTGGAGATATAGGTGTAAGTGTCTAACACTCAGCTCTCAAGGAACAAAACGGTAGAGAAATCGCCTTTCCACTACCATCTACAGGGAAGAAAATGGAGGAAAGTCCCGACGTTAAAAGCGAAGGCACAAATACTGTGCCATATACCACTGCTTGAGAACGAACTTGTATCGAAAGCCTCTCCCAACTCAGATCTTGTTTCGGGAAGATAGAAGCCTTGTCAGTACTTTGTTTGAAAACACCAGGAAAACGCCACACGCTGAATTGTGAAGAAAAATGTGGGTCGAATGTGACAACCAACCCACTAGTAGTCCCCTAGAGAGGTGTGTGTCTGGAAATAGGAGGAAGCATAAGGGACGTGTGATACACTTAAGTCGAAGAAACAACGCTGTGGCGGTGCGGTCCTTCGACTGCCATCTGCTTTGCTAAGGAACGAAGCGGCTTGAAGCAAAGTGTGAAAGAGTACGGAGGGGAAGGAAGAGAGACATACCTTAGTCGCCGAACAACTTCTTATGGAGGGCTTTTCTCAACGAACACCATGGGTCACGAAGAGGGAAGGGTTTTCAAATGTATGTGACTTCGCCAAAGGAAAGGCATACATGAATCTCTGCGAAGCAAGTCCATCTCAAACGCGACTTCGAGCTCCCATCTGGGTTCGCGAGGAATTCATAGTCACAAAACGTATGGGTTGAATCCTAAACAAAGGGAGTACTATGCAGTCTGAAGAAACACCACTGCAGAGAAACCGTGTTTCTACTAACATCTTCCCTGAACATGGTAGACGTTACCCATGTAAGTGTGAAATCGCAAGGAATGTGCCCCGTGCCTGTCCCACAGACATACTTACTGTAGAATGTCTGTCCCCATTCGAACCTTGTTCTGTGAGAAGTGTTTTCAAGAGTAGGAGAGAGAGCAGATGGAACGTGTCAAGGTTTTCACTGTGAGAAAGAAATCCATTAGGAAAGCCATACACGTAAGAATGAGAAGAACTTTAGCATGAAACGGAGAAGGCATCTTGAAAGGGCCCTGTGACGGTGCTGGAGAAACCTCTTCTGAAGTAGGCTTCCCTCAGGTGTCCTATGGTTTCAGTGAGATGAAAATGTTTTCCGTAGTGGGGGTGAAGGCGCAAGGGACATGGGCTAGACTTAACTCTCCGTGTCGAATGTGCCTACAGTCATGACATGAAGAACAATGTATGGAAATGGATGATGTGAGCAAGCCTAAGGAAGATGGCATACGTTTGTTTAACTCTAAGAACAAATCTATTTTGTTGCCGTCCTTCGACTACCATCTCTTTTAGTAAGGAAGGAAGCAGCTTGTTAAACCTTGTGTGCAAGGAAAGAGGTGGAACGCGCATTCCTGTACATCGGGAAACACGTTGTGCAGAGAGCTTCTCTCCTTTAAGTCCTGTGTCATGCAGGTGGATGGGGCTTCAAATGGACGTGGGCTCCCTTCAGGCCTAGTAGCCTTACACTGAACTCTGAGAAAGAAGGCCTCGTCAAACAGGTTTTCGTGCGAACATCTTGGTTCTTGAAGATAGAAGCCCTTGGAGATATATGTGTTGCTCTCTAAGGGAAGGTTCTTATACTCACCTCTCAAGAAACAAAGCTGCAGGGAAATAGTCTTTCCACTACCACCTACAGGGATGAAGATGGAAGCAATTTCCAACGTTCGCAGTGAAGGCACAAATCTGTGTCAGGTACCACTGCTTGAGAAAGAAGTTGTGTCGAAAGTTTCTCCCTACTCAGATCTTGTTTCAGGAAGCTAGAAACATTTTCAGTTCTTTGCGTGAAAGCGTAAGGAAAATGCCATAGGCTGAATTGTAAAGAAAAATGTGGGTCGAATGTTATCACCAACTCACAAGTTGTCCCCTATAGAGGTGTGTGTATGGAAATCGGAGGAAGCATAAGCAACGAGCTCTGCAATTAATTCTTCAAGAACAATGCTGTGGAGGAGCGGTCCTTCGACTCCCTTCTGCTTTCCTAAGGATCGAAGCGGCTTTACACCAAGTGTGAAGGCTTCTGTCATGAAGTTGGAAGGCCTTCAAATGTAGGCGAGCTAGCCTCAGCAGAGCCTTACGCTGAACTCAGAGAAACAACGGCATGTGAAAACTGATTTCGAGCTCACATCTTGGTTCGGGAAGAATGAAGCCTTCTGAGCTATATGTGTCAGTGCCTTACACTCACCTCTCAAGGAACAACACGGTAGAGGGAGATAGTCCTTCTACTGCCATCTACTGGGAAGAAGATGGAAGAACGTTCCAACGGTCACAGCGAAGGCACAGGTACTGGGCCATATAGCGCTGCTTGAGAAAGAAGTCGTGTCGAAAGCTTCTCCCAACTCAGATCTTGTTTCGGTAGAGAGAAGCATAAGCAAAACACTCGTTGTCTCCTAGAGAGGTGTATGTCTGGAAATGAGAGGAAGCGTAAGGAATGTGCTATACACTTGGGTCTACAAAACAGCGCTGTGGAGGTGCGGTCTTTCGACTGCCACCTCCTCTGCTAAGAAACGAAGTGGCTTGAGGCAAAGTGTGAAAGAAAGCAGAGGGGAAGCGTGATCGACCTTACTCGCGGAACAACTTCTTACGGAGGGCTTTTCTCAACGAACACCATGCATGGGTCACGAAGATAGAAGCGTCTTCCAAAGTATGCGAGTTAGGCAGAGGAAAGGCATACACAAATCTGTGAGAACCAAGTCTATCTCAAACGCGACTTCGAGCTCCCACCTGGGTTCGCGAGGAATTCATACTCACAGAACGTATGTGTTGAATCCTAAACCAAGGGAGTACTAATCAGTCTGAAGAAACACCACTGCAGAGAAACCGTGTTTCTACTAACATCTCACCCTGAACATGGTAGACTTTTCCAATGTAAAGTGTGAAATCGCAAGGAATGTGCCCCGTGCCTGTCCCACAGACATACTTAGTGTAGAATGTCTGTCCCCATTCGAATCTTGTTCCGTGGGAAGTGTTTTCAAGAGTAGGAGAGAGAACAGATGGAACGTGTCAAGGTTTTCATTGTGAGAAGGAAATCCATCAGGAAAGCCATACACGTAAGGATGAGAAGCACTTTAGCATGAAACGGTGAAGGCATCTTGAATGGGCCCTGTGACGGTGCTGGAGAAACCTCTTCTGAAGTAGGCTTCCCTCAGCTGTCCTATGGTTTCAGTGCGATGAAAGTGTTTTCCCTAGCGGGTGTGAACGCGTAAGGGACATGGTCTAGACTTAACTCTCCGTGGCGAATGTGCCTACAGTCGTGACATGAAGAACGATGTATGGAAATGGATGATGTGAGCAAGCCTAAGGAAGATGGCACTCGTTTCTTTAACTCTAAGAACAAATCTAGAGTGTTGCCGTCCTTCGACTACCATCTCTTTTCGTAAGGTTGGAAGCAGCTTGTTAAACATTGTGTGCAAGGAAAGAGGTGGAACGTGCCTTCCTGTACAGCGGGGAACACGTTGTGCAGAGGGTTTCTCTCCTTTAAGTCCTGTGTCATGCAGGTGGATGGGTCTTCAAATGGACGTGGGCTCCCTTCAGGCCTAGTAGCCTTACACTGAACTCTGAGAAAGAAGGCCTCGTCAAACAGGTTTTCGTGCGAACATCTTGGTTCTTGAAGATAGAAGCCCTTGGAGATATATGTGCTGCTCTCTAAGGGAAGGTTCTTATACTCACCTCTCAAGAAACAAAGCTGCAGGGAAATAGTCTTTCCACTACCACCTACAGGGACGAAGATGGAAGCAATTTCCAACGTTCGCAGTGAAGGCACAAATACTGTGTCATGTACCGCTGCTTGAGAAAGAAGTTGTGTCGAAAGTTTCTCCCTCCTCAGATCTTGTTTCAGGAAGCTAGAAGTGTTTTCAGTTCTTCGCGTGAAAGCGCAAGGAAAATGCCATAGGCTGAATTGTGAAGAAAAATGTGGGTCGAATGTTACCACCAAGTCACAAGTTGTCCCCTATAGAGGTGTGTGTCTGTAAATCGGAGGAAGCGTAAGGAAAGTGCTATACACTTATTTCTACAAAACACCGCTGTGGAAGTGCGGCCGTTCCATGAGGAAGGATGAGTATGGATATGTATTATGTGAGGAAGCATAAGGAGGATTGCCTACCCATGGTTAACTCTAAGAACAAATCTAGAGGTTTGCCGTCCTTCGACGACCAGCTCTTTCCCTACGGATGGAAGCACCTTTTTACAACGTAGTGTAAAAGGAAAGAGACGGAAAGCGCGGTACACTACGGTGAGGAACACGTTGTGTGGAGGGTTTCTCTGCACGAAAGTCTTGTGTCATGAAGTTGGAAGGGCCTTCAAATGTACGCGAGCTCGCCTCAGCAGCGCCTTCCACTGAACTCAGAGAAACAAGGCCACGTCCAACAGGATTTCCTGCTAACCTCTTGGTTCGGGAAGCGTGAAGCCTTTGGAGATATAGGTGTAAGTGTCTAACACTCAGCTCTCAAGGAACAAAACGGTAGAGAAATCGCCTTTCCACTACCATCTACAGGGAAGAAAATGGAGGAAAGTCCCGACGTTAAAAGCGAAGGCACAAATACTGTGCCATATACCACTGCTTGAGAACGAACTTGTATCGAAAGCCTCTCCCAACTCAGATCTTGTTTCGGGAAGATAGAAGCCTTGTCAGTACTTTGTTTGAAAACACCAGGAAAACGCCACACGCTGAATTGTGAAGAAAAATGTGGGTCGAATGTGACAACCAACCCACTAGTAGTCCCCTAGAGAGGTGTGTGTCTGGAAATAGGAGGAAGCATAAGGGACGTGTGATACACTTAAGTCGAAGAAACAACGCTGTGGCGGTGCGGTCCTTCGACTGCCATCTGCTTTGCTAAGGAACGAAGCGGCTTGAAGCAAAGTGTGAAAGAGTACGGAGGGGAAGGAAGAGAGACATACCTTAGTCGCCGAACAACTTCTTATGGAGGGCTTTTCTCAACGAACACCATGGGTCACGAAGAGGGAAGGGTTTTCAAATGTATGTGACTTCGCCAAAGGAAAGGCATACATGAATCTCTGCGAAGCAAGTCCATCTCAAACGCGACTTCGAGCTCCCATCTGGGTTCGCGAGGAATTCATAGTCACAAAACGTATGGGTTGAATCCTAAACAAAGGGAGTACTATGCAGTCTGAAGAAACACCACTGCAGAGAAACCGTGTTTCTACTAACATCTTCCCTGAACATGGTAGACGTTACCCATGTAAGTGTGAAATCGCAAGGAATGTGCCCCGTGCCTGTCCCACAGACATACTTACTGTAGAATGTCTGTCCCCATTCGAACCTTGTTCTGTGAGAAGTGTTTTCAAGAGTAGGAGAGAGAGCAGATGGAACGTGTCAAGGTTTTCACTGTGAGAAAGAAATCCATTAGGAAAGCCATACACGTAAGAATGAGAAGAACTTTAGCATGAAACGGAGAAGGCATCTTGAAAGGGCCCTGTGACGGTGCTGGAGAAACCTCTTCTGAAGTAGGCTTCCCTCAGGTGTCCTATGGTTTCAGTGAGATGAAAATGTTTTCCGTAGTGGGGGTGAAGGCGCAAGGGACATGGGCTAGACTTAACTCTCCGTGTCGAATGTGCCTACAGTCATGACATGAAGAACAATGTATGGAAATGGATGATGTGAGCAAGCCTAAGGAAGATGGCATACGTTTGTTTAACTCTAAGAACAAATCTATTTTGTTGCCGTCCTTCGACTACCATCTCTTTTAGTAAGGAAGGAAGCAGCTTGTTAAACCTTGTGTGCAAGGAAAGAGGTGGAACGCGCATTCCTGTACATCGGGAAACACGTTGTGCAGAGAGCTTCTCTCCTTTAAGTCCTGTGTCATGCAGGTGGATGGGGCTTCAAATGGACGTGGGCTCCCTTCAGGCCTGGTAGCCTTACACTGAACTCTGAGAAAGAAGGCCTCGTCAAACAGGTTTTCGTGCGAACATCTTGGTTCTTGAAGATAGAAGCCCTTGGAGATATATGTGTTGCTCTCTAAGGGAAGGTTCTTATACTCACCTCTCAAGAAACAAAGCTGCAGGGAAATAGTCTTTCCACTACCACCTACAGGGATGAAGATGGAAGCAATTTCCAACGTTCGCAGTGAAGGCACAAATCTGTGTCAGGTACCACTGCTTGAGAAAGAAGTTGTGTCGAAAGTTTCTCCCTACTCAGATCTTGTTTCAGGAAGCTAGAAACATTTTCAGTTCTTTGCGTGAAAGCGTAAGGAAAATGCCATAGGCTGAATTGTAAAGAAAAATGTGGGTCGAATGTTACCACCAACTCACAAGTTGTCCCCTATAGAGGTGTGTGTATGGAAATCGGAGGAAGCATAAGCAACGAGCTCTGCAATTAATTCTTCAAGAACAATGCTGTGGAGGAGCGGTCCTTCGACTCCCTTCTGCTTTCCTAAGGATCGAAGCGGCTTTACACCAAGTGTGAAGGCTTCTGTCATGAAGTTGGAAGGCCTTCAAATGTAGGCGAGCTAGCCTCAGCAGAGCCTTACGCTGAACTCAGAGAAACAACGGCATGTGAAAACTGATTTCGAGCTCACATCTTGGTTCGGGAAGAATGAAGCCTTCTGAGCTATATGTGTCAGTGCCTTACACTCACCTCTCAAGGAACAACACGGTAGAGGGAGATAGTCCTTCTACTGCCATCTACTGGGAAGAAGATGGAAGAACGTTCCAACGGTCACAGCGAAGGCACAGGTACTGGGCCATATAGCGCTGCTTGAGAAAGAAGTCGTGTCGAAAGCTTCTCCCAACTCAGATCTTGTTTCGGTAGAGAGAAGCATAAGCAAAACACTCGTTGTCTCCTAGAGAGGTGTATGTCTGGAAATGAGAGGAAGCGTAAGGAATGTGCTATACACTTGGGTCTACAAAACAGCGCTGTGGAGGTGCGGTCTTTCGACTGCCACCTCCTCTGCTAAGAAACGAAGCGGCTTGAGGCAAAGTGTGAAAGAAAGCAGAGGGGAAGCGTGATCGACCTTACTCGCGGAACAACTTCTTACGGAGGGCTTTTCTCAACGAACACCATGCATGGGTCACGAAGATAGAAGCGTCTTCCAAAGTATGCGAGTTAGGCAGAGGAAAGGCATACACAAATCTGTGAGAACCAAGTCTATCTCAAACGCGACTTCGAGCTCCCACCTGGGTTCGCGAGGAATTCATACTCACAGAACGTATGTGTTGAATCCTAAACCAAGGGAGTACTAATCAGTCTGAAGAAACACCACTGCAGAGAAACCGTGTTTCTACTAACATCTCACCCTGAACATGGTAGACTTTTCCAATGTAAAGTGTGAAATCGCAAGGAATGTGCCCCGTGCCTGTCCCACAGACATACTTAGTGTAGAATGTCTGTCCCCATTCGAATCTTGTTCCGTGGGAAGTGTTTTCAAGAGTAGGAGAGAGAACAGATGGAACGTGTCAAGGTTTTCATTGTGAGAAGGAAATCCATCAGGAAAGCCATACACGTAAGGATGAGAAGCACTTTAGCATGAAACGGTGAAGGCATCTTGAATGGGCCCTGTGACGGTGCTGGAGAAACCTCTTCTGAAGTAGGCTTCCCTCAGCTGTCCTATGGTTTCAGTGCGATGAAAGTGTTTTCCCTAGCGGGTGTGAACGCGTAAGGGACATGGTCTAGACTTAACTCTCCGTGGCGAATGTGCCTACAGTCGTGACATGAAGAACGATGTATGGAAATGGATGATGTGAGCAAGCCTAAGGAAGATGGCACTCGTTTCTTTAACTCTAAGAACAAATCTAGAGTGTTGCCGTCCTTCGACTACCATCTCTTTTCGTAAGGTTGGAAGCAGCTTGTTAAACATTGTGTGCAAGGAAAGAGGTGGAACGTGCCTTCCTGTACAGCGGGGAACACGTTGTGCAGAGGGTTTCTCTCCTTTAAGTCCTGTGTCATGCAGGTGGATGGGTCTTCAAATGGACGTGGGCTCCCTTCAGGCCTAGTAGCCTTACACTGAACTCTGAGAAAGAAGGCCTCGTCAAACAGGTTTTCGTGCGAACATCTTGGTTCTTGAAGATAGAAGCCCTTGGAGATATATGTGCTGCTCTCTAAGGGAAGGTTCTTATACTCACCTCTCAAGAAACAAAGCTGCAGGGAAATAGTCTTTCCACTACCACCTACAGGGACGAAGATGGAAGCAATTTCCAACGTTCGCAGTGAAGGCACAAATACTGTGTCATGTACCGCTGCTTGAGAAAGAAGTTGTGTCGAAAGTTTCTCCCTCCTCAGATCTTGTTTCAGGAAGCTAGAAGTGTTTTCAGTTCTTCGCGTGAAAGCGCAAGGAAAATGCCATAGGCTGAATTGTGAAGAAAAATGTGGGTCGAATGTTACCACCAAGTCACAAGTTGTCCCCTATAGAGGTGTGTGTCTGTAAATCGGAGGAAGCGTAAGGAAAGTGCTATACACTTATTTCTACAAAACACCGCTGTGGAAGTGCGGCCGTTCCATGAGGAAGGATGAGTATGGATATGTATTATGTGAGGAAGCATAAGGAGGATTGCCTACCCATGGTTAACTCTAAGAACAAATCTAGAGGTTTGCCGTCCTTCGACGACCAGCTCTTTCCCTACGGATGGAAGCACCTTTTTACAACGTAGTGTAAAAGGAAAGAGACGGAAAGCGCGGTACACTACGGTGAGGAACACGTTGTGTGGAGGGTTTCTCTGCACGAAAGTCTTGTGTCATGAAGTTGGAAGGGCCTTCAAATGTACGCGAGCTCGCCTCAGCAGCGCCTTCCACTGAACTCAGAGAAACAAGGCCACGTCCAACAGGATTTCCTGCTAACCTCTTGGTTCGGGAAGCGTGAAGCCTTTGGAGATATAGGTGTAAGTGTCTAACACTCAGCTCTCAAGGAACAAAACGGTAGAGAAATCGCCTTTCCACTACCATCTACAGGGAAGAAAATGGAGGAAAGTCCCGACGTTAAAAGCGAAGGCACAAATACTGTGCCATATACCACTGCTTGAGAACGAACTTGTATCGAAAGCCTCTCCCAACTCAGATCTTGTTTCGGGAAGATAGAAGCCTTGTCAGTACTTTGTTTGAAAACACCAGGAAAACGCCACACGCTGAATTGTGAAGAAAAATGTGGGTCGAATGTGACAACCAACCCACTAGTAGTCCCCTAGAGAGGTGTGTGTCTGGAAATAGGAGGAAGCATAAGGGACGTGTGATACACTTAAGTCGAAGAAACAACGCTGTGGCGGTGCGGTCCTTCGACTGCCATCTGCTTTGCTAAGGAACGAAGCGGCTTGAAGCAAAGTGTGAAAGAGTACGGAGGGGAAGGAAGAGAGACATACCTTAGTCGCCGAACAACTTCTTATGGAGGGCTTTTCTCAACGAACACCATGGGTCACGAAGAGGGAAGGGTTTTCAAATGTATGTGACTTCGCCAAAGGAAAGGCATACATGAATCTCTGCGAAGCAAGTCCATCTCAAACGCGACTTCGAGCTCCCATCTGGGTTCGCGAGGAATTCATAGTCACAAAACGTATGGGTTGAATCCTAAACAAAGGGAGTACTATGCAGTCTGAAGAAACACCACTGCAGAGAAACCGTGTTTCTACTAACATCTTCCCTGAACATGGTAGACGTTACCCATGTAAGTGTGAAATCGCAAGGAATGTGCCCCGTGCCTGTCCCACAGACATACTTACTGTAGAATGTCTGTCCCCATTCGAACCTTGTTCTGTGAGAAGTGTTTTCAAGAGTAGGAGAGAGAGCAGATGGAACGTGTCAAGGTTTTCACTGTGAGAAAGAAATCCATTAGGAAAGCCATACACGTAAGAATGAGAAGAACTTTAGCATGAAACGGAGAAGGCATCTTGAAAGGGCCCTGTGACGGTGCTGGAGAAACCTCTTCTGAAGTAGGCTTCCCTCAGGTGTCCTATGGTTTCAGTGAGATGAAAATGTTTTCCGTAGTGGGGGTGAAGGCGCAAGGGACATGGGCTAGACTTAACTCTCCGTGTCGAATGTGCCTACAGTCATGACATGAAGAACAATGTATGGAAATGGATGATGTGAGCAAGCCTAAGGAAGATGGCATACGTTTGTTTAACTCTAAGAACAAATCTATTTTGTTGCCGTCCTTCGACTACCATCTCTTTTAGTAAGGAAGGAAGCAGCTTGTTAAACCTTGTGTGCAAGGAAAGAGGTGGAACGCGCATTCCTGTACATCGGGAAACACGTTGTGCAGAGAGCTTCTCTCCTTTAAGTCCTGTGTCATGCAGGTGGATGGGGCTTCAAATGGACGTGGGCTCCCTTCAGGCCTGGTAGCCTTACACTGAACTCTGAGAAAGAAGGCCTCGTCAAACAGGTTTTCGTGCGAACATCTTGGTTCTTGAAGATAGAAGCCCTTGGAGATATATGTGTTGCTCTCTAAGGGAAGGTTCTTATACTCACCTCTCAAGAAACAAAGCTGCAGGGAAATAGTCTTTCCACTACCACCTACAGGGATGAAGATGGAAGCAATTTCCAACGTTCGCAGTGAAGGCACAAATCTGTGTCAGGTACCACTGCTTGAGAAAGAAGTTGTGTCGAAAGTTTCTCCCTACTCAGATCTTGTTTCAGGAAGCTAGAAACATTTTCAGTTCTTTGCGTGAAAGCGTAAGGAAAATGCCATAGGCTGAATTGTAAAGAAAAATGTGGGTCGAATGTTACCACCAACTCACAAGTTGTCCCCTATAGAGGTGTGTGTATGGAAATCGGAGGAAGCATAAGCAACGAGCTCTGCAATTAATTCTTCAAGAACAATGCTGTGGAGGAGCGGTCCTTCGACTCCCTTCTGCTTTCCTAAGGATCGAAGCGGCTTTACACCAAGTGTGAAGGCTTCTGTCATGAAGTTGGAAGGCCTTCAAATGTAGGCGAGCTAGCCTCAGCAGAGCCTTACGCTGAACTCAGAGAAACAACGGCATGTGAAAACTGATTTCGAGCTCACATCTTGGTTCGGGAAGAATGAAGCCTTCTGAGCTATATGTGTCAGTGCCTTACACTCACCTCTCAAGGAACAACACGGTAGAGGGAGATAGTCCTTCTACTGCCATCTACTGGGAAGAAGATGGAAGAACGTTCCAACGGTCACAGCGAAGGCACAGGTACTGGGCCATATAGCGCTGCTTGAGAAAGAAGTCGTGTCGAAAGCTTCTCCCAACTCAGATCTTGTTTCGGTAGAGAGAAGCATAAGCAAAACACTCGTTGTCTCCTAGAGAGGTGTATGTCTGGAAATGAGAGGAAGCGTAAGGAATGTGCTATACACTTGGGTCTACAAAACAGCGCTGTGGAGGTGCGGTCTTTCGACTGCCACCTCCTCTGCTAAGAAACGAAGCGGCTTGAGGCAAAGTGTGAAAGAAAGCAGAGGGGAAGCGTGATCGACCTTACTCGCGGAACAACTTCTTACGGAGGGCTTTTCTCAACGAACACCATGCATGGGTCACGAAGATAGAAGCGTCTTCCAAAGTATGCGAGTTAGGCAGAGGAAAGGCATACACAAATCTGTGAGAACCAAGTCTATCTCAAACGCGACTTCGAGCTCCCACCTGGGTTCGCGAGGAATTCATACTCACAGAACGTATGTGTTGAATCCTAAACCAAGGGAGTACTAATCAGTCTGAAGAAACACCACTGCAGAGAAACCGTGTTTCTACTAACATCTCACCCTGAACATGGTAGACTTTTCCAATGTAAAGTGTGAAATCGCAAGGAATGTGCCCCGTGCCTGTCCCACAGACATACTTAGTGTAGAATGTCTGTCCCCATTCGAATCTTGTTCCGTGGGAAGTGTTTTCAAGAGTAGGAGAGAGAACAGATGGAACGTGTCAAGGTTTTCATTGTGAGAAGGAAATCCATCAGGAAAGCCATACACGTAAGGATGAGAAGCACTTTAGCATGAAACGGTGAAGGCATCTTGAATGGGCCCTGTGACGGTGCTGGAGAAACCTCTTCTGAAGTAGGCTTCCCTCAGCTGTCCTATGGTTTCAGTGCGATGAAAGTGTTTTCCCTAGCGGGTGTGAACGCGTAAGGGACATGGTCTAGACTTAACTCTCCGTGGCGAATGTGCCTACAGTCGTGACATGAAGAACGATGTATGGAAATGGATGATGTGAGCAAGCCTAAGGAAGATGGCACTCGTTTCTTTAACTCTAAGAACAAATCTAGAGTGTTGCCGTCCTTCGACTACCATCTCTTTTCGTAAGGTTGGAAGCAGCTTGTTAAACATTGTGTGCAAGGAAAGAGGTGGAACGTGCCTTCCTGTACAGCGGGGAACACGTTGTGCAGAGGGTTTCTCTCCTTTAAGTCCTGTGTCATGCAGGTGGATGGGTCTTCAAATGGACGTGGGCTCCCTTCAGGCCTAGTAGCCTTACACTGAACTCTGAGAAAGAAGGCCTCGTCAAACAGGTTTTCGTGCGAACATCTTGGTTCTTGAAGATAGAAGCCCTTGGAGATATATGTGCTGCTCTCTAAGGGAAGGTTCTTATACTCACCTCTCAAGAAACAAAGCTGCAGGGAAATAGTCTTTCCACTACCACCTACAGGGACGAAGATGGAAGCAATTTCCAACGTTCGCAGTGAAGGCACAAATACTGTGTCATGTACCGCTGCTTGAGAAAGAAGTTGTGTCGAAAGTTTCTCCCTCCTCAGATCTTGTTTCAGGAAGCTAGAAGTGTTTTCAGTTCTTCGCGTGAAAGCGCAAGGAAAATGCCATAGGCTGAATTGTGAAGAAAAATGTGGGTCGAATGTTACCACCAAGTCACAAGTTGTCCCCTATAGAGGTGTGTGTCTGTAAATCGGAGGAAGCGTAAGGAAAGTGCTATACACTTATTTCTACAAAACACCGCTGTGGAAGTGCGGCCGTTCCATGAGGAAGGATGAGTATGGATATGTATTATGTGAGGAAGCATAAGGAGGATTGCCTACCCATGGTTAACTCTAAGAACAAATCTAGAGGTTTGCCGTCCTTCGACGACCAGCTCTTTCCCTACGGATGGAAGCACCTTTTTACAACGTAGTGTAAAAGGAAAGAGACGGAAAGCGCGGTACACTACGGTGAGGAACACGTTGTGTGGAGGGTTTCTCTGCACGAAAGTCTTGTGTCATGAAGTTGGAAGGGCCTTCAAATGTACGCGAGCTCGCCTCAGCAGCGCCTTCCACTGAACTCAGAGAAACAAGGCCACGTCCAACAGGATTTCCTGCTAACCTCTTGGTTCGGGAAGCGTGAAGCCTTTGGAGATATAGGTGTAAGTGTCTAACACTCAGCTCTCAAGGAACAAAACGGTAGAGAAATCGCCTTTCCACTACCATCTACAGGGAAGAAAATGGAGGAAAGTCCCGACGTTAAAAGCGAAGGCACAAATACTGTGCCATATACCACTGCTTGAGAACGAACTTGTATCGAAAGCCTCTCCCAACTCAGATCTTGTTTCGGGAAGATAGAAGCCTTGTCAGTACTTTGTTTGAAAACACCAGGAAAACGCCACACGCTGAATTGTGAAGAAAAATGTGGGTCGAATGTGACAACCAACCCACTAGTAGTCCCCTAGAGAGGTGTGTGTCTGGAAATAGGAGGAAGCATAAGGGACGTGTGATACACTTAAGTCGAAGAAACAACGCTGTGGCGGTGCGGTCCTTCGACTGCCATCTGCTTTGCTAAGGAACGAAGCGGCTTGAAGCAAAGTGTGAAAGAGTACGGAGGGGAAGGAAGAGAGACATACCTTAGTCGCCGAACAACTTCTTATGGAGGGCTTTTCTCAACGAACACCATGGGTCACGAAGAGGGAAGGGTTTTCAAATGTATGTGACTTCGCCAAAGGAAAGGCATACATGAATCTCTGCGAAGCAAGTCCATCTCAAACGCGACTTCGAGCTCCCATCTGGGTTCGCGAGGAATTCATAGTCACAAAACGTATGGGCTGAATCCTAAACAAAGGGAGTACTATGCAGTCTGAAGAAACACCACTGCAGAGAAACCGTGTTTCTACTAACATCTTCCCTGAACATGGTAGACGTTACCCATGTAAGTGTGAAATCGCAAGGAATGTGCCCCGTGCCTGTCCCACAGACATACTTACTGTAGAATGTCTGTCCCCATTCGAACCTTGTTCTGTGAGAAGTGTTTTCAAGAGTAGGAGAGAGAGCAGATGGAACGTGTCAAGGTTTTCATTGTGAGAAAGAAATCCATTAGGAAAGCCATACACGTAAGAATGAGAAGAACTTTAGCATGAAACGGAGAAGGCATCTTGAAAGGGCCCTGTGACGGTGCTGGAGAAACCTCTTCTGAAGTAGGCTTCCCTCAGGTGTCCTATGGTTTCAGTGAGATGAAAATGTTTTCCGTAGTGGGGGTGAAGGCGCAAGGGACATGGGCTAGACTTAACTCTCCGTGTCGAATGTGCCTACAGTCATGACATGAAGAACAATGTATGGAAATGGATGATGTGAGCAAGCCTAAGGAAGATGGCATACGTTTGTTTAACTCTAAGAACAAATCTATTTTGTTGCCGTCCTTCGACTACCATCTCTTTTAGTAAGGAAGGAAGCAGCTTGTTAAACCTTGTGTGCAAGGAAAGAGGTGGAACGCGCATTCCTGTACATCGGGAAACACGTTGTGCAGAGAGCTTCTCTCCTTTAAGTCCTGTGTCATGCAGGTGGATGGGGCTTCAAATGGACGTGGGCTCCCTTCAGGCCTGGTAGCCTTACACTGAACTCTGAGAAAGAAGGCCTCGTCAAACAGGTTTTCGTGCGAACATCTTGGTTCTTGAAGATAGAAGCCCTTGGAGATATATGTGTTGCTCTCTAAGGGAAGGTTCTTATACTCACCTCTCAAGAAACAAAGCTGCAGGGAAATAGTCTTTCCACTACCACCTACAGGGATGAAGATGGAAGCAATTTCCAACGTTCGCAGTGAAGGCACAAATCTGTGTCAGGTACCACTGCTTGAGAAAGAAGTTGTGTCGAAAGTTTCTCCCTACTCAGATCTTGTTTCAGGAAGCTAGAAACATTTTCAGTTCTTTGCGTGAAAGCGTAAGGAAAATGCCATAGGCTGAATTGTAAAGAAAAATGTGGGTCGAATGTTATCACCAACTCACAAGTTGTCCCCTATAGAGGTGTGTGTATGGAAATCGGAGGAAGCATAAGCAACGAGCTCTGCAATTAATTCTTCAAGAACAATGCTGTGGAGGAGCGGTCCTTCGACTCCCTTCTGCTTTCCTAAGGATCGAAGCGGCTTTACACCAAGTGTGAAGGCTTCTGTCATGAAGTTGGAAGGCCTTCAAATGTAGGCGAGCTAGCCTCAGCAGAGCCTTACGCTGAACTCAGAGAAACAACGGCATGTGAAAACTGATTTCGAGCTCACATCTTGGTTCGGGAAGAATGAAGCCTTCTGAGCTATATGTGTCAGTGCCTTACACTCACCTCTCAAGGAACAACACGGTAGAGGGAGATAGTCCTTCTACTGCCATCTACTGGGAAGAAGATGGAAGAACGTTCCAACGGTCACAGCGAAGGCACAGGTACTGGGCCATATAGCGCTGCTTGAGAAAGAAGTCGTGTCGAAAGCTTCTCCCAACTCAGATCTTGTTTCGGTAGAGAGAAGCATAAGCAAAACACTCGTTGTCTCCTAGAGAGGTGTATGTCTGGAAATGAGAGGAAGCGTAAGGAATGTGCTATACACTTGGGTCTACAAAACAGCGCTGTGGAGGTGCGGTCTTTCGACTGCCACCTCCTCTGCTAAGAAACGAAGCGGCTTGAGGCAAAGTGTGAAAGAAAGCAGAGGGGAAGCGTGATCGACCTTACTCGCGGAACAACTTCTTACGGAGGGCTTTTCTCAACGAACACCATGCATGGGTCACGAAGATAGAAGCGTCTTCCAAAGTATGCGAGTTAGGCAGAGGAAAGGCATACACAAATCTGTGAGAACCAAGTCTATCTCAAACGCGACTTCGAGCTCCCACCTGGGTTCGCGAGGAATTCATACTCACAGAACGTATGTGTTGAATCCTAAACCAAGGGAGTACTAATCAGTCTGAAGAAACACCACTGCAGAGAAACCGTGTTTCTACTAACATCTCACCCTGAACATGGTAGACTTTTCCAATGTAAAGTGTGAAATCGCAAGGAATGTGCCCCGTGCCTGTCCCACAGACATACTTAGTGTAGAATGTCTGTCCCCATTCGAATCTTGTTCCGTGGGAAGTGTTTTCAAGAGTAGGAGAGAGAACAGATGGAACGTGTCAAGGTTTTCATTGTGAGAAGGAAATCCATCAGGAAAGCCATACACGTAAGGATGAGAAGCACTTTAGCATGAAACGGTGAAGGCATCTTGAATGGGCCCTGTGACGGTGCTGGAGAAACCTCTTCTGAAGTAGGCTTCCCTCAGCTGTCCTATGGTTTCAGTGCGATGAAAGTGTTTTCCCTAGCGGGTGTGAACGCGTAAGGGACATGGTCTAGACTTAACTCTCCGTGGCGAATGTGCCTACAGTCGTGACATGAAGAACGATGTATGGAAATGGATGATGTGAGCAAGCCTAAGGAAGATGGCACTCGTTTCTTTAACTCTAAGAACAAATCTAGAGTGTTGCCGTCCTTCGACTACCATCTCTTTTCGTAAGGTTGGAAGCAGCTTGTTAAACATTGTGTGCAAGGAAAGAGGTGGAACGTGCCTTCCTGTACAGCGGGGAACACGTTGTGCAGAGGGTTTCTCTCCTTTAAGTCCTGTGTCATGCAGGTGGATGGGTCTTCAAATGGACGTGGGCTCCCTTCAGGCCTAGTAGCCTTACACTGAACTCTGAGAAAGAAGGCCTCGTCAAACAGGTTTTCGTGCGAACATCTTGGTTCTTGAAGATAGAAGCCCTTGGAGATATATGTGCTGCTCTCTAAGGGAAGGTTCTTATACTCACCTCTCAAGAAACAAAGCTGCAGGGAAATAGTCTTTCCACTACCACCTACAGGGACGAAGATGGAAGCAATTTCCAACGTTCGCAGTGAAGGCACAAATACTGTGTCATGTACCGCTGCTTGAGAAAGAAGTTGTGTCGAAAGTTTCTCCCTCCTCAGATCTTGTTTCAGGAAGCTAGAAGTGTTTTCAGTTCTTCGCGTGAAAGCGCAAGGAAAATGCCATAGGCTGAATTGTGAAGAAAAATGTGGGTCGAATGTTACCACCAAGTCACAAGTTGTCCCCTATAGAGGTGTGTGTCTGTAAATCGGAGGAAGCGTAAGGAAAGTGCTATACACTTATTTCTACAAAACACCGCTGTGGAAGTGCGGCCGTTCCATGAGGAAGGATGAGTATGGATATGTATTATGTGAGGAAGCATAAGGAGGATTGCCTACCCATGGTTAACTCTAAGAACAAATCTAGAGGTTTGCCGTCCTTCGACGACCAGCTCTTTCCCTACGGATGGAAGCACCTTTTTACAACAGTAGTGTAAAAGGAAAGAGACGGAAAGCGCGGTACACTACGGTGAGGAACACGTTGTGTGGAGGGTTTCTCTGCACGAAAGTCTTGTGTCATGAAGTTGGAAGGGCCTTCAAATGTACGCGAGCTCGCCTCAGCAGCGCCTTCCACTGAACTCAGAGAAACAAGGCCACGTCCAACCAGGATTTCCTGCTAACCTCTTGGTTCGGGAAGCGTGAAGCCTTTGGAGATAATAGGTGTAAGTGTCTAACACTCAGCTCTCAAGGAACAAAACGGTAGAGAAATCGCCTTTCCACTACCATCTACAGGGAAGAAAATGGAGAAAGTCCCGACGTTAAAAGCGAAGCACAAATACTGTGCCATATACCACTGCTTGAGAACGAACCTTGTATCGAAAGCCTCTCCCAACTCAGATCTTGTTTCGGGAAGATAGAAGCCTTGTCAGTACTTTGTTTGAAAACACCAGGAAAACGCCACACGCTGAATTGTGAAGAAAAATGTGGGTCGAATGTGACAACCAACCCACTAGTAGTCCCCTAGAGAGGTGTGTGTCTGGAAATAGGAGGAAGCATAAGGGACGTGTGATACACTTAAGTCGAAGAAACAACGCTGTGGCGTGCGGTCCTTCGACTGCCATCTGCTTTGCTAAGGAACGAAGCGGCTTGAAGCAAAGTGTGAAAGAGTACGGAGGGGAAGGAAGAGAGACATACCTTAGTCGCCGAACAACTTCTTATGGAGGGCTTTTCTCAACGAACACCATGGGTCACGAAGAGGGAAGGGTTTTCAATGTATGTGACTTCGCCAAAGGAAAGGCATACATGAATCTCTGCGAAGCAAGTCCATCTCAAACGCGACTTCGAGCTCCCATCTGGTTCGCGAGGAATTCATAGTCACAAAAACGTATGGGCTGAATCCTAAACAAAGGGAGTACTATGCAGTCTGAAGAAACACCACTGCAGAGAACCGTGTTTCTACTAACATCTTCCCTGAACATGGTAGACGTTACCCATGTAAGTGTGAAATCGCAAGGAATGTGCCCCGTGCCTGTCCCACAGACATACTTACTGTAGAATGTCTGTCCCCATTCGAACCTTGTTCTGTGAGAAGTGTTTTCAAGAGTAGGAGAGAGAGCAGATGGAACGTGTCAAGGTTTTCACTGTGAGAAAGAAATCCATTAGGAAAGCCATACACGTAAGAATGAGAAGAACTTTAGCATGAAACGGAGAAGGCATCTTGAAAGGGCCCTGTGACGGTGCTGGAGAAACCTCTTCTGAAGTAGGCTTCCCTCAGGTGTCCTATGGTTTCAGTGAGATGAAAATGTTTTCCGTAGTGGGGTGAAGGCGCAAGGGACATGGGCTAGACTTAACTCTCCGTGTCGAATGTGCCTACAGTCATGACATGAAGAACAATGTATGGAAATGGATGATGTGAGCAGCCTAAGGAAGATGGCATACGTTTGTTTAACTCTAAGAACAAATCTATTTTGTTGCCGTCCTTCGACTACCATCTCTTTAGTAAGGAAGGAAGCAGCTTGTTAAACCTTGTGTGCAAGGAAAGAGGTGGAACGCGCATCCTGTACATCGGGAAACACGTTGTGCAGAGAGCTTCTCTCCTTTAAGTCCTGTGTCATGCAGGTGGATGGGGCTTCAAATGGACGTGGGCTCCCTTCAGGCCTAGTAGCCTTACACTGAACTCTGAGAAAGAAGGCCTCGTCAAACAGGTTTTCGTGCGAACATCTTGGTTCTTGAAGATAGAAGCCCATTGGAGATATATGTGTTGCTCTCTAAGGAAGGTTCTTATACTCACCTCTCAAGAAACAAAGCTGGCAGGGAAATAGTCTTTCCACTACCACCTACAGGGATGAAGATGGAAGCAATTTCCAACGTTCGCAGTGAAGGCACAAATCTGTGTCAGGTACCACCTGCTTGAGAAAGAAGTTGTGTCGAAAGTT